>NC_085841.1:183077446-183384264 GCF_035594765.1 Anolis carolinensis | reverse complement strand
CCATAGGTTTTAGTTGCAGAATTATCCCTGGTTCCAGAAGGCAAAGGTGATTATAAAACCACTATACCCTAATCACGCTGCCTATATTAGGAGAAACTCTTTCCTTCCCTACCTTTACAGCAAAGATTAGTTCTAGAAGCGACAGAATAACCCTGCTCCTCTAACTAGATTTCCTATTCCAGATCAATATAATTCAATACTTATCTAATTTGGATAGGCTTAGATTGGCCTGGTTTTGAGGATGATTTGTCCCAGTTAGCTTTGCACAGCTCCAGCACGTTGGAAGACTATAGCCAGAATGAAGCTCTAAAATGGAGACTAGACCCTGGTAAAAAGGGCGGTCCTAAGATGTTGCACTCTTTGACCAATCACTGCAAAGAAAACTGCAGCCAGCTCTTGCAGATTCCAAGCCACTTTTCCTAGGCTTTTGCAGCCAGAGGCTCAAACAAAATGTAAAGGAGGGAAAACAAACAAACGACCAATAGGTAAGGCAAACCATCGTCCTGGGGGACGGAACACTCCCCGCTAAATTCCCAGGATGTGGGAATTTACCAATCAAAAACATACAAACACCTTTGTATACACAACAATACAAACACTAGAACTTTAAACATCTCCAATAAGCAACACGAGATTGCTGGTTGGTCTGTCCAAAATGGACACTTTGCCTCTGTTGCAAGTCTTTAATTGAACTTTCCTGACCTTACCGTCCGGGCAAGGAAAGGTCTTTAATACAATGCCCATGGGCCACGCATGGCGGGGCAAGTCTTTGTCCTTTAACAACACAACGTTGTTAACCTCAATGTTGTCCTGTGGGCTTTGCCAGATTCTTCTAGCTTGAAGCTGGCTTAAGTACTCAGCTTTCCACCTTTTCCAAAAGTGGTTGGCCAAGGACTGCACCTGTTTCCACAGGGCACGGTGAGTTCCGTCCGGAACTGGCAACATGATGTCCTTCCATCCTGGCACCTTTTGTGTCAAAATAAGTGCAGGAGTCAGTGGTTGTAAGTTCTCAGGGTCACTGGTAAAGGGAACCAGCGGCCGGTTGTTGATAATTGCGGTAACTTCCGCCATAAGTGTCACCAAAACATCATGCGTCAATGACCTATGACTCAAAAGCATGGCATTAAGGATTTTGCGACTAATACCAATCATCCTCTCCCAAACACCACCCATGTGGGAGGCGTGAGGAACATTGAAAGTCCACATAATTTGTTCAGTATTCGTAAAGTTCTGAACCTTTGGGTCTCTCCCAAACCTAGACACACAATTGAGTTCTTTGGTCGCACCTACAAAATTGGTGCCACAGTCCGACCGAATTGACTTAATTGGCCCTCTGAGGGCTATGAACCTTTTTAATGCGTTTAAAAATGATGAAGTGTCCATCCCTTCTATGACTTCTATATGGACAGCTCGTATTACTAAACAAGTAAACAAAACTGCCCACCTCTTGTTATTTACAACACCACCCCTGGTTTTCCTAGTGACAACCTCCCAAGGACCAAACACATCGATTCCCACATGGGAAAAGGGTGGGTCTGTCAAAGTCCTATCCTGAGGTAGTTCTGCCATCAACTGACTTTGACAGTTTCGCCTAAGGCGCCTGCATTTAACACATTTGAAAATACAACTGTTGACCAACCTTTTGGCATTAACTACCCACAGACCTTCATTTCTAAGGGCTGCCTCAGTTAGAGTTCTACCCTGATGATGGATCCTTTCATGGTGATGCCGAACGAGCAGCAATGCAGTGTGACTATTAGGGGGTATGATGATGGGGTTTTTTGTACACACTTTGAGTTTAGCCTTAGCTAACCTCCCTCCCACTCTTAAAATGCCCTCCTTGTCTAGAAATGGGTTTAACTCACGCAAGAAACTCCGGCTGGGGGTGTCAAGCCCTTGTTCTAACCTGGCTATTTCTAGACTAAACTCATGCCTCTGAACTGACCTGAATATTACTCCCTTAGCCTTCAACATGTCCTGAACTTGCAAAGGCTGACTATCTTTGCAGACTAAGCGATGTATAAGCCTAGCAACTGCTCTAAGAAGACTGTGCCATTCCGAAAAACGTTCAAAATGGTGTCGTTCCAGACAAGATCTTTGGCCCATCTTGATTTCTGTGGTTGATTTGCAGGCTTTCACCTCTGCACTTCGTGAGACTTGAGCATTCATAATGTCCGAAAACCTTTGCTCATCTTTCGAGAGCGCTGTGGCTTCGTCTCTCTCAGAGACTTTGAAGATGGAGGAATACTCTGGAGTTATTGCTTGGCAGTAGACCGAGATATGACTTAGGCAACTGCGCACAAGTGTAGGACGTCCACCTTTAAGCACCTGTGCTTGATTGGAGTCCAACGACGATGGTGGGTGCATCTTGTTTATGCACACTGGGCCTATGACTGTCCAGCCTAATGGCAATTGTTGTGCGATAGGTGCACCTGGAGGTCCTTTAACTTGGTCGTTCACACAGAACAAGCTCGGGCAGTCCGAGCCAAGCAAAAGGGCAATGTCCACATCTGGCCGAAAGGCTGGTATAGCATTCTTTAACCGTCGCAAATGTGGATGAGCCTCCACAACTTCTCTGGTGACAATCTGCCTTTTGTTCCGGGGAATAGAGGAACACTCAATCAGGTCTGGCAACTTGAACTGTCTCTTCTGGTCGCAAGAGGAGACAACGAAGCCAGATGCTATGCGACCCTGCAACTTCTTTTTTCCTGCACACGTAGTCATAGTGTAGTCGACCATCTTGGTTTTAAGGTCAAACATGCGGAAGAACTCTGGAGTAGCCAGGGAGGCGTCGCTCTGTGAATCCAGGGCCACATAGAGTCTCTTTCTAAGCCAAGGGCTCTTGGCTGGATATACATCCGCTAGGCAGATAGGATGACAAACTCTGTACTGGTGCGAGTCAGAACACAGCTCTGTACAGGCGACTGCTGAAACTTCCACCTGCATCTCTGGTGCGGCTGGCTTGTCGGTGTCTTCGACTGCTGACTTTTCTTTTGGTGAAGCGTTCTCTTTGGGGTGGGAGATGATATTGGAGTTGTGCATTGCGGTGCAATGCTTGAGGCTGTTGCATTTCTCACACTTGATGTTTTCTTTGCAGTTGGATGCAAAGTGTGGAGTTGCTCCACAGCATCTAAAGCAGATTCCCTGCTTTTGAACTAGCTGTTGCCTTTCTTTGTATGTCTTTCTACTAAACTCCCTGCAGTTGGCCAAGCTGTGAGGCTTTTGGTGAATAGGGCAAAGCAATTCTTTTACCTCCGACCTGGGTTCGTCAGTCTTGAGTTGAGTTTTGACTGCCTTTACGCTGACAGGTCTATTGGCCTCTCTAGGTGGTTTCTTGTCCACTTCAGGTGCCTTCTCTGGCTGGGTCCCTTGGTATAAGGTGGGGAGGCCCGTCTGTGGATCATTCCTTTCTCTGGCTGCCCTGGTGATGAACTGGACCAAATGAGAAAATGGAGGGTATGCCTGGGAGTGGGCCTCCTTGTAGTTGAAGACCTCCTGTCCCCAGCGTTCTTGCAAAGTGAAGGGCAGCTTGGTCAAGATCTGCCTCTGGGACAGGTGCTGATCGAGGCACTTCAAACCGGGCAGTTCTGGATTCTCCTTGGCCGACTCTAATTCCGCAAGGAGATCGCTGAGGTCCCACAAGAGTTTGAAGTCTTTGAGTTTTAAAGCTGGGAACCTTTGGAGCTTGTCCATAAGAGATGCTTCAATCTCTGTGCTGGCCCCATACCTCTGCTGCAACCTGGCCCAGGCCTTTTCCAGGGCTTTGTCGGGATCGGCTACGTGGGCTGCGTAGATCTTCTTAACTTGTGAGGATGAGGCTGGGCCCAACCATGCAGCCAGAAGAGTCAGTTCTTCCTCAGGCAATAACTTTAAGTCTCTGATTGCTCTCTGGAAGGTGGCCTTCCAGAGAAGAAATTCCTCAGGCTTGTCCAAAAACTTTTCGACACCCTTGTCCTTAAGATCTCTTCTGGGGCTTCTGATGATGGAGACAAGCTGGGACTCTGGCGTCGAAGGGAACAATTGAGGAGTTTGCTGTTGTGGAGTGGACTCCCACCGTGCACCTTGCGTCAACCTTTGGCCTCTTGGAGGGATGACATCGACCACTGACGAATCGGTGGCTCCCTGTGCAGCTGTCTGTAAGGGCCAACTAGCACTCGGCCTTGAGGCCCTGATTGACTGACCTAGGGATTTAGCAGGAGGCACAGGTAGCTCGAGCAAGGGTGAGCTCCCCGCTATGACGCTCTGCTCTGCAGGAAACTCAAAAGTGACTTTGGGGCCCTGCTCTGGGTAAGGAGAGAAGTCTTCCTGTTCCTCATCCGAAAACTGGCTGTTTAAGCTATTAAGATGCACAAGCACCTTGGAAGAAGGGTCCTGCTTCGGCAACTGACTTACATTTTCTTCTGTGAGTGGCTCAATTAGGGCCTTGGCCAAAGTCTCAGCCCTTACCTTTTTGGCAGTAGCATCCATCCTTATTCTAAGCATTTCTATTTCACCTTGCCTTTGGGCCTGTTCCATTTGCATTTCGCTTTGTCTACGGGCCTGTTCTATTTGCATTTCGCTTTGTCTACGGGCCTGTTCTATTTGCAGTCGTTGCTCTTCTTCTTTAAAGGGAAGGGTGAGATCAGCTGCCTTAGCATCAGCCTCCGCCCCCGCTACCTTGCTCTTTAGCTCTAGACGTGCAGCCTCCTTAATGTGCAAGGCAGCTAGGGAAGAGATGGCACTCCCAGCAGCAGAAGACTTGCTAGAGTGGCTATGTTTAGATGATGCACACTCCCTTAGTTTAGATACCTGGCTAGAGCGGTTGGACTTAAGACTAAGTGCCACAGCAGGTGATTTTAAAAGATTGGTCTCATGGCTGCTTAAGGAAGACTGATTTCCTTTTGGCTCAGACCTTAGATTAACAGATGGAGAACTAAATTCCAAGGCATCTAGAATTGCCCTCACCTTATTTTCTTTCTCATTAGTGTCAGCTAAGACACTCACTATTTCTAACTCTGAATCCTTGGCGTTAATGCGCTCGAGGACCTGGACTATCTTAGACACCAAACCCCTCCAAATACCGAAGGTCTCTTCAAGGTCTGTCTGTAATATGGATGGCACCCTTGTAATACCCAAGCTCTCAATTCTGTCCATTAATGTTGTGATGCGCTCCCATGCCGAACCTAACCTCACATGGAGGAGCTCCTTTTCGTCTATTAGATGGGCTAGCATTTTGGCTGAAGGGTGCTTTATCCTTTGGGGCCTTTCATTCCTACTTTCAGCCTCAGAAGGAGGTATACCATCTGTATCATCTTGAAATTGCATAGACATTATGTATTCTTAATAGCAAGTAAATTTACAACAAAAGCCAATACAACATACCAGCAAGTAAATTTACAATAAAAGCAAATGCAATATATAATACAATGCACAACACTTAACCATAGCAATATATATCACTAAGTAACTATACTTTACAAAGATTGTGACCTTTGGCGCCAGATTTTAGTGGGCAAGCTGCAAAATGCCAACTGACAGCAACTTGCCACTTGATACCTCCCTTGCCCGAGTGACGTAAACTGCCAAAATGGCGACTTCGCCAAATTTTCAAGCACCTCGTGCTCTGCGGCTCGAGGCCTGCCGCCGAAGGAGCACCGAGGCTGGCTTTGGAAAGGAGGAGAGAAAAGACGCCTCCTCCCCGCTGTGAAGGGAGGTCACCACCGCAGGTCGATGAAACAGGTCACCACCGCAGGACGATGAAGCAGGTCACCACCGCAGGACGATGAAGCAGGTCACCACCGCAGGACGATGAGGCAGGTCACCACCGCAGGACGATGAGGCAGGTCACCACCGCCAGGCGATGAGGCAGGTCACCACCGCAGGACGATGAGGCAGGTCACCACCGCCAGGCGATGAGGCAGGTCACCACCGCCAGGCGATGAGGCAGGTCACCACCGCAGGACGATGAGGCAGGTCACCACCGCCAGGCGATGAGGCAGGTCACCACCGCAGGACGAAGAGGCAGGTCACCACCGCCAGGCGACTGTCCCGGCCGAGTGCTTCTGGACTCACCACCTCCAGGACCTACTGCTGGGTTTTGCACAGCCGTGCAATTGCCGAAACAGCCGCAGGGCTACGCGCACACACGCGAGCTGAAGAGCAGGATACTGCAGAGGCTGAAGGAATGGAGCCCCACTCTCTCACTTGCCTTTCGGCCTGGCAGCAAGCTTTCACTGCAACAGACCAACAAAATCAAAGTCTCTATGGCCGTGCAAGCTAGCTGAAGCGGAAAAACCGCTGATCGTCCTCAAAACTGTGCCGTCCGCCGGACAATAAAAAACTATAAAACTGAAACGTGCTGTCCTTTATCCGGGCGAACTGCAAATCCCTATAAGCTGTCCTATAGATATTGAACGACTGAGTCTGGATAACTTCAAAAAAGGATGTTTATTCATACAAGGTTGTAAACCTGGCACAGATCTTAAAGTTGCAGAAAATGAAACAAATTTCCATAGGTTTTAGTTGCAGAATTATCCCTGGTTCCAGAAGGCAAAGGTGATTATAAAACCACTATACCCTAATCACGCTGCCTATATTAGGAGAAACTCTTTCCTTCCCTACCTTTACAGCAAAGATTAGTTCTAGAAGCGACAGAATAACCCTGCTCCTCTAACTAGATTTCCTATTCCAGATCAATATAATTCAATACTTATCTAATTTGGATAGGCTTAGATTGGCCTGGTTTTGAGGATGATTTGTCCCAGTTAGCTTTGCACAGCTCCAGCACGTTGGAAGACTATAGCCAGAATGAAGCTCTAAAATGGAGACTAGACCCTGGTAAAAAGGGCGGTCCTAAGATGTTGCACTCTTTGACCAATCACTGCAAAGAAAACTGCAGCCAGCTCTTGCAGATTCCAAGCCACTTTTCCTAGGCTTTTGCAGCCAGAGGCTCAAACAAAATGTAAAGGAGGGAAAACAAACAAACGACCAATAGGTAAGGCAAACCATCGTCCTGGGGGACGGAACAAGGTGGAATCTCCTTTCTTTTAATTTAAAACCATTGCTCTGAGTCCTAGTTTCCAGGGCATCAGAAAACAGGCCTGCTCCCTCCTCCTTATGACATCCTTTCACATATTTATACATGGCAATCATGTCTCCTCTCAACCTTTTCTTTTGCAGGCTAAACATGCCCAACTCTTTAAGCCGTTTTTCATATGACATTGGAACTTGTATTACTTTTTGAATCTGTGCTGAACTTTTTGTTTTGTTGACTCATCCTATATCCAGGTCACCCAGAAGGTCATGAGAAGTGAGTGTTCTTGCTTAGTTTTCCATTGGCTCTCCAGCAATCTTGGTTAATGAAAAATGAGCGTGATAATTCCTTTAAAATGGATTCAGGGAGCAATATAAGCAATATTATCTCAAATGATTAATGTGTCCTGTGAAACAGACCAATTCGGTCTGAAAGACACACAGTGATCTGCAAAAAGGTAGGAGAGAGTATTTTTTATGAGACAAGGGTGTTACTTCAAAGAGTGGCTTCTGCATGGTTTCTGGTTTTTCTGACACAATCATACTGTAAATGGAAGAGGCTAAGCTCCTAAAACAATGGACCTCTGCTAGCATGTTCTTAGTATATCTGGCAATTTTCTCATGTGCTCCCTTCACATGTTAATCATGCAATTATCATTCCTGATTTTGTTGCTTTGCCTTTAAGATCACATGGCTTTCTTGTTCTGCCTTCAATGTTGGAAGGCCAAGAAATCAATGTACACAGACTTAACACATAATGTCATGGAAACCAAGTCAATTAATGCCTATATATCTGCATCATACTGTACTTATATAATGTGAAAGTTTGATCATACTATACTTATAGAATTTGAAACTGTGCCTAAATAGCTTAGAAGATACAAGAGTGTAAACACATAGACACAAAGAAGTAAAGATAACTAAGATAAAAAGAAGGACTACAACCAACCAACTGAACTATTTGAAAGAAGGAATAACTAAATAATTTCTGGAAATAATAATAATAATAATAATAATAATAATAATAATAATAATAATAATAATCATCATCATCATCATCATCATCTTTATTTATATCCTGCCCCCTCTCCAAAAGGACTCAGGGTGGCTTACAACAAATAAATATAAAACCAAGCAAGAATAAGAAAACATAATACACAATACATAACAACAAAATTGAAAAATCGCAACTAACTAATAATATCATAATAAAATTGGCAGGATTTAAAACACATTGTGCACCAGGGCAAAACCAATTCAAACCAGTTGGTGTTTGTACAGCTATAAAAACCACCATCATAATAATATAGCTAATCATTTCTGAACACCTGCTTCCTTGTCCGTGTTTTCAGTTTCTTCCTGAAAGTATCTAGAGAGAGGGCCTGTCTGATTTCTTTGGGAAGTGCATTCCAGAGCTGGGGCGTCACCACCGAGAAGGCCCTTCCCCACTTCCCCACCAGCCGTGCTTGTGCGGATGGTGGGATCGTGAGAAGGGCCTCCCCGGAGGAGCTTAAGACCTAAATGGGTACATAGGGTCATGGAAATAGGCTCGACCTGAACTGTAGAGGGCTTTATAGGTGATAACCTGCACTTTGAATTGGGCCTGGAAACACACAGGCAGTCAGTGTAGCTGTTCTAACAGGGGAGTGGTGTGCTCCCTGTAATCAGCTCCCGTTACATATCTGGCTGCTGCTCTTTACATTAATTGCAGTTCCAAACCATCTTCATAGGCATCCCCACGTAGAGTGCATTATAGTAATCCATCTGAGATGTAACAAAGAAGTGGACCACTGTGCCCAGATCAAGCTTTTTGAGGCACAGGAGCAGTTGACACACATGTTTTAATTGTGCTAAAGCCTTCCTGGCCACCATGTAATCCTGTTGAGCACAGGTAGCCACCCTATATCCCGATCGACCCCATGACTGACCAAGAAGACCTCTATATTGTCAGGATTTGTTAGTCCATCACAGCAGCTAGGCACTGGCTCAGGACCTGAGAGGCTTCCTTGGCTTTAGGTGGAAAAGAGTAATAGAGTTGTGCGTCATCTGCGTATAGATGACACCAAACTCCAAAACTCCAGATGACCTCATCCAGCGGTTTCATATAGATGTTAAGTAGCATGGGGGAAAGAATTGAGCCTTGTGGGACCCCACAAGCTAAAGGCCAGGAATCTGAGCAGGCATCTCCCAGCACCACCTTCTTGCTCCAGCCTTCCAGGAATGAGCAGAGCCATTGCAGATCAGTGCCCACAAGTTCCATCCCACGAGTCGACCCAGAAGGATACCATGGTTGATGGTATCAAAAGCTGCTGAGATGTCCGAGAGAACCAAAAGGGACACACTCCCCCCTATGGAGGTCATCGACCAAGGAGACCAAAGTCATCTCTGTTCCATAGCCAGGCCTAAGCCCAGATTGCAATGGGTCTAGACTTTATATATCAAAATAAGTTATTATGGTCTGAAAATCCATAACATGCAAACAAAATTCCATAAAAGGAAAGTGGTGTGTGGAAAAGCCAGAATGGTTTGAGAAAGAGTTTGAATGCTTAACGATGAGAATGTGAAAAAGTCAAAACAAAAAGAACTGAGAAATCTCAATACTTCAGATATTTTTCTCTTTTTGCATTAGCCCTAAGACAGTTGATAGAGTTCTTGACCAACTTCAAATCTAGCCCATTACCTTCAAAATGGTCCCATGATTTCACTTCTTTGAATTAATAGTTGGCTTCAAATTTTAGAACAACAACCATTTGAAGGTAGGTTGATACTTCATAATTGTTCATTTGAGCTTTTGGTTTCCTTTAGAAATTTATCTCCCTTGGACAACTACAAATTCTAGTTATAGTCAGATTTCCATGTGGCTGAAAAGAAAGTGAATGCGAGTGAGGCAGAAAGGAGCCAGGATTCACTTAATTTCCCCATCTGATTCATGCGAGAACTAGATTTGTCAAGCTCCTCGTGGACAGAGTTGAGTGCTTTGCGGGGTGCAATCTTCCCCCAGATGTGTTAGCATAAATTAACTGAGCCCACTGACTTTCCATAAAATTACATCAGTGCTACTGATAATAGAACCTCCTCTGCATGCCTTCAGTAATAATTCAATAGGTAGCAAATTGAATTTGCTTAAAATAAGATACGGAAGATTACGTGTTTAAATACGTGACATCATTTGTTTTATAAGGTGGATTTATTACTCTTTGCAAAGAATGGACTTTTCCAGAATGCAGATTTTCAGGGCTCTTTTCACACTGCCCCTATATCCCAGGACCGGATCCCAGATTATAATCTTATCCTGGATTATCTGGCAGTGGAGACGCATATAATCCAGTTTAAAGAAGACAATCTGGGATCAGATCCTGGGATAGATCACAGTGTAGAAGGGGCCTGAGATAACTGTACTGTGTTCTGATAGCAATAAAGGGGAAAATTCTATTCTTAATTACTGCAACTGGTAGAGTGATATAGTATGCTACATTTTTTCTTGGTGTAGAATGCAAACACTGGCAAACAGGCAAAATATTGTTGGTTTTTTAAAAAGCAAATTTTTTAAATGGAAGGATCCTTCCTTCTTTTCCTAATTTGATGGTTAGCCCTTATAAGTGATTTGTAAACTTTGTGCGAATGTAAAAAAAATGTAGCCTTTGAGACCTAGTATTCATGGAGACAGCAAGCAAATGTCTGGGCTATGTCACTTTTGGGGCAATTGTATAATTAATAGGTCACTGTGCATGCACTTTATTAAAAGGCCTTGAAATCATGTATCTTCTTAGGCCTGACCCCCCTTTTACCCAAAGTGGTTGATGTTTGTATTATTATTTCATTTGCTTAGTTATTTATGTCTTATTGTATGCAATGTTTTACTCGATCATTTTATTTGACTGTTGTATCTTTGTTCTTAGTTTTTGACATGTGTTTTTAAGCTGTCTATACTTTGTTTCTGTTTTGGGCTATGGCCCCATGTTAGCTGCCCTGAGTCCCTTTGGGGAGATGGTGGCAGGATAGAAAAAGAAATTATTATTATTATTATTATTATTATTATTATTATTATTATTATTATTAAGATGTCAATCAGATATTAGTACCCCTAAGTCAGGGTGCAGCTACATTCTAGAATTAATGCAGTTTGACATCACTTTAATTGCCATGGCTTCATACCATGAAATCATGGGAGCTGCTATTCTGTAAGGTCTTTAGCCTTATCTGCCAAAGCGTGCTAGTGCCTCACCAATCTACAGCTCCCATGAGTCCACAGCATTGAGCCATGGCAGTTAAAGTGGTATGAAACTACCTTAGTTCTATGGTGTAGATGCAGCTTTTAGAAATCTCTTTGACAAGTGGTTTTTGATATAGATCAAGTGTGGGGAAGGTATGACTCCTGGAGCCCACAAGACATTTTGAGGCCACCAAGAGGCTTCCTTATTGTTTGTATGTGTGTGTGTGTGTGTGTGTGTGTGTGTTTTTTTAAAATAAAATAAAATTTTGAAATTATTTTTACTAGAGAATAATTCAACTATGTTTGAGACTGCTTTAGGTTCATGGAAAGCCTTCATTTAAGCAAGAAACAAAGACATGTAATAATAATAAAATAATAATAATAATAATAATAATAATCATCATCATCATCTTTATTTCTATCCCACCATCTCTCCCTGTGTAGACTCAGGGCAGTTTACAACATAAAGTGGCAAACATTCAATGCTCTAAAGGGAAGTAAAACAATAAACAATTGTGAATAGGCGAGAACACATTAGATCTAAAACAGACTGAGCAAGCATGGAGAGGAAGGTGTGCTGAAGGTACAATAGAGAAGTGTGTGGCTTTCTGAGATTTGTGTGGATGGGGATATCAATGTGGCCTCCTAACCCTGGCAGTTGCCCTCCTTCACATGTTTATAGAAGAGTACAGGTGAGAAATGCATGCCTTTCCAGATATTGTTGGATTGCCACTCCCATAAACTCTTGCCAACTAAAGAATGCTAGTCATATGGAGCTTGGACTGGATGGCCCTTGTGGTCTGTTTCTATGAAATGTTACTCAAAAACATCTGAAGGGGCACACTGTCTCCATTCTTCTTTTGTATAAAAATTGTGTATGTGAGGAAGCACACAGTCATGTGAGATCAACATTTGTCCTGAAGTTGTATAATACGGGTGGAGGTATAGTCGTTCAGTAATAACAGGGTTGCCAGCCCTGCTACATAGGTTGACTTTGAGGCTATATTTCTGCTTGCGCTTCTTGTAAGAAAAGCAAGATAGAAATGTGAGAAATAATAAGCACATCATGTCACTTAGTAACTTGGAATGTTTTTTTGCAGGTCATTATTTCTCAGTCTAACCTACTGGGATACTGAGGTAAATAAAATGAGGTAAAGCATTGTAGTAGACTTTGTACCTCACTTTATAGATATCAACCTATATAAGAATAGAATCAAGCCTTTGCCTATTCTTTAATTGACTGGATTCATTACTTTCACTTTTTCTACTGCCATTTGGAAGAGACAGTTTAAGTGAGCAATGGTGGGTTTGGTCTTCTCAGTACTATTTTGCCTATGTGGCTGTTTCCCAACTAATTATTGGCAGAGATTTTCTGATATTTTTATCATTCCCTCAATGAATGACTTTCACCAGACATTTCTATAAGACCTAAGCTATAAGGAAGTTTCTTGTTCCTATTGGGGCTGAGGAGCAGATCATTTTAAAAATAATGTTATTTTCTTCTGGAAGAGGTTCAGTGAATAAACATCCTTCTCTGTGGCTTAGTAGTTGTGGGCACAGAAGACCTGAACTTTTAGAATAGTCTATATCTCTTGGCATACTTGCATTAGTAGATGTTTCTCATGTTAGTTGGCACTGAGTTGACTCTGCATGACAGCTTTAAAAAAGCTGTCTTATACTTCAAAGCTATTTGGAGAGCTAGGATTCAGCACATTGGACAGTTACTTTAAGCCTGCATTAAAACCTGGATTCACTATACTGCTTGACGTGACAATCAATAGGTGCTGCTGTGCATTCATAGTACTCCCATGACACTTTTGGGGAGCTATGCCTTAAGGTCACTTTACGACACTGTATCTTACTATGGCATTTTTACTTCTAAACAAGGGAAAAGCTCTGCTAGGGTTTTCTCTTTTAGTTGTAATCAACCATTCAGAGAAGGGGCGTTGTGCCATTTGTTGCTTTGCTCCAGGTAGCAAAATGTCTTGTGTCATCCCTGGAAGACTGCCTACTGAGGAATGAACTCAATCCCACTGATCATGTTTCTTCATCTTTTTGTACCACTTAAATTATTTCACTCTGGGCCAAATAAACACCTTTGATGCCTTGATTTATCCTCACTTGATAAAAATCCGGAAAACTCTTGCATGGCTTTGTTACACCAACCAAAGAAATAGCATCCTCTCCACCATCATAAATTCTTTCAGCTTTTGAGATACAGAAAAAACAGAAATCTATTTGCAAATGGACTACTTGATGCTGACTCCACTGTTTCCATAGAAACCCTCCAGTTTCCAGAAGCCTCCAAAGACACGTTTTCAATCATAAACATCAGATAGCACTAGGGAGCGTCTTCAAACTCTGTCTTCCCCTCGCTCTCTATATGCTCAATTTGAAATGCTCTTTCTCACTCACACAACTTCCCTGCCCTCCAGTAACATCCATGAAGAAAAGGTTCAATTTGATACCTTGCCTTGCATGCCTATTAGTTGGAGAGGAGTTTAAACTGTGTCACTCACCAGATATTGTTAGACTGCAATTCCCATCAACACCAGCCAATACAGTCAATGGTGGGTGGGAGAGAACTGTTCCATTATCTGGGCAGAGGCCACAAGGTGGTGGTAGAGAGAGAAAGATAGTCCATTTTACAGGGATGGAAAGTGGGTTGAAGGAGGAAAACAATTTTCCTGTTTTTCTGTTATTCCCCCCCACCCATGTCCCTGTCATGGAAACAACCTTCCTTTATGATATGGGAAGTGGGGAGAGGGAATAACCTGAAAAATTGTGGAAATGGTTTTCCTCTTTCAACTACCCCCTAAAATGAACTATCCTTCTCCCTCTACCGCCTACTTGTGGCCTCTGCCTGAATAATGGAACAGTACCGGTGAGACTTACTGGGATTTGCTATCTACATTCCTCATAGAATAACAAAGTAGGAAGAGTATGAAACAAAGTCCTTTAGTACTTTGTAATGTAGAAAGAGGCCTTTTGAAGAGGCTGGGAGGGGAAAATAATGTTCCTTTTCTTTTTTGCTTCTTGAGAGCTCCTTGCTCCATTTGAAATCTTTACAGAATAATATAAGATGCTCCTTCCATTTTAGTTGGAGCTGTATGCAGGAACGCTCCATTGCAGACATGAATATACACCATAGCCCAGGCAAGGGCAAACTTTTTTGCCCTGGAGTCATATTGTGGGCCTGGCTTGGAGAGGTGTGGCTGGTGGATGGGTGGGCTGGACGGGGCGGGGCTGGAGCCAGGAAGGGGGGCAGATGGGGGCAGCTCATCCTGAGGCTGTCCTCCAAGCATAAGGATGAGGCTACTTGCCCCATCCTTATATCAGGAGAAGGGTGAGAACCTAGTCTCATGCACTTGGATTGAATCACTACCCATTTCTATTTGTCCCATTTGTATGGCCATTTTTCTGTCTGCCGTTTCCGGAAATGGGCGCTTTTCCGCACAAGGTCTGAAAAAAATGAAGATTTTCAGATCTTGGGTAGCAAAGTGCCAGGGCCTGCCAGGGCCTGTAGGCCCTGCCTGCCAGGGCCTACATACAACTGGGCCTGGTGCTCAGCTGTAGGTCCTGCCTGCCGGGCCTTTGAGTGTTGAGTGCTCGGCTGTAGGCCCTGGCTGCCGGGTCTATGAGCATTGAGCGCTCAGTGGGCAGAGTCTTCAGCCAAGCACCCTGAAAGGGCTCCACAGCCTGTTCAAACATTGCCTGCTTTCCTGGCTTGGGCTGTTTTCTCAGGAAAAGGATGGGGCTCACCCCTTCCTTCTGGGAGAAAGGCAAGGGAGTCATCAGCAGAAATGGCAGAAAAGTCATTTCAACTGGTGTCTCCCTTTTTCAAGTTGTTTTCTCAGACAAAGGACGGGGTCTCATCCCATCCTCCGAGAGAAGGGAAAGGCAAGGAGGCACCAGCTGAAGCAGCTCCTCTGCCACTTTTGCCAGACTGTTAACTGGAGCAAGTTATAGGGAGCGGCCAACCCCCCTGTTTAAACAGCTCCACTGGCTGCTGATAAGTTTCCGGTCCCAATTCAAGGTGCAGGTTATAAAGCCCTAAACAGTTCAGGACTGGCATCTTTCCCTACAAACCTGTGCAATCTCTAAGATCTTCTGGGGAGGCTCTTCTTTCATTTCCTCCCCCTTCACAAGCATGGCTGGTGGGGATGCGGTAGAGGGCCTTCTCTGTGGTGGCTCCCAGGTTCTGGAATTCCCTCCCCAGGGAGATTAGGTTAGCATCTACCCTTTCCATCTTCCGCAAAGAACTAAAACCATGGATGTTCCTCTGTGCATTTGATTAGACAAGTCCTTTATAACCTAGCTCCTATTAAGATTCAAAATCTGGTTTGGCACTTTACTGTTATTCTCCACCCCAAAGGTCATTTCCCCATCCTGCTCTGCCCATCCCATTCACTTTATCCTGATTTATGCACTTGATTCATTAGTACTAATCTAGAATAAGTTATGACAGTCCACCACACTCATGCTTAGGATTGGACCTTTCATATGCTCACTGACGATTGATTAAGATTTGTTTGATTATCCTGTTTTATGTAGTGATGTATGTGTTTTAAATTGACTATTTTATGATGTTATGATGTTGATTGGGCTCATCCCCATGTGAGCCACTCTGAGTCCCCTTGGGGAGATGTAGGCGGCATACAAAAATAAAGTTATTATTATTATTATTATTATTATTATTATTATTATTATTATTATTATTCACCTGGTGCCCCCTTTCTCGGGCCATTCCTTGGAGGCTCCTTCCCTGGAGGCTTTTAAACAGAGAATGGATGGCCATCTGTCAGGAGTACTTTGATTGTGCCTTTCCTGCATGGCAGAGGGTTGGACTAGATGGCCCATGCAGTCTCATCCAACTTAATGATTCTATAATTTCTTTTTAAAAGGTTAAGCATGTAAGAGATCTTTCACAAAATGATACACTGACATCTTTCAGTGCGAGAGCATGTATACTTTCTAGTTTCCACCATGCAAAACTGACTTAGAGCCCATGTTCCTATTACACCAAGACACTAAATACAGGCTGAGCGTCTCATATCTGGAATCTTAAAATTAAAAAACCCCAAACCCCCAAATTATCCATGTGAGTAGCTGAAATTGCGACCTTTGCTTTATGATGGTTCAAGGTAAACAAACTTTGTTTCATGCAAAAAGATTATTACAAATATTATATACAATTACCTTCTGGATGTATGTGTAAGGTATAACTTGGTTTCCCCTCTACAAGATATCTCATTATGCATATATATGCAAATACAGATAATCAGAAATTTAAATCCAAAACACTTCTGGTACCAATCATTTCCGATATAGGATACTCAAGTTGTCCTTTAATTGCCAACTCAGAAACAATGCAGTAAATTCCAATAACATGCAAACACAGACTGTGAATCAAACCTGGGCTGGTAGGTTCAAATTTAAATCTAGAGTGAAGCCTAGACTGCAGAAGCTGGAAAAGTCAGTCAAAAGTGTTTGTCTTTCAGGTGGCTTTTCTCCCCTGCGTTCCATAGGCTCCAAGGGAATCTATGGGTGGGCTTCAGGGGCCCTGAAAGGGGCCACAAAATGAAATTTCTCCCATTCGTTTTTTTCCTGATGCATTTAACTTCTGTGCTCAATTGCATTTTCTATGGAAGAGGTTCATAGCTTCCATCACATTCCCAAAGCTCTATGACCCTTGAAAATGTCAAGAACTACTGTACCACCACAGAGTATTGCATAAGATATATTAGGCAGTGGTGTCTGTATGTAAATGTCACTTCATGCAAGTGAAATAATACATTCCTCTCTTCTTCCTCTGGGCTTTGGAGCATACAGACTTCTACTCCAGAGGTTTCTGGATCTATATTAATGGATGACCAAATTTTCATAACGATCCAGTTTTAGACCATTATACCCAGCATGGATGTAATGTGTTTGCTCCAGATTTAGGTACATTGACTTCAAGGGTGGAAGCAGACTTCCATATGAACTCCTTCTTATGGTGTCCCCATCACCTCATAAAATGAGTTAGGGGTGCACTTCTGAATGGGCTGAACCCTAGTGTGTGTGAATGAAAAAGCCTTGAAAATCAAGCAGAGGCATCTTCTGTGAGTGGAGTTATTCCATTTTTGGAAACTATGTCCTAGATCCACCCCTTTTTCTAATGGCACTGTGTGTTACACCTGCCACTTGGACCTCTGCCTGGCTGTTTGTGTAATCATTGAATCATTGGATACATAGTCCATTTATATATATATATAACATATATATATATATGTTAGAGAAAGCGTGTAAGTGCAACCCTGTGTACTCACGGAACTGGTACCTGCCATTTCAACTAACCCGTATCCAACAAAATATGTCCTTTTAAGGAATTTTCTAGGTCTTCCCAACAATTCTGTGGTATGATTCTGACATAAATTACCAGATTAGCATAGGAGTATCTACAGGATGGTCTGTTTCTGAATTTTCTAGGTCAGAAACTAAGACACACTGGCCAGATGTGGCCTTGCAAAGTCATTCACCCCCGCAAAATTTTAGATTTAGAGTTGCTTTATGTCTGAAAACACTTAAAGGCACCCTACAACAACAATCCTAACTAACTTGATTTTCCCATCAGCCAAAAGCATGCTCACACTTCCCACTGAAATACTGGTAAGTTTATGTTGGTTAAAATTGTTTTTAATTTTAATTATTGTATTGTTCTTTCATGATTTTTTGCACTACAAATGGAATTCATTGATTTCCCCCTCAAACTATAGTCTTATAGCACACTATGTTCTGCATAAACTAAGTTGTAGGTGTGTGTTATGTTTTTAAGGTACTGTTCTTTTCAAGGATCCATTTGTCCAGTGCAAACACTCTATGGGACTATGAACTGGCTCTTAGCTTTAAAGGTTTGAGGACCCCTGGTCTAGGTCTATGGTAATTTCCAGCAGAAGCAATTAATTTCAATAGAATGTGTTATTAGTCAAGTTTCCTGTTCCCATGAGAAGTTCAGAAATATATCCCCTATGGGTGTTAAAGCACTGAGCTGCTGAGCTTGCAGACTGAAAGATCGCAGGTTCAAATCCCGAGAGCGGAGTGAGCGCCCACTGTTAGCTCCAGCTTCTGCCAACCTAGCAGTTCGAAAATATGCCAATATGAGTAGATCAATAGGTACCTCTCCGGTGGGAAGGTAACGGCGCTCCATGCAGTCATGCCGGCCACATGACCTTGGAGGTATCTACGGACAATGCCGGCTCTTCAGCTTAGAAATGGAGATGAGCACCAACCCCCAGAGTCGGAATTGACTGGACTTAACGTCAGGGGAAACCTTTACCTTTATATGAATAATAATGCTTTTGGTAGGTCCATTAAACAGTTACAAAAGCACAAGTCATGTTGAAAACGACGACGGTGATGATGATGATGATGATGATGATGATGATATTGGCTTGGTGAACACTAGGTCATTATTTTTATTATGTTTATTATTATTATGTTTATTTATACCCCACTTCATCTCTTCCTAAGGAGACTCAAAGTGGCTTACAATTAAAAGTATGGCCACATAATTTAAAATATACAGATATGCAAACATTATCCCTTATGTCATGTCATCACTTCTATCTTCTCCCGAAAGCTGCAACATGTATTTATTACTTACCTTCAATGAAAATATAAGATGTAATTATTTTAAAAATTTTGGCAGCAATATTTAAAAGCAACAACATTATGATACTACAATATTTGGGAGGGAGGGGAATGAGGACACACTATCATTGTTTTTGTCAAAAATGTACCTGGTAATATATTTATACTTTTCTCCATTCGGTAGGTAACATTTGCTTATCTGCTCATGGAAAGTGGGATCATCTGGGGAAATTACTGGCCCTTTTCGTATTTTGCAATTGGATTTTGAAAAACAAAATTTCGAAGTAACTCAAAAGCAACCAGCTTTTTACATCTTATGATTGTAAACAGTAATGTAAACATGTAGCTTCAAAACTAATCAGCAAAAGCATTAAAAAAGGGAATAAGTTACTATTTCAACATAGCAAGAAAGGCTTTTTTGCTACTAATAGCAAAGGAGTCTTTTTAATGCTTGAGCTACATATGGTTCTGCTTGTGATGCCAAATAGGAGATTTGGTTCAAATTCTTGATGAAAGGATGGGATATACGGTAGCAAATTTACTACAAAAATATGTAATAAAAATACATCCTGTGTAGGCGCATTGTTATACTTCTGGTTATAGCACACTACGTTCTGCATAGACTAATCTGTAGGTGTGTGTTATGTTTTTGAAGTACTGTTCTTTTCAAGGATCTATTTGTTTAATTCAAATGGTGAATAATACATCATTGTTGGTACATTTCAAGTTGATGCTGGCTCTCTCGTAGGGCTTTCCTGACATGATTAAGTCATAGGAGCTTTGCAATTGCCTCTCTTTGGGTAAGGAGTCAAATCGTGATCTCCTACTCTCCTAATCCAGCATTCAAATCATCACATCGCCTTGGACGTTGTGTATGGTATATGTTTTACCTATCTCTGATCTCCCTTTCCAAAATATCGAACTGATGCTGTGGCCTGGTGCTGAAGTACTGCATTCTTTTATGCACTCAGCAGGGAAGAAGTCCAACTAAACCTAACTGAACTTGTTTCTAAATGAAGATTACAACTGAGCTTTCAAGTAAAGAGAGGAGCCACTTAATTGTTATTTTTCTTTCAAAACAAAGAGGGGAAGGAAATAATTTTTTACTCAAACTTGAGAATGACTGTCAGAATTCAGACCCATTATGAATAAAACAGCAGGATTTCTTACCTGAAGATGTAAATGCACGAGGGACTTCATCACACTGAGGTAGAGAAAATGAGGGAAAGTGGAGGAAAGGGTGAAGTTTCATGGGATTCTGTCTTTAAAGAAGACAAAAAAATGTACTCACTGCCATCACACTAGGATCACTTCCTCCAGCTTCTGACTTAACCATCCACTTAATTCCCATCACATGGGCAGGCGATGACTCCTTCCATTTCGAGGATACCAGTTTTATCCATGTATTGCCCACAAGAAAGGGCAGATATGAAAGACAAATAAACAGGTCCCACATAAATAAATAAATGGGACCCACATTGAGGAGAAGGCATAGAAATGAAATAAATTGATGCTAGAGCTTGAAGAAGAGTAACCTAAGAGGAGACATGATAGTCAATGTTTAAATATTTGGAAGGATATTACATTGAGGAGGGTGTAAGCTTGTTTTCTGCTAATGCAGACACTGGGATATACAGCAGTGGATTTGAATTGTGAGGGAAAAAAATTCCACCTAAACATTAGGAAGAACTTCCTGACAGTGGAATATGCTGCTGCATCAGACCATCGTGGAGTCTCCTTCCCTGGAGGTTTTTAAGCAGAGGCTAGATGGCCATCTATAGGGAGTGCTTTGATGGGGTGTCCCTGCATGGCAGAATAGGGTTGGACTACATGGCCCGTGGGGTATCTTGCACCTCTATGATTCCAGGGCAGGGGAAGAAATCTCCAGATAATGTTGGACTGCCATTCCCAGCATTCACAACCATGAACCAGACCATATAGGGCTGTTGGGAATCTGCTATGTAACATCTGGAATCATAGAATCAAAGAGTTGGAGGAGACCACATGGGCCATCTAGTCCAACTCCCTGCCATACAGGAAAAGCACAAAGTACCCCTGAGAGATGTTCATCCAACCCCTGTTTAAAAGCCTCAAACCAGACTCCAAGGCAGAGATTTCCACTGCTGCACACCTCTTCTTAAGGTCAGGAAGTTCTTCTTAATGTTCAGGTACAATCTTCTTTCCTGTAATTTAAATCCATTCCTCAATTGAGTCCTAGTATTTAGGGCTGCAGAAAACAAGCCTGTTTCACATGACTCCCATTTCCCATATATATATATATGTCACAGAGTGGCATGCACATAACAACACATTGGCAGATGTGGCTTTCATTCTCTGTAGGCAGACTTTGCAAACATCAAGCCTGTTTCAGCTTGGCACCTGAGCTGGTGCACTCCTATCTCCATGGTGACTGCTTGCTCTGTAACAAAACCCTACGCATCCATTCTTTTATCATTTCTTTAGGATTTGTGACATTTTGTATTCTATAAAAGATACACAGTTTTGCATTTTTTTTGAAAAATATATCATTCAATTCATTGCCTAGAAACGGCAGTCAAAGACTTAACAAGTTTTTTTCAGGTCATCTCTAGGTCTGCACCCACTTCAGTTTCCTCTTTCTTGTTGTCCTCTGCCCACAATGCTGTAGTGATAATGGAAGTCACAACTAACAGAATTATTCACTGTCTGCCTCAATCTTGGAGGCAGTTTGAAAGCACATTGAAGGCAGAGTGTCCTTTGTTTCCATTGCAGTTTTAAACTGCATAGTGTCAGGGCTTGTGAACTCTCATGAAAAATATCATACTCTGGTTATTGTGAGTCTTTCAGGCTGCATAGCCATGTTCCAGTAGCATTCACTCCTGACCTTTCACCTGCATCTGTAGCTGGTATCTTCAGAGCTGCCAGATACAGGCAAAACCACAGGAGAGAATGCTACTGGAACATGGCCATACAGCCCAAAAAACTCACAGCAACCCAGTGATTCCAGCCATGAAAGCCTTTTGACAACACAATATCATACTCATCTTGTAGCCACACAGTAGTCTGAACACTCAACATTCTTGATGCGTGATTCTTAGGGCTTTAATCTAGTTTTAAAAACCTCATTTTTCTTAGAAAACCCAGAAAATCCCTTCAAGGTGGCATCTCACTGCTGTGGAATTGGTGAAAGTAGTTAGTGATGGAAGGTGACCCGAGCCAGGTGATAACCTGGCCATTCCTACCAAGGACGTGGTTGGTTTCCAGTCTGCGTTTCAATTTTTTGCTGGGGTGGCAATAATAGTTTAAAGAAATTCTCTCTGTGGTGATACTTGTATATCAGTACAGGAAGTCCCTGAGTTACAAGCATCATTTTTTAGTTTTAAAAAAGTGGGGTAAAACAACTAGAAGTGAGAAGAAATCTGCCCATGAGAAGGGAAATTCACTCCTGGAAGAGTTATCATGGGAGAAGCTTTCTCACCAATCCTTGTTTCCATGACAAGCCAAATTTTTCAAAATCCAATCACCAAAGGGACAGGAAATGAGGTGAAATCTTCTGAACAGGGGCACAGGCAGCAAAATAAACATCACAGAGGTGTTAACCCTTCCCTATGTTATCGAAAGCTAATATATATGCATGGAGTTACAGTTTTAAAATGTACCTGTTCCGACTTGCATACAAATTCAACTTAAGAACAATCCTACAGAACCTATCTTGTTCATAACTTGATAGTGGGGCCAGTGCCGGGTTTACCATTGTGCTTAGAAAGATTGGTGATGTGAACTGCCCCCTTACACTGAGATGTGTTCAACAGGGAAATGTCTGGCTGGTTATGACAATCTCATGTGTATGATGTGTACAGCACTAATAAGGGGAAAACAGATTTTTTCAAAGGTGTAGAGGTTAGACAATTTCTAAATCTCAATTGCTAGTTCTAATATAAGTCAACATTTATATCAATCCTGGTAAGGATATTTTAAATCTTAATGGGTCTCTTCTGCTGTGGCATCTTGTACATGGAATGCTCTCCCCTTGGATGTCTCGCTGGCCCCAATGTTGGTTTCATTCTGGTACCAAACTAAAACATGGCTTTTGGCGGCCTTGCTGAGTTTTTTCCAAAATATATATGTATACAGATTTAAACTGAGTTAACCTTTTAAGATACCTTAATTTGTTATGTTGTTAAATATGGCTTTAATCTAATTGAATTGGGTTTTTTTTACATGTTGTTTTGAAGTACAGGTTTATTCCCCTTAATCTGAAATCATTAGCACTAGAAGTATTTTTGATTTCCCTCCCATATTTTAGAATATCAATTTTTGCATTTACTGTACATACGTACATACATACATACATACATACATACTGTGATGTTTTGGAAATGGGATCCAAGTCTAAAGGCATTTTTTTCGTATACATCTTATACACAGAATCTGAAGGTATTTTTATAAACAATATTTTAAATCATTTTGTGCCTGAAAGAAAATAGAAATAATATCATACAAAAGCTGACTGGCACAACCTGGGGGTTACAACCAGATACAGTGAAGACATCTGCCCTTGTGCTTTGCTACTCTGCTGCTGAATACGCATGCCCAGTGTGGAATACATCTCACCACTTTAAAACAGTGGATGTGTCCCTTAATGTATCGCACCACCTGACATTTGTCAGGAAGTAGCAGCCTGTAATGAAAGGACCAAAGCATTGACATCTCCAGCCCATCCTCCCTTCAGATATCAGCCAACAAGCCACTGCTTTAAATCAAGAAACAGCTTCCTAAGATCCACAGAGATACTCCCAGGAACACCGCAGCAAGCAAGAGTCCAAAAATGGCAGGCTAAAACCCAGAACCAGTGGCTGATATAGGATGAGAAACTCCCTCCTGAGCATACAGAAGACTCTGTGACTTGGAAGGCGCTGAACAGACTGCACTCTGGCACCATGAGATGCAGAGCCAATCTTAGGAAATGGGGCTACAAAGTGGAGTCCACGACATGCAAGTGTGGAGAAGAGCAAACCACAGACCACTTACTACAATGTAACGAGCCCTGACACATGCACGATGGAAGACCTTTTCACAGTGACACCAGAGACACTCCAAGTGGCCAGCCTTCTCTGGTCAAAGGAAATTTAGTATAATGCCAAGTTTTTAACTTTGTGTTTTTAAATACATTATGATCTCTACTTTTTATAGCTAAGATTCCTTTCCTTATCTTTTGGTGACACTTTTTTTTCAGACATTTTGCTTTCCTGCTGATCAGAAATGAAATGTCATTCTGGTCCAATTTCTCCATGTACTGAGTAATTTAATCCCTCAGTTACCCATGCTATCTGGCACATGTCTTGGGAATGATTTTTCCCAATCGCTAATATGGAGGTATGTCAATGAACACATAGACACTGCAGGTGGAGGTTTATGGTCTTGGCCTTGACTTTGTAAACACATGAGTTAGTATGAGCCAGAAGGGAGAAGGCGAGGAGTCTTATGATTCACTTGTTATTAAAAATCTAGTACTATGCCTAAACGAGATCAAATTTTATTAATTTGTTTTTTCTTCTGTAAATTCCAAGTTTGAAATTATTCCAATCATGTTTAAAAACTGGGAAAGAATTTAAATCCTATTTTTCTGGGTTTTTTTTGTGCTAACCAAGTGGCATCCTAGGTGCTTAACACTTCCCAATGTACTGTTAACACGCTGCTTACTCTGTGATGCCTTTTTGCAAAACAACACCTTTTTAAAAAAGATGTGTGATGTAGCAGAGATGTGCAGTCTCAACACATTCAAATTACTCTTTGCAAATCCTGCTTCAAAACCTACTGGGTGATACAAATATCTGGCCAAGGAACTGGAATGCTTGGCTACACACCTTGTAAAGCAGGACAAAGCAGCACTGTGCTCCCCCAAGGGCCATACTGCTTCTCCCTGTTTCCAGTTCTAGGAATTGCTCCCAATACACCTGATGCTGGGAATTTTGGTGGTTGTATTTGGGGACCATCTCTCTCTCTACAAACCTGTCAGATATCTACAATGATCTGGGGAGGACGTTCTCCTACTTAATTGGATTTATTTTATTTTAATTTTATTTTAACTTTATATTCACACACCAATATTAACTTGTTTTTAATTTTTTTTGTTTTTGGTTTGTTTTAAATTGTTATTAGACTTGAGTCCCTACAGTTAGATATAAATAAAGCTATTATTATTATTATTATTATTATTATTATTATTATTATTATTATTATCTGGCTGCGCACCTCTTATACCAGAGCTTTCCATACTTTTCAAGTTGTGGACATGCTTCTTAGACATGCCCCCTTTTGCAACACGGCCATTCAGTTTTACTAGCAAACCGAAGGTTAAACCAACCCCTTATAAGATTTTCATACAGTACATATCTCAGTTTCATATAAATAAAGAAGGTTTGGAATTTTTCCCTTTTATGCTTCTTATATACTGCAGTTGATTCCCTGTGTAGTTTCCTCTAGAGCAGCTCCATGTGGTTCATCACAAACATCACTGTCAACAGATTTTCTTTCCTTAATGAGACGCTTATCCATTGTAGTGGTAATGACTTTAATCCAATCAAGAAATTGTGCCAATTATAAAAGTTAGAACAGTACCTACACTTGAACAGCACCAGCGCACCACTTCTGTAGTGATTAAACGTCTTTGGAGGTTTTTAAACAGTCAACAAGGCCATCTGTCGGGGGAGCTTTAATTGTGTGTTCCTGCCTGGTTAAAGGGGGTCTCTCCCTGTAGAGCCTTCTTATCAGGAAAGCTTTTTACATTGAGGCTGTCTGTCTGTCTGTTGGTAAGGTTTTAACTGTGTCTTCCTCCTTGCTGAAAGGGGGTTGGACTAGATGCCCTTTGGGGTTTTCTCCCAGTGCAGTCTCCTTATCAGAAGAGTTTTTGACATTGAAGCTGGCTCTCTGTCTGTTGGCAAGGCTTTGACTGTGTCTTCTTCCTGCCTGTAAGGGGTTGGACTTGATGTTTGTTGGGAAGGCTTTGATTGTGCCTTCCTCCTGGCTGAAGGGAGTTGGACTAAATGCCCTTTAAGGTCTCTTGCAGTAGAGTCTCCTTCTCAGAAGAGATTGCAACATCGAGGCTGTATGTTGGGAAGGCTTTGGTTGTATCTTCCTCCTGGCTGAAGGGGCCGGACTAGATACCCTCTGTGGAGTCTCCTCAGGAGAAATTCAATAGACAGACTGTTTGTCTTTGGGAAGTCTTTGATTGGGTTGTTGTGTGTTTTCCGGGCTGTATGGCCATGTTTCAAAAGTATCATCTCCTGTCGTTTTGACCACATCTATGGCAGGCATCCTCAGAGGTTGTGAGTCTTTGATTGCATCTTCCTCCTGGCTGAAGGGGGCAGGACTCTGTGGAGTCTCCTTCTCAGGAGTGATTTTGACATCAAGGCTGGTTGGTTGTCTGTTGGGAAGGCTTTTATTGTGCCTTCCTCCTGGCTGAAAAGAATTGGACTAGATGCCTTTTGGAGGTCTCTTGCAGTGGAGTCTCCTTCTCAGAACAAATCTAGACATTTAAGCTGTCTGTTGGGAAGGCTTGAACTGTGCCTTCCTCCTGGCTGAAGGGGGCTGGACTAGGTGCCCTCTGTGGAGTCTCCTTCTCAGGAGAGATTTTGACATTGAGGCTGGATGTCTGTCTGTTGGGAAGGCTTTAATTGTGCCTTCCTCCTGGTTGAAAGGAGTTGGTCTAGATGCCCTTTGGGGGTCTCTCGCAGGTCAGTGTCCTTCTCAGAAGAGATTTTGACATTGAGGTTGTCTATTGGGAAGGCTTGGATTGACCCTTCCTCCTGGCTGAACGGGGCTGGACTTATTTATTATTTATTTATTTCCGATATTTCTACCCTGCCCTTCTCCCCGAGGGGACTCAGGGTGACTTACACAACTGGCAGGATCACTACCAGTACATCATAATACAATAAAATAAGAATAAAACAGTTAAAATAGTTAAATAACATAGTAAAATACAATATATAAAAGATTTAACACAGTGCAACACCGAATATATATGCCAATCATCCATCAGACCTTGTGCAAAAGCCTTAATCCAATCCATGTCAATGCTAACTGAGTTCATTCATTAAACGCTTGCGCGCATAGCCAGGTCTTCAACTTCTTTCTAAATCCCAGAAGGGATGGAGCCTGTCGGATGTCACTGGGGAGGGAGTTCCATAGCTGAGGAGCCACCACCGAGAAGGCCCTGTCTCTTCCCCACCAGCCGCGCTTGTGAGGCAGGTGGAATCGAGAGCAAGGCCTCCCCGGATGATCTTAAGGTTCTCGTGGGCTCATAGGAGATGCGTTCGGACAGGTAAGTTGGACCAGAACCGGTTAGGGCTTTGTAGGTCAAAATCAGCACTTTAAATTGGGCTCGGTAGCATATCAACAGCCAGTGGAGCTGGCTTAGCAGGGGGGGTTGTACGCTCCCTGTAAGCTGCCCCAGTTATTAATCTTGATGCCCTCTGTGGAGTCTCAAGAGACATTCTGACATTGAGGATGTCTATCTGTCTGCTGGGAAGGCTTTGGTCGTGTCTTTCTCCTGGCTGAAGGGGGTTGGACTAGATGCCCTTGGGGGTCTCTCTCTCTGCAGCAGTGGTTCTCAACCTGTGGGTCCCCATGTGTTTTGGCCTACAACTCCCAGAAATCTCAGCCAGTTTAGCAGCTGTTAGGATTTCTGGGGGTTGGAGGCCAAAACATTTGGGGACCCACAGGCTGAGAACCACTGCTCTGGAGGGTTTCAAAGGGCTGCCTTCCCTCATTCGCACACCGCTTCCTTATCACCCCATCCCTGCCTGCCTGCTTGCTCTTTGGCGCCCCCTAGTGGCGCTGCTGCTGCTGCTGCTGCAGCGAGAGGTGGGGCGGGGGGCGTGCCGGCAGAGCGGGAGGCGGCGGCGCAGAGTCAGTCAGGCATCTCTCCCTCCTTGGCTTTCTCTCTCTCTCTGTTCCTGTCTCTCTCTCTGTGTTGGCAGGCGGTGGGCGCGCTCCGCGGCTGCAGCAGGTTTTGTCTGCAGCGGCGGGAGGAAGGAGCGGAAGGAGCAGCAGGAGCAGCAGCACTCTCGGTAAGAGCTTCTTCCTGCTTCCCTCCACAGGTGTTGCTCTCTTCCGTCCTTCTCCAACCGCATCCCTTTGTGTGTGTGCCGCCTTGCTTCTCTTATCAGCAAAGGATCAAGTGTCCTCCTGTGAGGAGAACAGATGCAAGAGGTCGTTGTTGCTTGTCTTCTCTGAGGGGGGCGGGGAGGCGAATCCTGCCCAAAGAACGCTGCAGGAGCTGGCAACGCCACTTCTTTGAGGCCCCCTTCCACATAGATGAATAAAATCCCACATGTTCTGCTTTGAACTGGAATATATGGCAGTGTGGACTCAGATAACCCAGTTCAAAGCAAATATTGTGAGATTCACTGCCTTGATATTTGGGTTATATGGTTGTGTAGAAGGGCCCTGAGTCTTCCTGGCCTGAAAAACCCACTGAAATCCATGGGGTTGTGCCATCCACCAACAGGCAGCTTGAAGGCGCATGCAGACAAAGCCTGGAAAGGGCAAGCGGACTGGCATCTGGGTGTATACATCCTAGTATAACAGGCATCATAGATCATAATAAATCCAGTGCCCGTTTCTTTGCTGGCATGGAACTGAGACAGCGCCGCAGGAAACACGGCAAAGCCCTGGGTGATATTTGAGAAGGTGGGAAGCTGTAGAGCTAGGAGCTGTTCAAGCTTCGTAGTAGCTCAATCGCACACAGTTTCGATCTGAATACTTGTCAAGACTAAACGGTAACTTGGGGCCCTTCCACACAGCTGTGTAACCTAGAATATCAAGGCAGAATAATCCACAATATCTGCTTTGAACTGCAATATCTGAGTCCACACTGCCATTTATTCAAAGCAGATAATGTGGCATTTTACTCAGCTGTGTGGAAGGGACCTTGGGAGCCAAGAGAAATTCATGCTTTGGGTGCTAGTGGTTGGTTGCAAAGAAGAGAAATATACAGGGTGTTTGAAAGAGAACTCCCTAGTTTTAAGTTAAAACACATTAAAACTAGGGAGTTCTTTTTCAAACACCCTGTATATATAGGGCCCTTTCCACAGAGCTGTCTAAAATCCACATTGAACTGGATTATATGGTAGATATTCCAGTTCAAAGCAGATATTGTGGATTATCTGCCTTGATATTCTGGGTTATATGGCTGTGTAGAAGGGCCCTTGGTATGTGATATAGTTGTCTCTCTCGTGTTATGGCTGCTGTAATATCGATGGAGTGCCAGCCGTGTTTCCTCAGAGCTCTACCAAGGGTTTTTCCCAGCCCAAACTGAAAAGGCGAAAGGTAATTTTCAGTCTTTCCTTTTTCTCCTGCCTAACTCAAAAGACCCCAGAGGCGCGATCCTGCAGCATCTTCTTCATCTCAGTACCACCCCACCTTTCTCTTTTGTCTAAGGCTGGACATTTCAGGAAAATGGGGAAAGAGGTTCAGCAGATTTTCAATAGATGCCACCCTTCCTTCCCCACCACAAGTGGGAGAGAGTCCAGTTCACAGGCTTCGTAAAGAAATATTGGTCTGGTCAAAAAAAGAATGAGTTTCATGAAGGTAATGGTTTTGATGCCTTCCTCATCTTTTTTTGAATGATGTTGAAGGTGGTGGTGCTTTCTCAAAATTTTTTTTAGGTATGTGGAGCTGAGCTTCATGAATTCATTCTAGGATAACCAGCCTCCCTTTCAGGGTCACAAAAGCCCTTCCAAATGTAACTTCAGCCTACAGAAACAGCTTTGTGTACTGAGGGATTAGTAGTGAGGATGCCCGGCAGCATGACTGGAGCAAATGGAGAGATGTGTCAATAAATAGGGGCACACACACTCTGTTATTTCCCTTTGTACTGAGAGACTCTGCCACAAGGAAATAGATGTGTGTCTGTGTGTGCAACCGCAGTGAGACACTGGAGAACAAAGCCTTTTGATCCAAGCCCAACATTATGCAAAGCCACCCATGCCTGGGCTGCGGCAGGTAGATGGTGCCCAAATCCCAAGCCCTCCCCTTGCTGGGCTGGTGCAGTCGTCTGGTACAGCCCTTTTGTGTCTGGGCAGGGACGCTCTTCCGACAATGAGGGACTTGCCAGCATACAGGTTTGGCATGCTGATCACACCCAGGCATTGAAACGCAGGCAGCTGGGATGGAGATGAGGTTTTGGGAAAGGAGGGGGCGTGCCCGCTTGGGTTGGACGAAGAAGCCTTCCTTTTTTTCTACCTGGCTGAGGCACCCCATCTCCTTGTCTTCGCCTCTCTTTTCCTCTACCTGTCAAAAACAACCCTCCCACTGTCACCTGCCCTTCCACTAAGACACACTCATGTGTGTTAATCTCTTTTTCTCGAAGGAGGAGGCTCTCAGCATTTGGATGCCATTGGCATTAATTGCTTTTTGCTCACTCCCCGAGAAAGCTGTTCACGCATGGTAGTCAGAAAAGCCAGTTTTGTAATTGATCACACTAGTTTCATTTTCCCTTCTCTTCTTCCAGGTAAATGGCACGCCTTTCCTCCTTTTTTCCCTCCCAGCTTGTCTTTCTCTCTTTTATTGTATGTGATTTTTCTCTCTGTTACTCTCACTCGCACAAAATATTGGTGCGGAAAGAAATTGTGTGTGTATGTGTCTCTGTGTTTCTTTAGACAAGTTATTATTTTTTAATTTAAAAAATCCGATATTCAGTTTCCCCACTAACATTTGGGGCTTTGTTTTTCCACCCATGCCAATTTGGGTGTCTAGACTACTGCAGCTGACACCATGTGGTATTGGGGGAGGGAGGGCGGGCTGCAGTTATTGATAGGTTTTCTATTGCTTTTTCTCGTCTCCTCTGAAGGAAGATGTGATCGAAGTCTTGGAACTGGAGAGAATGTGCTGAGAAAGCAGTTTTGCTTTGGCATGGGTGTTGATATGAATTCATCACTCCCTATGACACAGTCTCTCTTCCTAAAAGCTGGGTGTCATGGGCGTCACCCTTGTCTGATGTAAAATAGTTGCAACAGGCTCTTTGCATTTCCAAGCTGCCATGTCATGAAAGCTCTAGCATTAATTGAGATCCAGCAGTATAGGGTTTTTTCCCGCAAAGAAGTGACATTATTTCAGCATAGATTGTGCCAATGAACCCTTTCAGTCAGACCTCGCTGACAAAGAGGGCTCAGGAAAAGCTGAGAGGATCACTATGGAGATATTTTCTGTGTGATTTGGATCAAGATCTTAAGGAGATTTTGCGCAGACCTTCTGGAAGCGGTGCACATTCTCATTTCCAGTACTTTCTTAGAAGACATACGTACAGTGTGCTTATTATGGTTTGGAAAATGTGATATATGTTAGGTTCATGGTTGTGATCCCAACAGAATGGGATCATTGCAGCAGTGTAGCATGTCCACAACCTTCTTTGTGAGATTTGTGGGCCTGATAAAAATCTCACCTGTAAGGTTTATTTAATTTTATTTTTAAAACTAACTGTAAAGATCCTATCCCTCACGGAGATGTTTTCTAAGCATATTTTATGGTTAAATTCCTAATCTCCCTCCAAGCAGACATGTGGGAATTAACCGTTCCAGAGCAAACAGCAAAGCCTCAACATAAATTGATCCCCAGCTGTGGTTTGGAATCTATTGTGCTCAAACGGATTATAGTAATCTATTTTACACAGTCAATATGATGTGGTCTACCTCTGTGGCTCAAAGTGACGGCTTGAGGGTGTGTGATTGAAAACATAAGCATGCAGCTGAAGTAACTACATGTGATCAGGCTACTGAATGACTGCCCAGTGTACGCAGCTAGAATACATACATCCACCATAGCCTTCCAACACTGCAGATGAGTGGCTGTGTGGACAGTCACAAGGGAAACATGGTCTTCAACTTCCTCGCTAGCGACAGGTCTTTGTTTCATTTTTCTCCGCTCTTCTGCAGATATGACATTATTAGCAGCAAACTTGCCACGTGTCAAAGGAGAGTTCACACAAGCACACCCACAATTGGTATTGGATGCAAAGCTGGGGTGTAATGGGGGTTGGGGGTGTTGGTCCAAAGCCATCTGCCTCAACAGAGCAAAGGGCTTTTCTGTGGAGGAGAGGGTAGATTTAATCGCCAGCTGTGCTGTTAAACTGAGGAGCATTCTGTTAAAAGGAGATTTGACGTGATGTGCATAATTGCCTTTCAGATACTGGAAGAAAGAACTCATGCCTCTGCTTTGTCGATATGGGTTTCCCACTATCTCCCATCCCCGAATAGTTGTAAAGCAGATTTGAAGTTTTCCTTGACCCATTTTTCCCATCCACATCCTTGAGAAAGTCAATGCAATGAGCTTGATGCCAGTCTCCCCCAAACAGATGATATATGTCCTTTGCTCCATCAGCAGGAAGCCTGCAATGGATGGCCTAAAACCTGCAACTCTGGACTAATAGTCCTACGCTAAAGAAAAAAAAAGGAGAAGCAGCTACTTATTTTACTCATACAAGTGTAGTAGTTACACTCCCCAAGAGTCCTAGAGTCTGCGGGCCCTTCCACACAGCTAGAATATCAAGGCAGATAATCTACAATATTTGCATTGAACTGGATTATCTGAGTCCACACTACCATATAATCCAGTTCAATGTGGATTTTATACAGCTGTGTGGAAGGAGCTTGAGAGACAGTTTAGCATCTTCATTTGGGGGCGGGGGGTCGTTATTTTTATAGTAAGACCACTGTGTCCATAGGGGATAGGCCTCTGAAATGACCATAGTTTCCTGAAACTAGGAATGGCACCAAATTCAGTTAGATTACTGTATATCTGGTCCTAGCATACCATATAATAGCATTAGAGAACCTGAAGATTCCTAGAGGATAATTTGCTAAGTTCTCTGAAGCACCTCTATGAAAACTTCAGGGGAAGCATACCTTAGAATCACATGGAGAAACTAACAAATTCATAGGGCCCTTCCTATATAGGGGTGTTTGGGGTTGGCATGCTCTGTTTCCTAAGTTAGCAAGCCAGAAAAACCTCATTTGCCCGAGACTGGAAAGCTCTTGCTACTTTGAGCAAATTTTGCTAGGCTAGATATGCCAATAGTTTCATTTGGTCAGGAGTGAGGGGACTAGAGGGTGTGTGGCGTTCGGAGCCAAGCGAGCCAAACCGAACACGGCTGTGTTCCTATCTTAGGGCATATGCCGCGGCAATAGATGCTGCAAAGAACATTTTCTTTGCAGCTAATATTGCGTCTGCAAAGAACCGTCCGGCGGAGCTGTCCCGAGTTGTCAGAGGTTTGTTATATCCCGTCCCTCAAGACGGGATCCCTGACAACTCGGCAGCCCGCTGTGAAGCATTTGCTCGGTTCTTTGCGGACAAAGTCGCTTTGATCCGTTCTGGCTTTGACACCATATTAACGGCAGTCTCCGAGGATGTAGCAAGAGCACCTGCTTGTCCTATTTTGATGGATTCGTTTCAATTGGTTCAGCCTGAGGACGTGGACAAGGTGCTTGGAGAGGTGAGGGCTACCACATGCATCCTAGACCCCTGCCCATCCTGGCTAGTGAGAGAAGCCAGAGGGGGATTGGCCGAGTGGGTGAAGGTGGTGGTGAATGCCTCCCTTCGGGAAGGCATATTTCCAGCGAGCCTTAAATTGGCTGTGATCAAACCGCTGTTGAAGAAGCCATCACTGGACCCCACTCAATTGGATAGCTATCGACCTATTTCCAATCTCCCCTTTTTGGGCAAGGTCGTGGAACGTGTGGTGGCCGCACAACTCCAGGCATTCTTGGTTGACACTGATTTTCTAGATCCGGCGCAGTCTGGTTTCAGGCCGGGGCATGGTACCGAGACAGCCTTGGTCGCCTTAGTTGATGATCTACGCCGGGAACTGGACAGGGGGAGTGTGTCCCTGCTGGTTCTGCTGGACCTCTCAGCGGCCTTCGATACCGTCGATCACGGTATCCTTCTGGGGCGCCTTGCCGGGATGGGTCTCGGAGGTACTGTTTTGCAGTGGCTCCGGTCCTTCCTGGAGGGGCGTTCCCAGATGGTGTCATTGGGGGACACCTGCTCGGCCCCACAACCATTGACTTGTGGGGTCCCGCAGGGTTCAGTACTGTCCCCCATGTTGTTCAACATATACATGAAGCCGCTGGGAGAGATCATCAGGAGTTTCGGGGTTCGGTGTCATCTGTACGCAGATGATGTCCAGCTCTGTCACTCCTTCCCACCTGTCACTAAGGAGGCTGTTCAGGTCCTGAACCGGTGTCTGGCCTCTGTGTCGGACTGGATGAGGGCGAACAAATTGAAACTGAATCCAGACAAGACAGAGGTCCTCCTGGTCAGTCGCAAGGCTGAACAGGGAATAGGGTTACAGCCTGTGTTGGACGGGGTCGCACTCCCCCTGAAGACACAGGTTCGCAGTCTGGGGGTTCTCCTGGACTCATCGCTGAGCCTGGAGCCCCAGGTCTCGGCGGTGGCCAGGGGAGCCTTTGCACAACTAAGACTTGTGCGCCAGCTGCGCCCGTTCCTTGGGAGGTCTGACTTGGCCACGGTGGTCCACGCTCTGGTTACATCCCGTTTGGACTACTGCAACGCTCTCTACGTGGGGTTGCCTTTGAAGACGGCCCGGAAGCTCCAATTAGTACAACGGGCGGCAGCCAGATTAATAACTGGGGCGGCTTATAGGGAGCGTACCACCTCCCTACTTAGCCAGCTCCACTGGCTGCCGATATGCTACCGAGCCCAATTCAAAGTGCTGGTTTTGACCTATAAAGCCCTAAACGGTTCTGGCCCAATCTACTTGTCCGAACGTATCTCCTCCTATGAGCCAGGAAGATCCCTAAGGTCATCTGGAGAGGCCCTGCTCTCGGTCCCGCCTGCCTCACAGGCACGGCTGGTGGGGACAAGGGACAGGGCCTTCTCGGTGGTGGCTCCCCGGCTGTGGAACACCCTCCCCAGAGAAATACGGCAAGCCCCAACCCTTTTGAGTTTTAGAAAAGCCCTGAAAACATGGCTATGTGCCCAGGCTTTTGAAGATTAAACGATAATGACGACCCGGACTGATTTACGGCTACAGCACGAGGATTTTGGAGGAATGGATTTTAATCATATGTTTTTATATTTTTTATATTGTTCTAATTGTTTTATTGGATTTTTATAGCTGTTTTAATTATGTATAGGCATCGAATTGTTGCCAATTTTGTACGCCGCCCTGAGTCCCTTCGGGTGAGAAGGGCGGGATATAAATGTTGGAAATAAATAAATAAATAAAATAAAATAAATAAACTTTGATTTTCCAGATATTTGAGATTTCAGCTCCCCAGAAGCTATGTCTAATATGGTCAATGGTGAGGGATTATAGCAGTTATAATCCAAAACATCTGGAGGTCAAATATTCATAGATTCAAAGCAAGAGGGTAAACCTGTTCTGTGGATTTTTGTGCTTTTGAGTAAATTTAAATAGATTTGAAAACCAAGAAGCGTAAGAAATAGACCTGTGTGATCAATGAAAAAAATGTTTCAATACTCATTACGTAATTAGGGGGTGGGGGAAAATAATTTCTAAAGTGTTTTCAAAATTTTTTAAAAGCCACAACAGCAATCTCATTAAATGTGTCTCATATTAACCAATAGGATTTCAATGTAAGGGTTTCTTCCCAGCCCAACACTTATTTACTTACTTGTATTGTAGCATCAGTCCATCTTCTTTGCAGATTCAAAATTTATTGGAACTCTGGCTGCTGCTAAGAGCAACAAATCTCTCCTGTCCTTATTGAGGCTTTCTGATGTTGAACAGACTTCTGGGAAATGTAGTTTTGAACAGGGCCTTTTGAATTCTCTGCCATTGGGCTCCCTGCCTTCCCAAACTACATTTCCCAGAATTCTTTGCTCTCTCAGTGTCTTTTCTAGCTCACTCAGCTCATCCCGCTCTGCTGATTTTCTCTCCTCATAACGAGAGGTAGCCTTTCTCTTTTTAATTTTAAGAGGAATGGCAGCCTTTTTGGCTTTGCCTTGCTTGTGCTAAAAATGAAACGGACTTCCTAGCATTACAGAATTCAAATGAAAAAGTATTGGGTGAGTTTTGATTCTTACGTTTTTTGCGTCCCCTCCCCCCTGTCTTTCTTAATATCTGTTTGTATATACAAAATGTACACATTAGATACGATTTACGATTCAAAAATCAAGATTTATTTACACACCCCTAGTAGGAAATTGTCAATTTAAAAAAGTAAAAAAGGCAGCATTTGAGGAAATGTTGCTTAAATATTACATTATTAACACCTATGTTATTGTTGACCTGTTTAAGTAGGGAAAGGGGATTTCAAACAGCTACCTTAAGATGAAGCCCCTGGTGGTGCAATGGGTTAAACTGCGGAGCTGCTGAACTTGCTGACTGAAAGACTGGTGGTTCGAATCCAGGGAGTGGTGTGAGCTCCTGCTGTTAGCCCCAACCTAGCACTTTGAAACCTATCAGTTAGAAAACATTCAAATGTGAGTAGATAAATAGGTACCGCTCTGGTGGGAAGGTAACAGCACTCCATGCAGTCATGCTGGCTGCATGAACTTGGAAGCATCTACAGACAATGCTGGCTCTTCAGCTTAGAAATGGAGATGAGCACCATCCCCCAGAGTCGGAAACGACTAATGTCAGCTGAAAACCTTTACCTTACCTTGAGATGAGAAACCATTTCTCTACAGACTCCTGGGTGCCCCATGATGTCCCCAATATGTTTCAGACATAATCTTCAGAGATGTAAGAGTTTCAATGTTATTCAGATGGTGGTGGCTGAGATAGGTATTGCAGATGGCTGGAAAGTTTCAATTGCTAATACTGAACACTTGAGCAAGCTTTGCCTCTTTGTTCCCTCTGCTTCCCAAATTGGCTTGGCTGGGAACTGTTGTGGTGCCCCTTCTTCCTAGATTTCCTCTCATAGTATCTCTTGAGGATTTTTCAGCACTGGGAAAGTCTTTACATAGATGAAACGAAGCCAATTGCTCTGTAGGACTAGCAGGGATCCTTGTTTGTTTGTATTATAACAAGACCATATACAATTCCAGCATAAGGACCCTCTGTACTAACCCGGCAAGGATTTTAGGGTCACGACATTTCTGTGTTCTTTTCTTAGATTTGAGGAAGAGAAAAGCATTCTTGGCACTATTCATGATGTTTTCAGGCAGTGAACTTTCTCTGTGCCTTTCCCTGCAAAGACTATGTTCTTCGTTTGTTTGTATGACAAGGAAATATGTATGGAAATGAAATTTCAAGGTACGAAAATTATGGCGAGTGGTCCATTTGATTAGATAATTCCACGACTATATATACATGCTTGGGAATGACTCCCTTGAACAATGAGGCGGAGTTCTGAGTAAACACGCATTAGCATTTGCTATTAATATCCTTGATTCTGTTTTATTGTTCTAACAATGGTGGTTCGGAACCCAATTGGTATTTATTGTGTATCCCCTTGTTGCTTTTACCTCCATGTGCTAATGTGGCAAATACTGATGCTATTAATGGCCCTGCTTGTTTTAAAAAAGTGAAAAAATGACTTGGTGAATGCTCTAGCTACACAGCTCAGATATATCAGTGCAACTCTTCCTTTTTTCACAGAGCTCTCCACTAATTTACATTGAACAGTCATTTGTTCCATTGACTTCTGTGGACATTTACTATTTGCTAGGTTGAGGCACTGACCTAGACATCAAACCTCTTCTATGGTTTATATAATTTTTGACTTACTCTTTGATTCACTAAGCGAGTGGAATGAAGATATATATTAATACTAGCTGTGCCCAGCCACGCATTGCTGTGGCATTGTCTGGTGGTGTTGGAGAGAAATTGTTGAGGTAGTGGTGGTATTGAATGTCTGTTGTATAGTTGTCTTTATGTTTAGTATGCATTTGGTTGTTTGTGTACTGTGAAAGTGGTGAGGATAGAGGACACTGTTTATGTTGGATTAGTGAGACTCTACTGTATATTTGTAATCGTATATTATCTGCCTAGAACTGCCCCTTCTACACAGCTGTATAAAATGCACACTGAAGTGAATTATCTGGCAGTGTGGACTCAAGATAATCCAGTTCAAAGCAGATAATATAAGATTCTAAATGGGTAATATAGCTGTGTGGAAGGGCCTTGAGTCTACACTGCCATATAATCCAGTTCAAATCAGATAATCTGTATCTTATAGGCAGTGTGGAAGAGGCCTGAGGCCTAACTGTGCCTGTCCCCTGGACTGAGTAGGTTGCTAGGAGACCAAGTGGGTGGAGCTTAGCCCTCTAACTGGCAGCAATTGGATAAAAACAATTATTCCTTTCCCTCTAATTAGGACTTTATTTTTCTTTTCTTTTTTTTGTATCAACCTAGAGCCGTGGATGATGGGTTGTGTTGTCAAATTTCGAGGTTGGGGGGGCTGTAGTTTTGTTGTTTTGTCCGCTGCCCTGATGCCATCACTCTTTTATATATATAGATGACTTTTGCTGTTTCATGCCTTTGTATCCATCAAATCCACATGCTTGCATCCTTTCTGGACTATACTGTTTTTGAACTCTAGATGGAATGGTGGGTCACATTTTTTTGAAAGAGACTTTAGCTAGGTGCGTTGAATTCTTAATGTAAGAAAAAGGATACTTCAGTGTTTTGATCTCTGGGTGCTGGACATCTGTCTATCTCTTCCCAAACCTGCTTTCTTCATATGGGAATTTAGTATGCTGGAGTTTATAGCTCAGTCTTTGCTCAGATGTGTGTAGCTTTCTACATTAAGGGTGTTTTTGTTTTGAAATGTTTAGTAATGCAAAGATGCCAGCACTGGAAAACACTTGTCCACAATATGTTGTAGAAAGTGATCTTATGCTAGGACACGTGCAGTGCGATTCTAGTCAATGCCTAATTTTTCCTTCATAACTTATGTTTGTCTTGCCTTTCCTTCAGTGACCTTGGTGAGCCGTGTGCGATGTTCCTTCTTGTCACTTAATCTTCATAGTAACTCAGTGAGATTGAGTCAGGATGAGAGAGACACTGGGTGTGTCTACACTATGTAGCTGTATCAGTTTGAGTGTCATGATTCCATATAGCTGAATGTTGGCATTTTCAGGTTGGAGAATTTATCCATCGTAGAATTCCAGTGCCTGAAATATAGACAATTATAATCTAGCTTCCTAACTGAAAGATCCCACGATAACATAGGAACAATAGCTAAAAATGATCAAGGGTCTGGAGAACAAGCTCTATGAGGAGCGGCTTAAAGAACTGGGCATGTTTAGACTGCAGAAGAGAAGGCTGAGAGGAGACATGATGGCCATGTATAAATATGTGAGGGGAAGTCATAGGGAGGAGGAGCAAGCTTGTTTTCTGCTGCCCTGCAGACTAGGACGTGGAGCAATGGCTTCAAACTACAGGAAAGGAGATTTCATCTGAACATCAGAAAGAACTTCCTCACTGTGAGAGCTGTTCAGCAGTGGAACTCTCTGCCCCAGGGTGTGGTGGAGGCTCCTTCTTTGGAGGCTTTTCAGCAGATGCTGGGTGGCCATCTGTTGGGGGTGCTTTGAATGCAATTTTCCTGCTTCTTGGCAGGGAGTTGGACTGGATGGCTCATGAGGTCTCTTCCAACTCTATGATTCTATGAAATTTGATATAATTAAACTGCAGATTAAAGTCCCCTAGAGAATGGGGGTATTAAATGAAACTGAAGACATACTAGGTTTCCCCTCTTGCTTTTAAGGCAGAACACCTTTTAAAGCAATAAAGCAGTAAGTGAAGTAAGGTAGGTGTGACTCCAGTGTCAAAACACATGGTGCAAGAGAGTGCACAACAATCAAATCAAACCCGTGAGAAGCAAATGAGTCACGGTCCCTGGACAAAGCTTCCCAAGGTGCATTAGTCCTTGGTCCTTTAAATCTCTAGATATTCGCATGACGAGTAATGATCAGAGTGTATGGCTTAAGCAGTCCGAGAAGTGTTCCAGCCATGCAGATCAATGTAATACAGGGCGGCTTGATTCACATGGCGCAGGCCTTGCCTTTGTCGTGACACAGCACTTCCTTCGCAGCTGGCAGACTGGGACAGATGGTGTGAAGGGCTGAGTGGATGTGTGTGAAGAGGAGGTCTGACAGGTGCCTGGCCAGACCCATCTCCCTCTCTGAGCCCTATTGTACTCTATAGTAGTGGCCTGCATAACACTATGAACACGATTTTTGTTCCTGGGTTATAAATGTCATTTCCTAATTGGTTCTGTCATAAAAATATGGGAAACGTTTATTAAATTGCAAAAACTTTGTTTTGTGGGACATCCTGCAGCAAATTTTGCTATAGTTTTTCAATGAAAGTCTCATAGAGTCTCAACCAATTCAACATAGTTTGTTGGAACCACAAAAACAAAGTTTCTGGAGGATAACAACTACTGTACTTTCAAAGTAAGTACCGCATAATTAGACAGGAAATAACTGTTTCAATACAGGAACAGATTTTTTTCAAATGTTAAATAATGTAATAGGCTGATTGGTCATCAATGGTGCCCACTGATTTCTGCCTTTCTTTTTGATCCTGGAGGCCTCCTAGGGGTAGCCAATAGAAAAATATTAAGCACAGCGACAACATTTGGGCTCTATCTCATGGGTGATGGGAGAGGCTACAAATAGGGAAAGATACGAGATTAGTGTTTACCAGCCATATATATGTGGTCTGTGATATTATTAATAAAAGCATGTGCTTATATCTTGCCATGGGGTCGCGAAGATGCAGTGGGTTAAACTGCTGAGCTGCTGAACTTGCTGATTGGAAGGTAGAGGTTTGAATTTGTGGGATGGGATGAGCTCCTGCTGTTAGCTCCAGCTTCTGCCAACCTAGCAGTTCGAAAACATGCAAGTGTGAGTAGATCAATAGGCACCACCTTGGTGGAAAGGTTATGATGCTCCATGCAGTCATGCCGGCCACATGACCTAGGAGGTGTCTACAAACAACACCGGTTCTTTGGCTTAGAAATGGAAGTGATCACCAGAGTTGGATGTGATTAAACTTAACGTCAAGGGGAAACCTTTACCTTTGCTATATCTTGCCATTGGCAGGTATATCAGATTCTTTTTAGCATTATATGCAAGTGAATGTCTAAATTGCCAGTGTGTTGAAAATATGCAGAAATACATTGTAGTAAAAAAGAATGAGGTTATAAATAAATGTGTCCATTCTATAATCTGTCCGTTATAGAAGAAAAAATCCTCTAAAAGCTGACAAAGATTGAAATGGATAAGAATGATGGTGAAAATGGAATGAAATGAATCTAACCAATTTTCACATTCTTTCATTTAAGAGCTAAGAATTCTTAATAGGAGGGCCTAAACCAGATGGAGGCACCTGGCTAACACAGCATCTCCCATCATCATGTAAGCAGGCCAAAGGACTGCTTCTTGTTCCAAAGCAAGGCTTTCAACCTTTTACTGTGCTGAGGCTTTAAGGAGAACCTCATCGGATCAGCTCGACTGGCAATAATGCAATTAGTTCTTAATAGCTTTCAGCAAGTTAATTCCAAAAAACATCCTCTGCTTTCCAAGGGATTTGTTTTATGCCTTTAAGAAGAAAGCGCTGCAACATTGGCCTTTTTTTTTTTTTTTTTGCTGGTGCCTGAAAGTGCTCCAAACAGCTTAGTGATATTAGTCTAGCTGCTTCCTGATCAGGTTCATGTGAGTTTGTTGTTGTCATGTGTCTTCAATTTGACTCTGATTTATTGTGACCTTATCTGAGGGTTTCTCGGCCAGGTTTATTCAAATGAGGCTTGCTGTTGCCTTTCTAAGGCAGAAAGAAGGGTGTGACCTGCCCAAGGTCGGCTGGTGAATTCACGCCCTGGTCACTTGCAATCCAAGTCTAACATTCAAATCTTAATACCTTTCCTATTCCCTAAAATGGGTCTGAATTTTTTAGATCTGCCTATACCAGTGGTTCTCAACCTTCCTAATGCCACGGCCCCTTAATACAGTTCCTCATGTTGTGGTGACCCCCAACCATAAAATTATTTTTGTTGCTACTTCATAACTGTAGTTTTGCTACTGTTATGAATCGCAATGTAAATTATCTGATATGCAGGATGTATTTTAACTCACTGGATCAAATTTGGCACAAATACCCGATATACCTAAATTTGAATACTGGTGCTGTTGGGTGGGGATTGATTTTGTTATTTGGGAGTTGTAGTTGCTGGGATTTATAGTTCACCTACAATCAAACCCTGGGAGCGGCTGTTAGCTCCAGCTTCTGCCAACCTAGCAGTTTGAAAACATGCCAATGTGAGTAGATCAATAGGTACCGCTCCAGCGGGAAGGAAACAGAGCTCCATGCAGTCATGCCGGCCACATGACCTTGGAGGTGTCTACGGACAACGCCAGCTCTTCGGCTTAGAAATGGAGATGAGCACCATCCCCCAGAGTCGGACATGACTGGACTTAACGTCAGGGGAAAACCTTTACCTTTTACAATCAAAGAGCATTCTGAACTTCACCAACGGTGGAATTGAACCAAACTTGACACACAGAACTTTCATGACCAACAGAAAATATTGGAAGGGTTTGGTGGGCACTGACCTTGAGTATTGGAGTTGTAGTTCACCTACATCCAGAGAGTACTGTGGACTCAAATATTGATGGATCTGGACCAAACTTAGACCATCAGAAATATATGTTTTCTGATGTTTTTTTGGAGACCCTTCTGACACCCCCCTCGTGACCCCTCCAGGGGTCTTGACACCCAGGTTGAGAAACACTGGCCTATACTAATACTCAATAACTGAGGTTCCTTCCTTCTGTCCTTCCTTCCTTTTGCTGAACCATACAGCTAAATGAACACACTTTTGAAAAAGGACCCTTTCTTTGTGTAGTTGAATTGCTCATTCCAGGAGATTAGGAGCTGTTGATTAAAGTGACATTGAACAAGTAGAGGGAAAGATGCTGATACTTTTTTTTTATTCCAGAGCTGAATTGGTGAAACATATTCAGAGAAAAAAGTGTTTAGTATGAATAAGAGATGTTCAGTAGGATATAGCTCCTAGATTCTCAAGTGGGGATTGTTTTCCCCCGGAGTGGTTCACGAATAGGGAAAGGGAATAGAGAAAGCATTGATAGAAAGGCTGCACCTCCACTCCCTTCAATCTTTCAAAGGCACTGGCATGATCTCCAGATCAGCAATTCCCAAAATTATCTTGGTGAGAGCGATGTTATCTGTTCCAAAGTCTTAGTAGAAGTTTTCCCTGGCAGAGGTTTGCATGTTGTTTTTAGAAAAGTCATTAGTATAAAAGCCATTAATGAATTAAAGAGCATTAAAATGCAATGTGTGCATTCTGCCAAGAAGCAATTCAGTTGATCTTACTAGTTATAGTGTTTTAAAAGTGACCTGTCACTCTTTAGCATTTATTACTTTTCATAACTTTGTTGGGGCAATATTGGGCAATTAAAGATATATTTATAAAAAGAACAAGAAAACAATAGTAATAGTTCCTGTTTATGTTGTAACATGCAGTTATACTATTCTGACACTATTAAGGTAAAAGCTAAAGGTTTTCCCCTGATATTAAGTCTAGTCATGTCCAACTCTGTAGGTTGGTGCTCATCTCCGTTTCCAAGCTGAAGAGCCGTCGTTGTTTGTAGACATTTCCAAGGTCATGTGGCTGGCATGACTGCATGGAGCACCGTTACCTTCCCACTTGAATGGTACTGATCTACTCACATTTGCATGTTTTCGAACTGTTAGATTGGCAGAAGCTGGGGCTAACAACAGGAGCTCACTCCGCTCCCTGAATTCGAATCGCCGAGTTTTCGGTCAGCAAATTCAGCAGCTTAGCAGTTTAATCCACTGTGCCACCAGGGGCTCCTCTGACACTTTTATTATGCCTTTAATATGTTTACATCATGCTTCTCTTTTTTTCAACAGAAAAGTTTAAAATAGCCAATGCAAAAAATTAAAATACAAATGTCCAAGGCTCCCTCCTCCTCCTTCTAAAAAAACACCTGGCAAAGGATTGAATTGCTGGGGAGAGGCTAGGTAGCCTTTGAACCAGGAAGATCAATGGGAAAGCGCTTCTTTTCTTTTCGCACATCTGTAGAGTAGTGGTTTCCAAGTGAAGCTTTATGGGTGTGGATACAAAAAAATAATATATGCCTCAAACTTGGTCTCATTTCCCATTTGTGGTTGGTGAATGCAAATTGACTGGGCAATGATTTGGCACACAATTATCTAATAATTTTAAGTATAATTAATTTTTACTAGTATTACTTGTTTCTAGGTTTTTAATGTTTCACATTGACCTATTGTTTGTCTTTCAGTATTACCTTTTATTCTTTCATAGAATAATAGAGTTGGTGGAGACCCCAAGGATCATCCAGTCCAATCCTATTTTGCCATGCAGGAATGCACAATGGAAGCACTTCTGACAGATGGTCAACTCGCTTGTGTTTAAAATCCCTCAGAGATAGAGTCTACCACAGTCTCAGACAGTGGATTCCACTTTTGGACAGATTTTACCATCAGGAAGTTTGTTCTGCTGTTTAGATGAAATTGCCTTTCCTGCCGTTTGAGTCCATTGCTTCATTTCTGACTATTTGTCTATGTGCTGCTTTCCTTTAGTTTCTCAGGAGCTCAAGAGTTTCAAAAATGAGAATGAATTGTAACAATTCATTACATCGCATACTAGTGTGCATGAGTCCTAATTCATACACTATTGCCATTGGTGGAAGTTGGAAAAATTACATTTTGGACTACACTTCTCAGAATCTCCCAGATTGTGGATTGGAGAGTCCTCAGACTGAATAAAGCAAAAACAAAGTGTCCCTGCTCTGCCCTGATATAACTCTTGTTTTTGCACAGAAGAGAAGCAGATGTTTCTTCTATGCAGGGAACCTCATATATTTTGTTACCAGCAGCAAAAGAACCCTGTTTATACCTTTCTTAAAAAGGAATGGCAGATACTCAGTAATGAACACTTAATCCAAATACCTGTGTTCCTCTACATAGAGTAAGGAGAGATGCCGTGTGCTTGCTTATTAATCCAATAAAGAGAGTTAATAGTTGCAATGTATGAGGTATTATGTAGAGATTCATAGTCCAATATGAGGATATCTAAGGAAGAAGAAAGGTCACATTGGATGAAATCCCATTGAAATCATAAAAAAGAAAACCTTTTACATCATTTAGTCTGAAATCCATCCACATCAACCAGTAAAGAGATCTTTTTCCTTGCCTGGATTACAAGGAAATGGACTTTTAAAGCCACGTGGTTTAAGGAGATTCATAAACAAGATGAGGAGAGTCTCTACGGCCTGCTTAGGAATGGCTTCATGTAGTATTAATGAGGAAATACTTGCTTGAGAGCACAGTGTTGTATGTATTCTATTTCTGGCTCTTTCCTCCTCCCTTCTCTCATGCTCTAGCTTTGAAACTCCTGGCTTTGTATCTATTTAAAAATGTGCCCACCACATTGAACTTGCATTCAAGATCTCCAGTGTAAAGGATTACAGATAGGAAGGATGTCCCTTTTCCAGGACTCAGGAGAGCTCCTGCTGAAATCAAAGAGACAATTGCCTTGCCTTATAGAGATTGAACATGCTTTATATGGAATTCCAAAATTGTCCACATGGGTAACTGAAATAGTGATATCTTTGCTTTCAGTTTGGGCCCAATCTCAAGGACTTTCTGACTTCTAGCCACTCGAAACACAAACATACTCACTTATTCAACAGCTCTTTATTGTGTGCAAATAATCATTGCTGTAGAGAGTTATTTTGAAATACACAGAACATCAGCTGTGAGCGTGCCAAGGCCAATATTGCAGAGGTCTTGAGTTCCCATGCCCCAAGGCACCCTTTGACCATTGCCTGGGAACAGGAATACATGTTTCCTGATGAGAGGATTCTTCTTAGTTATATATAAGGAGGAGTGCTTGGATTTCTTCTCTCAGAAAGACAATGAAGTTGCCTGATTCAACAATCGTTTCAGTGGGATGGATTGGAGAGTTAATTTGCACTAACTGGTTTCTTGGGATGCAAGACAGCATACAACAAATTAAAACAAAGCGCAGATCTTATTATATATAAGGTCTTCTATAATATACCTAACCGTTTGTTGTTATATCTTGATCTTTTGTGTTTTGACTGGTGGCAGTTTAATTTCTGTGATGGTTTGATTGCTTTTTTTTACTTTTGCATGCTGTGCATTTTTAACTATATTTGTTTTTACTGTTGTAATATGCTAATAATAATAATAATAATCTTTAAATTAGGTTATGATTTTACAAATTAAGCACGAAAACATCATGTTATACAACAAATTTGACAGAAAAAGTAGTTCAATATGCAGTAATGTTATGTTGTAATTACTGTATTTATGAATTTAGCACCAAAATATCACGATATATTGAAAATATTGACTACAAAAATGCATTGGATAATCCAGAATCTTGGATAAGTGAGACTCTACTGTAGTCCTTTTTGCTAGGTCAGTTTAAGACACAAAGGCTTACCTAAATAAAAAAGAACTTTGAGGATGGATCTACACTGCCTTATATCCCAGTATCTGATCTCAGATTATATTCTTACCCCAGATTATCTAGCAGTGTAGACTAATATAATCCAGTTCAAAGCAGATAATCTGGGATCAGATCCTGGGATATAGGGGGCATTGTAGATCCAGCCTCTGTCTCCTTGTGGAGTGAAAAAGCAATGTGTAAAAAACATGCATAATAATAATAATAATAATAATAATAATTATTATTATTATTATTATTATTATTATTATTATTATTATTATTATTAATTTGTCTGGCAGAAGTGGGGACAATCCGAAAGCAGCCTCCTTTTTCTTTCATTCCAAATATCAAGTAAGAATGGTTGTTGCAATTTAGTTTTTCATTACAAACTTCAAGATTGTAAGTTTCCAATCCTACACAAGTGCTCAAGTAATCTGAACAAAAAACAAATTTGCATTCTTCTTTGCCAACAGTGTACAATTTTATAAGGTTATCTTGAGAATCTAGAAACTGTGGCATTTAATGTCACATAAGTTTCTCGCCCTTTTTCTTGAGTGATGCTTCTTGATCAGAGAAATCCACAGGAATTCTTGGCAAGCCAAGCAAATGAGCATATTTGGAAGTCATTCCCATCACATAGCCCTTCCTCTCATCTCTAGGATCCCCGACACACTCTACTATTAAGAAGTCATGTTGTGGTAGAAAAATATTTGCCAAATAAAACATGGCTTGCTTAACTGCAATGTATTCTAAAATATTAAAGATCTTCCTGATTCTTTTGCCAGCTTTGGGAACTCTTGAAAAATTTGTTCATTTATTCATTACCATTGAGTCTGGGGTAGGGCATGTTTATTAATGTAAGGGTAGTGTTGTTGTATGTCTTTCGGGCTGTGTGGCCATGTTCCAGAAGCATTCTCTCCTCAGGAGAGAATGCTTCTGGAACATGGCCACACAGCCCGAAAGACATACAACAACCCTGTGATCCCGGCCATGAAAGCCTTCGACAACATAAGGGTAGTGTGATTCAGTGTGAAAATCTGCTCCACTTGAGCTTATAACAGACATTTATAAGGCATATTTAGAAAGTGGGTATGATTCTGAAGGACTCACTGTTTGTCTTGTAAATGGTATAGAAAAGGTGAAGGAACAAAGAGTGGGAAGCATTTGCTCCTTGATCCGATGCCTACACTATTCCCTGGGAATTCTGGAGATGCAAATTCTGCTCCCAGTGTTGAGTCAACACTGAAAATAAACATCAATTGATGATCAAACATGTATGCCAGCAGCCAGTTTTCAGATGAAAATATATATCTATATCTGAGCAGAAAGCTGCTTTCACTGCCTTTAAAGAACATGGTAAGCCTTTATGTCCCTGGAGCTTAGGAGAAAAGCTTTCCTTCCCAACTCAGAATTATTTATTAGGATGTACAGTGCCTACTGTTCTTAATGCTTACCACTTCTTTTCTTATCAAATGTTATCTAAAACAACCTTGCAAAGTTGCAGTCTGACCTTTTTCTCCTTGTCAGAGTGATACAGTGAGAGTCCACCTCATAATGACCATACACCAAGTCACTATAAATAGATCCAGCCTTGCTACGGGCTATATGTTTAGACAGTTCATCATGAAAACAGCTGTATGACTCTTACTTATATATCTATGGGTGCACTTTATCATTAGAGAGAGACATAGATTCCTGAATCTCTCTTTTCCATTTGATTTACTGCTATAAATTTGTGGGGTCCTTTCATATTCCACAGCTATGCACTATGAATTTGGCAAAGCATTTGATAAAAAGTCCTGCAATTTGACTAAATATGAAATGGAAGCACCATCAGATAGATCCATCATTAGTTGGAAAAACATATCCAAAGAGTTGTCACCCGTGGCTGTACTTCAGACTAGAAGGACATCTCATGTTGTGTGCTGCAGGGGCGTCTCTCTTCTCTCAGTTGTCTGAGTATGATGGCCCTCCAGGTATAGTGTCTTGGCGGTGGGTATGTAGGTGACAGTGGAGTACTATTCTTGACCCTCATGTTCTTCCACAGTGAGGGCATCTGTTTCTTGGTGGAAGGCAGTCCCAATCAGGGTTGGCTTGACGCACCTTCCGCTTGGCACGTTTCTCCCTTTCACCCTCCATTTGTGTCTCTTGGAATTCTGCAGCACTGCTGGTCACAGCTGACCTTCAGTTAGAGTGCTCGAGGGCCAGGGCTTCCCTGTTCTTGGTGTCAGTGCCACAGTTTTTGAGGTTAGCTTTAAGCCCATCTTTAAATCTCTTTTCCTGTCCACCAACATTACGTTTCCTGTTCTTGAGTTGGAAATATACTAACTGCTTTGGGAGATGGTGATTGGGCATTCGAACAACATGGCCAGTACAATGGAGTTGATGGTGTAGGAGCATCGCTTCAGTGCTGGTGGTCTTTGCTTCTTCCAGCATGCTGACATTTGTCTGCCTGTTTTCCCAAGGGATTTGCAGGATTTTTCAGAGGCAATGCTGGTAGAATCATTCCAGGAGTTGAGTATGACGTTTGTAGGCCGTCAACGTTTTGCAGAGTTGGGAGGACAATAGCTTTATAAACAAGAACCTCAGTGTCCCTATGGATGTCCCAATCCTCAAACACTCTCTGCTTCATTAGGAAGAATGCTGCACTCACAGAGCTGAGGCGATGATGTATTTCAGTATCAATGTTGACTTTTGTGAAGAGGTGGCTGCCAAGTTAGTGGAAATGGTCAACATTTTTGAATGTTACACCATTAAACTGTATTTCTGGCATTGCAGAGGGATTTGCTGGTGACTGCTGGAAGCGCACTTTGGTTTTCTTGATGTTCAATGAGAGGCTTAACTTCTCATATGCTTCTGCAAAAGTGTTTAGGGTGGCTTGTAGGTCTTCTTCTGAATGCACACAGACAAAGTTATCATTGGCATATTAGAGTTCTATAACAGATGTTGTTGTGACCTTGGTTTTGGCTTTCAGTCTGCTGAGATTACATAGCTTTCCATCTGTCTGATAGATGATTTCCACTCCGGTGGGAAGCTTCCCATCAACAAGATGAAGTATCATAGCAGTGAAGATGGAAATAAGGTTGGGGCAGTAACATATTTCTTTTTAACATCTGATTCCACCTTAAATGCGCCCATCAATTGGGGTTCTAAATTTGCAACCCCCCCTTTTTTTTGGAAGCTTTGCCCTCTGGTTAAGGAGAATACCCAACACAAACTGTCTCTTTAACAAAGAAAAGGTTTATATAAAGGTATTTACAAATACAGCAGAGTCTTTGGATTATTCAGCTGCTTTCACACAATGATTTGTAAACAATAAAGTCCTTATCTCCAGATAAGACGCCACAGTCTTGTTCTTCAAACGTTGCAGCAACAATACACCTCTGGCAACTCCAACTTGGACAAATCAGCTCCAGCAACTCAGCTCAGCTTTCAATCTCCAACCTCAAACCTTAAGTTCCAACCTCCAACTAACCAACCTTGAGTAACATAATGTACTTAGTCTCTATTAATAGTACTCCATCTCTTGCAGGTAGCTTGATTGTTGCTGGCCATACAGTGATTGGTCCTGTTCCTTACAATCATTTACCTATTTTTACTTAAGAAATGATAAAATCTCTGACAAAATGGTTCACTTTGGGAGCCATTGCTGTCCAAGACTGTTGCCATCATGTCATCGTGGATGAACCGCAGGGTGTTCACAAATGCAGGGGTGTGTCCTAGAGATAACATGCTTTAATATCATTGACTTAGATGATGGGTGGAGTGACTCTGTATCAATTTGTGGATACTAAAAATATTAGGAAGGGTATCAAACACAATGGAAGATAGAAACAGAATTCAAAAGGATTTTGATAAACTAGAAACCTGGAATGAAATTAGTATGCTGAAGTTCAAATGAGACAAATGCCAAATAGTACATTTAGTACATTGATAGAATGGAGGATTCTTGGCCCAGCAAGTATTACAAGCCAAAAGGTCCTCAAGATTATTGTCTATCATAAGTTGAACATGAACCAGCAGTGTGATGCAACAGCAAAGGAGAAAGGCTATCCTACACTGCATTACTAGAACCACTTTAACTTAATAAAACCACTTTAATTGCCATGGCAACATTATCCAGAATCCTGGGGTTGACGGTGGAGAGAGTGGCCTTTGAAATCCTCTGCTGGATAATTTTTTTCTGGTGCCTCTGACTAGATCCCAGGATAGTCTATGGAAGATTGCTATGGCAGCTAAAGTGGAATCAGAATGCTATAATTTAGTAGTGTACAAGAGCCAAAGAGGATCAGAGATTAAGGGGGTTTTATATAGATTGATGGTTGTGACTTTTTAGCTGCAGTTAGATTCCAAATCCCATCAACCCCTGTAGTCATGAGTCAGGAGTCTTGCAACATCTGGAGGGTCAAGGTTTCTCCAGTAGACAGTATAGCATTATAAAACTGTCGTGTGTCATTTGGATTCATGTTGGTACAGCCCATTGGGCCACACAACAGAGCCATTTGAACCAAGTGACAGTAGTTCTCCCCTCTTCTGCAAAGACAAGTTTCTCCCCTCTTCTGCAAATTGGAAATTCAGTCTGGAGCCTTGCACACATTGTGTATCTTTCTTGCCACAAACTAGGCCTTATGGTTTCTGTGAGGTTGCTGCTGTAGGCATCTCATCACATAATGACAGATTGGAGGAAAGGATGCACAGTGAGTGCAGTCTTTGAGATAGATCCAGAATGGTAGGAAACTGCATCTTTTATGATGATGACAAATTGTGTCCTTTGTTACTTCCTGGAACAATCAATAGTGTCTCAACCAATTAATGCCATGGCACACTGTAGGCTGCCCATAACTGAGTAATGAGAGGAAAATGCCTTTGTAACTGGAGCATCACCCTACCACTGCTCAGTTATGCATGGCTCAATGTGATTATTCCTTGGATATTCATTCTTCTTAAAAATTACATTGTATGCTCTCTTTTATAGAATCATAGAATCATAGAATCATAGAATCATAGAATAGTAGAGTTGGAAGAGACCTCAAAGGCCATCTAGTCCAACCCCCCGCTAAGAAGCAGGAAATCGCATTCAAAGCACCCCCGACAGATGGCCATCCAGCCTCTGCTTAAAAGCCTCCAAAGAAGGAGCCTCCACCACGGCCCGGGGGAGAGAGTTCCACTGCCGAACAGCCCTCACAGTGAGGAAGTTCTTCCTGATGTTCAGGTGGAATCTCCTTTCCTGTAGTTTGAAGCCATTGTTCCGTGTCCTAGTCTGCAGGGCAGCAGAAAATAAGCTTGCTCCCTCCTCCCTATGACTTCCCTTCACATATTTGTACATGGCTATCATGTCTCCTCTCAGCCTTCTCTTCTGCAGGCTAAACATGCCCAGCTCTTTAAGCCTCTCCTCATAGGGCTTGTTCTCCAGACCCTTAATCATTTTAGTTGCCCTCCTCTGGACGCTTTCCAGCTTGTCAGCATCTCCCTTCATCTGCGGTGCCCAAAACTGGACACAGTATTCCAGGTGTGGTCTGACCAAGGCAGAATAGAGGGGGAGCATGACTTCCCTGGATCTAGACGTTATTCCCCTATTGATGCAGGCCAAAATCCCATTGGCTTTTTTAGCTGCCGCATCACATTGTAGGCTCATGTTTAACTTGTTGTCCACGAGGACTCCAAGATCTTTTTCGCACACACTGCTGTCAAGCCAGGCGTCCCCCATTCTGTATCTTTGATTTCCATTTTTTCTGCCGAAGTGAAGTATCTTGCATTTGTCCCTGTTGAACTTCATTTTGTTAGTTTCGGCCCATCTCTCTAGTCTGTCAAGATCGTTTTGAATTCTGCTCCTGTCTTCTGGAGTGTTAGCTATCCCTCCGAGTTTGGTGTCATCTGCAAACTTGATGATCGTGCCTTCTAACCCTTCGTCTAAGTCGTTAATAAAGATGTTGAACAGAACCGGGCCCAGGACGGAGCCCTGCGGCACTCCACTTGTCACTTCTTTCCATGATGAAGACGACGCATTGGTGAGCACCCTTTGGGTTCGTTCGCTTAGCCAATTACAGATCCACCTAACCGTAGTTTTGTCTAGCCCACATTTTACTAGTTTGTTTGCCAGAAGGTCGTGGGGGACTTTGTCGAAGGCCTTACTGAAATCTAGATATGCTACATCCACGGCATTCCCTGTATCGACCCAACTCGTAACTCTATCGAAAAAAGAGATCAGATTAGTCTGGCATGACTTGTTTTTGGTAAATCCGTGTTGACTATTAGCAATGACCGCATTTGTTTCTAAGTGTTTGCAGACCACTTCCTTAATGATCTTTTCCAGAATCTTGCCTGGTATTGATGTGAGGCTGACCGGACGGTAATTGTTTGGGTCGTTCTTTTTTCCCTTCTTGAAGATAGGGACCACATTCGCCCTCCTCCAATCTGCTGGGACTTCTCCCGTTCTCCAAGAACTCTCGAAGATGATTGCCAGTGGTTCTGAAATAACTTCCGCTAGTTCCTTCAATACTCTTGGATGTAGCTGATCTGGCCCTGGGGACTTGAATTCGTTTAGAGTGGCCAGGTGTTCCTGGACAACTTGTTTCCCTATTTGGGGTTGGATTTCCCCCAATCCTTCGTCCATTCCATGTTGCTGAGGTTGAAGATGGCTTTCTTTTTGTGAGAAGACCGAGGCAAAGAAGGCATTAAGCAGTTCTGCCTTTTCCCTATCCCCTGTCACCATCACCCCATCTACTCCTTGCAGTGGCCCTATCGCCTCCTTTTTCTTCCTTTTTCTACCAACATAAGCAAAAAAACCTTTTTTGTTGTTTTTTATGTCCCTGGCAAGCCTGAGCTCATTTTGCGCTTTAGCCTTGCGAACCTTTTCCCTACAGGAGTTGGCTATACGTTTGAATTCTTCTTTGGTGATTTCTCCCCTTTTCCACTTCTTGTGCATGTCACTTTTGAGCTTTAGCTCAGTTAGAAGTTCTTTGGACATCCATTCTGGCTTCTTTGCACTTGTCTTATTTTTCTTCTTTGTTGGCACTGTTTGCATTTGCGCCTTGAGTATTTCACTTTTGAAAAACTTCCATCCATCCTTAACTCCCTTGTTTTTTAATATCGGCGTCCATGGAATGCCGCTCAGTAATTCCTTCATTTTTTGGAAGTCAGCTCTCTTAAAGTCCAGAATGCGTGTTTGACTTGTCTTAGTTTCAACATTCCTTTGTATTGCAAACTGCAGGAGCACATGGTCACTTGCCCCTAAGGATCCAACCACTTCAACTGTATTGATCAGGTCTTCCACATTTGTTAAGATTAGATCAAGAGTTGCTGATCCCCTTGTTGCCTCTTCTACCTTCTGGACCATAAAATTATCTGCAAGGCAAGTGAGGAATTTGTTGGACTTTGTACTCTTGGCTGAGTTTGTTTTCCAGCAGATATCGGGATAATTGAAATCGCCCATGACTACTATATCTCTTCTTTGTGCCTGTTTGGTCAGCTGTTGACAGAAGGCTTCATCAAGTCCTTCATCCTGACTCGGAGGTCTGTAGTAGACACCCACGACAAGATCTTTTTGAGTCCCGGTTCCCTTGATTCTTATCCAGATGCTTTCAAGCTGGTTTCCCGGATTACAGTCTTGCATTTCTTCTGCAACGTAACTGTTTTTGACATATAAAGCTACTCCCCCTCCTCTCCCCTTTGTTCTATTTATGTGAAAGAGGTTATAGCCCTCAATGGTTAAATTCCAGTGATGGGAGTCATCCCACCAGGTTTCAGTGATGCCTATGACATCGTATGTGTGGTGCTGTGCTAGGAGTTGGAGTTCGTCTTGCTTATTTCCCATGCTCTGAGCATTAGTGTAAAGACATGTAAGCCCCTGTGACCTCCCCTCGAACTGTTTATTTGGGATTATTGTGCTCTCTGTACTTGGTCCTTGCTGTGTTTGTGCAGCCCTCCGTTTAGCCTTACGGCGGTTCCCTGTGGTCGTGGGTAATATAGTGTTCGCCAGGCTGTTGTTCCCCTCCCCCAGTGGATTTAGTTTAAAGTGCGCCTGATGAGGTTTGTGAGTCTGTGTGCAAAAAGATGTTTTCCTACTTGTGTGAGATGCACCCCATCGCTTGCCAGTAGTCCATCCTCTTGGAAGAGTAGACCATGGTCAAGGAAGCCAAAATGCTCCTCTTGACACCATTTTCTGAGCCAGTTATTGACCTGTACTATTTTTCCGGCCCTTTTAGTGCCATGTCCTACAACGGGGAGGAGGGATGAAAAGATCACATGTACATTATACAGTTTTAGCTTTGTTCCCAGAGCTCGAAAATCATTTGTGATCTTTTGAAAAGTATGCCTAGCGGTGTCATTGGTACCTACATGAATCAACATAAGGTGGGGAGGGTGATGGGGCTTTTAATTAAATGTATAATACAATAATGATAAAATATGTTTCTATCCTTTTTTACATGTGCGTCATCGGGACGTTTGTCCTGTTTTATATTAGAATTGTGTTCATCGTTGACATCAAGCTACTGAACTAATATGGACATGTCCAGATGAGGCATTTATTGAGCAATTAACTCTGCCCAAGTCACAGAATATTATGACATGTTGAGATGATGCATCTGTCAATTATAATACAGTCAGCCCTCCATATTTGCTAGGTACAGGACCCCAATAAAAGTGAAAAATTGAGAAGAAATGTTTTCTTAACCTCTGAGAACACCTTTCTAGGAGTTTCTAGGTGCCATAGCATTGCTGAATGATCAGTTTCTGCTGGAAGCTGTCTTTAGAATTGAAATGGAAAAACTAGAGATTCTTAGAGAGTTGTTCTCTCTAGGAAACTCTAGGTCTTCTAGCATGACTGGAGGACCTAGAGCTTCTAGAGAGAACATTTTAATTAAATCGTGACTAATGAAATCCACAGAAGGAAAACTATAAATGTGGAGCATTGTCTGTAGATTTCTGTTTTCTGCATTACACTTCATCACCCCATCATGTTATAGAAGGAGAGGGGAGATCATGGAGGTTGTGGAGGAAGTTATAGAAGGATGTGGAAAATGGCAAGTCCCCATCATTTCATTTGCAGAAAGCTCTGTTGGATTAGAGCAGGGGTCCTCACTTTTTTCATCCACGGAGCCTTTTTTGAAGAAAGGTTTCTTGTGGAGCCCCAAAAAATAACCCAGTGCAATGACCCAGGACTGTTTATGGACAATGGCTATGTCATTGTTTGATATATGATGTTATTTTATGTGGTGTGTTTAATAATGTTTAATGTTTTATTAGGGGAGGATCAACTATTGAAGGCATTGAATTGTTGTCAACATTGTGAACCGCCCTTAGTCCCTTTTGGGGTTGAGAATGGCGGTATATAAATACTGCAAATAAATAAATAAGAAATAAGAAATGTTTCTATATTATATTATATATAATGTATATATATCAGGCATGGGCAAATTTTTGAAAAACAATTTTAACCAACATAAACTTAACAATATTTCAGTGGAAGACCCCAGGGGTCATCCAGTTCAACCCCTTTCTGTCATCCAGGAAAACCCAATCAAAGCATCCCCTGAGCACTCTGTGGGAAAAAGAGCTTTGGAAGCAAGTGAGGTGAGGAGGAAAGGATCTGGGCATCAAGGGAAATGAAGAAAAATGACTTTTGGTGGCGAGGGAGGCATGGGGAGGGGAAGGAGCAGCTGTTGTTTCCAGCAGCCCCAAACTTTAATTTCCCAGCATTTCTCAGGAAGAGGAAAGAGGAGGAGGCAGGAAGCAGCATAGCTCTGTGAACCCCTCACTATTACCCGTGGAGCCCCAAGAGCACAGTTTGAGAACCCCTGGGTTAGAGGACCCTTGGTTAGTGACCATTCAGTGGTACCCATATTTCATCTGCTCTTTTGCATTAGATTACCCTTTAAAAGACTGCTCTTGCAGTCTTGCCACCCTGTGCATTATATTTTTTTATTCCATCCACTGTATAATGTGAAATGCTTGACTGTGCACAGTGCAGGATGATTGTATTGACCTCACCCTGGCAGCTATCTCTAATTCAGAAGGGAAGCTTTATTTTACAACTTTGCTTATAAGCAACCGAAGAAACCATCTCTTTCAAAGGCACATCCTTTTAACATCACATCAGTTCTGGAACAGTGGCAGCAAAATATTGATTTGCAACAAAAAAAACCCCCTATACTTCTCAGGTCTTTAAAAGCAAGGCCTGTTTGCACTGTAGAAATGGCTTCCTTGGTGGGGGGCGCATTCATTGAGAGCGGCTAAGCCACAAAGCACCTGGCAGACAGATGGCCAGCAGTATCTGGCCCACACCTTTGTTCAGGATTTACTTTGACTGTCTCTGGATAATAGATTTAGAGGGTTGGGGTCACAAAGAATTAGAAAACTGTAGCTAGTTGCAATTAAACTAGAGTTATTTTTAGGGAACAAAGAAGTGACTGATAGGCCTGAGCTTGAATCTCCATTAGATCTGCTCAAAACACCATGGCTCAGAGATTATTGCCATGGTAGTCAGGCAGTATTGAGCATGTATTTTATGCGCAGAGCTACAATAGAGCCCCTCGTGGCACACAATGCCCATAAGCGCAGCAGCAGGTGGGAGGAGGCTAGTTGTGAGCTGCTAATAGAAGCTGGAAAAAATCGAAGCAACATTTCACCCCTTGGGCAATGAATCCATTGTGTTTTCATCAGAATATCTGTGTCTCAACATCAGCCATGGTGTGTTTCTTATTTCCATGCATTTTCATAGCTTGCACTAAGCAAGCTCGCTGTTGAGAAATATTGCTACTGAAGTAGGTTTTTGACAAGTCTCCTTCTCCTTAGCACATGGCTGTGTGCGTGAAGAAAGAAGGAGCCATATATTGAAATCTTAACTTTCATGGAAATGTAAGAGTTAAGATTGATCTAACGACCATTTTTCAGGTTTCACTTCAACTTGGAACATGGGACCTTTTTTAGTTTTAAATATTAATGAAAAAGATATCTCGGCATTCTTTCTCTTAATTTTGTCCCTCTTACAGGCTGTCAGATGGAAAATGGATGGAGTTTAATGATATTTTAAATGTCTTTGGTGGGAATTATTCATTCTTTGTTAAAAGAAAAGGTTTGAAACAAGAACTAAACTGTCAATTTCTTTTTTAAAAAAATCCTTTTAATATTTGGCAGCATAGTTTTGACAGTTCCAAATCAGTCAGATAAATGACAAAGTGATAGGCCTATCAGGAATGTAGAGCAGTTCTGATCTTGAAGGGGCGATGGGAATTTTGTACAAAAAAGTGAACCTGAAAACATTTTGCCACTCTAAATGGATTCAGATTCAATTGTGCATGTTTATTTAACTTTTATTTTAAAAATCCTAAAATAAAATAATATTTTAATTTTGTGTGGGATATACATATCTGTCTATGCCTGTATGGGGCCATGGTGGTGCAGTGGATTAAACCATTAAGCTGTAGAACTTGCTGACCAGAAGGTGGGTGGTTCAAATTCCGGAACAGGGTGAGCTCCCATTGTTAGCCTCAGCTCCTGCCAACCTAGCAGTTTGAAGACATGCAAATGTGAGTAGATTAATAGGTACTGCACCAGTGGGAAGATAACGGTGCTCCATGCAGTCATGTCGGCCACATGACCTAGGAGAACGTCAGCTCTTCGGCTTAGAAATGGAGATGAGCACCACCCCTCAGAGTCAGGCTTGGATAGACTTAATATCAGGGGGAAACATTTACCTTTACCTGTGTCTGTCTGTTTCTCTCCACAGGGGTGTAAAGATCTAAGAAAATGTATCACTAGAACAGTGGTTCTCAACCTGTGGGTCTCCAGGTGTTTTGGCCTATAACTCCCAGAGATCCAAGCCAGTTTACCAGCTGTTAGAGGATTTCTGGGAGTTGAAGGTGAAAACATCTGGGGATCCACAGGTTGAGAACCACTGCACTAGAGTAATATGACTCCTGTAACCACAGAACCCCAATTTACAATGTAATTTACTTGCACCTGTGAAAATCTGATCTCCTTAGAAATTTGCTATGTTGTCCAAGAAGTTTATGGTATGTTTCCCCAAAAGTTACCATAGACTCACCCTAGAGCACTGCTTCTTAAACTGTGAACCCTGACTCTAAAAGGGGTCCCCTAGGCTCAATGTTGGGGTCACAAAAATTGGCAATAGTAAAAAGTTTCCAAAGGCCACACAAATCTGTTAGCAACAGAATTCAGTGTTTGCAGTAGATTCTGCAGAAAACACTTCTGCTCTGTTCCACAAAAAAGAAAATCAACCTGTTTAGTAAGCCTTGTAAATTCCAATTTATTATCAGTAAATGTAAATTTTTAATAAAACCTATTTTTTATACCTACATACTTGGGGTCATGTAAAAAATTCTCAGGTGGAAAGGAGCCATCAGTGGAAAAAGTTTTACACTCTGTCCTTGAGGACCCAGCAAATTCCTTGAGGGGATATTTCTCTAGGGATTTCTAGATCCTTCAGGATTACTATATGGTACCGTAGGATCAGAAGTCAGGTAATTTAATGGTATTCCTTGATATCTGTGCTTTCAGATAAAGGCATTCTGGCTGGAAACATAGCTCCCGCAGATACGGAGGTCTTACTGAACTTATTTGAACTGTAGTATCATGGGAATGAATAAAGGGGCATAATTAAAGTATACACCTAGCCTGCAATCCAATATTTTCTAAGTGAAGTTTTAATATCAGCATGCAGAGGTACCCTGCACCAATACTGTGCAACCTTCATGCAGGATGGAAACCTGGCACAACACATTTCAATGACTGGGTGCCATTGTACAATGCACAACTGCTATATATGATGTACAACTGTGATGCACAATACACAAATGCTGTGCACAATCTTCAATGAAAACCATAATGTGTAATGCACAACAGCAATATAGGATGTGCAACTATGATGCACAATACACAAATGCTGCATACCATCTGCAATGCAAAAGTATAATGTGTAGTTTTGCTCTGTTTGTAACCCTGCTTCCAATCCTGTCATTAGAAGACGTCCGTTGTGAAATGGTGAATTTGCCCACATACATACCTTACTTTATGCATGCATATATCACTAACAAGATGCCATCCTTAATGTGGCTTTAAAATGTTTTAATGTGTCTGTAAAATATTCAGATAAGGTTTTATTTGGAAATTATGTTTATTGTTTCAAAACACATCAGATAAATAGTATTCAATGCTCTTATACTGTTCAGTAGTTAATGGGAAAATGCTGAAGGTTATCAACATGCAGATGTCAGTAGACCTGAAGAAACCATGCTGTCAACATAACTATTGGATTCTTAAGAATGAATTACAACAAAAGTTAATTACAATTTATTTTTTATTTGTCTGGTAATGTATCCATTTTAGTTGCTTTAAAAAAATTGTTTTATGAGTTCACTATGTTATTAATTTAAGGAACAATGCATTTCTTAGACTACAACTACATATCTTACATTAGAACCTTTTAATGAAAATAGCCTATTTTAATATTTAATAGTTAAGCAAAAATGACACTTTACAAGATTAAACTCTATTTGTATTCTAATATAAGGAAGAGGCTGTTGGTATCTATGTTGGTAATGTAAAGTAGTTTCACTGTATATGATATTAATTATTAACATACAGAGGGCCCTTCCAGAAAGACACTATATCCCAGGATCTGATCCCAGGTTTTCTGCTTTAAACTAGATTATATGAGTCTCCACTGCCAGATAATCTGGGATAAACAGAAAACCTGGGATCAGATCCTGGGATATGGGGCCTGTCTGAAAGGGCCCTGGGTTCTCTCATCACACAAAGTATCTCTACCTAAATATGGGACATTTTCCAACACTTAATTCTTGTTTTGTATGAATAGAAGCTGGAACGAGCAATTTCATTTTGTCTATTCTACATAGGACAAATGACACAATGAGTCAACTGCAGCCAATAATAAGAGAATACTTAGGGCTCTTCCACATAGCCATATAACTCAGAATATCAAGGCAGATAATCCACAATATCTGCTTTGAACTGGATTATCCGAGTCCACACTGCCATTTAATCCAGTTCAATGTGGATTTTATAAGGCTGTGTGGAAGGGGCCTTAGTTACCATAACAAAATTCAAGTACAGTATCTAGGGCAGTGGTTCTCAAACTGTGGGTCCCCAGATGTTTTGGCCTTTAACTCCCAGAAATCCTAACAGCTGATAAACTGACTGGGATTTCTGGGAGTTGTAGGCCAAAACACCTGGGGACTCACAGGTTAAGAACCACTGATCAAGGGCTAGATGACTGCATTCAAGTGTACTAAAAGATCTTATATAGCAGGGTTTCCTAAACTATGTATCCTGACCCCCAATGGAATCCCCTTAGCTCAATACTGTGGTTCCGAAAAAAATTCTTAATGTCACCCTGTGGATATTATTAGACATTTGCATGAGTGTGTTGTGCAGTATCTACAGTGGACTCTGCAGAAGAGGCTTCAGCTGTACTTCTTTATAAAAGGAAAATCTACTTATCAGACCTTGGAAATGGTAATTTGTCATCAATAAATGTTTTGATTTTTATGCTTACTTATACACACACCCACACCCACACACCCATGGTCACATAACAATTTCTCAGGTTGAAAGGGGTTGCGAGTGGAAAAGTTTAAGAAGCTCTGATATAAAGCAATTGTCAGTAAACTTCAGATGTTCTTGAGGAAAAGGAAATCTCTCAGCAGATTGGAGGAGGGCATATGTATATTGTCTCCATCTTGAAGAGAGACAAAAATAGGATCCAAACAACTGCTGACAAATCAGCTTGACATCAATACAAGAAAAAGTTCTAGAACACATAATTATACAGTCAGTCTGTGCAAACTTAGAAAGGAATGGTGGGATTGCTAAGAGACAGCATATGTTTCTCAAAAACAAGTAATTGCAAACTTTTTAGGTGGAGTTAAAGCTTGGCAAACAAAGAGATTGCTGTGGATATAGGGTATCTTGATTTTAGTAAGGCATTTGACAAGGTCTGTTATGGTATTCTTGCAGGCAAGCTGGAGAACTAGACAGTGGTGCTGTTAGGTGGATTCAATCGATGACCAAGTGAACCCAAAAGGTGCTCACTAGGGCTGTGCAAAATTATTTTTAGTAAGTCAGATAAAATTTGTCAAATTCATACTTATGACACAATATCCGACACGTGGGCATGGCCCGTGCCAAGAACTTAAGAATAGAAACTTACCCAATACTTTTTTGTTTGAATTTTGTAAACCTTGGAAGTCTCCCAAATCCAGTTTCATTTTCAGTGCAAGCAAGTCAAGCAAAATTAGAAAGGCTGCTATTCCTCTTTAAATTAATGGCCACTTTCTATTAAGAGAGGGAAGCAGCAGGGAGAAAGAGTTTGCTGGGAAAGAGACTGAGAAAGAACAGAATTCTAGGAAATGTAGTTTGGGACAGCGAGGAGCCCTATGTCAGAGAATTCAAAAGGCCTTGTCCTAAACTATTTTTCTCAGAATTCTGCTCAGCATCAGAAAGTCCCAGAGGGGAGAGATTTGTTCCTTTGTAGCAGCACCCAGCCAGAGTTCCAATGAATTGTTGACTCTGCAGAGAGGGGACTGACTGATACTTCTAGTAAGTAAATTTCTGTGCTTGGCTAGGAAGAAATCTCTAAATGGAAGTTCTTTTGCTTACTATGAGAGACATGCAATGAGATAGCTGTTGTGATTTTTTGTTTTTGTTATTTAAAAAACTTTTTGTCAAAAGTTTCTGAAAGTTGGGGGGAATGCTCCCGTTATCTTGTGTTATTGTATAGACAATTCAAGGAGATAGCTGTTGTAGGTTTTTTTAAAATGTTGTTTATAAAAGCTCCGAAAATTCCCCAAAAATCCGTGGATTAGTGAAACGTTCTGAAACGTGATGGACTAACAGTGGTAAATGTGTTCTACTGTTGTAGCAAGTCTCACCCCAATAGTTGTGAAAATGAGGGCAAAAATAGCCCCTGAAGTTTCCTCACTCGCACAATTATAATGAAAAAGTAACAAAATTTCGTTACTCTCATTATAGTAATGTAAATTCCACTAATGATACTTTAGAAATACTTTAGAAATGAAACGCCAGTGCTCTCTAATTTTATTATGAGTTTTGAAACATTTTTCTATTGATTGCACAGCCCCAGTGCTCACCAATGGTTCCTCTTCATCCTGGAGAAAAGTGACTGGTGGGTTCTGACCTGCATCTAGTGTTGTTCAGCATCTCTATGAATTACTTAGATGATGGATGGAAGCAATGCTTGTCAAATTTGCAGATGACACAAAATGGGAAGTAAGAGGCTAATACTTCAGAGGATTGAATCTGAATTTAAAATGACCTTGACTGATTGGAAAAGTATCATCTGTTTAATTCCAGAAAGGCAGGTAGGAAGTATTGACAAAAATCAGTCAAGTTAAAAATTTCTGCAAGCATTGGAGGCAAAAAATGAACCATGCTGAACCAAATTGAAATATTGGTTGGCAATTAGAAATAAGCAGAGAGTGAAGGCATGGGAACTGGGAACACTAAATTACTTTTTTATTCAAGCAAAAGCTTGAATAAGGTCTAGGAATTCTGTCCAGGTAGTTGGGTCATAAGGCAAAAGAAGGGTTCACTGAACAGATGGACAGCCTTCCTATCTTCTGAGTTTGAGATGCAAAGTATGGGAGATAGTCATAACCAATTTTTCCCAACCCGGTGCCTCATACTGGACTACAGCCCTATCATCCCTCAATTGGCATGTTCAGTGTCCTCAGGTAAGGTTGGCCATGAACATGAAAGATGCCATTCCAGTGACCCCAAGTTGTAACCCCAGAAGATCAAATAGTACCAAATGACTCTGCACTATTGTCATGTACTCTCTGTATATATGTGCCTTCAAGTTACCGATAGACTTCTAGTGATTTCATACATTTCATAGAGTTTTCTTCAGCAAGGAATACTCATAGGTGATTTTGCTAGATCCTTTGAGACAGGGGTCCCCAAACTAAGGCCCGGGGGCCAGATGCAGCCCTCCAAGGCCATTTACCCTGCCCCCGCCCTCAGTTTTAGACTTAGGCTTGCCCAAAGTCTGAAATGACTTGAAGGCACACAATAACAACAATCCTACTTGATTATCTCAATGGCCAGAAGCAGGCCCACACTTCCCACTGAAATCTTGATAAGTTTACAGTATGTTGGTTAAAATTATTTTAATTTTAAAATATTGCATTGTTCTTTCATTTACCAGTATTGTAAATGAAATATTGTAAATGAATTATATGGTAATAATATAATATATATATTATAATGTAATACAATATAATATTTATTTATTTATTTATTTATTTGTTACAGTATTTCTACCCTGCCCTTCTCACCCAATACAGGACTCAGGGCGTCTAATAATAATAATAATAATAATAATAATAATAATAATAATACAATATAATAATATTGTATAATATAATAATATTAATTATAATTATATATTATATATTAAATGTAATATTACTAATAATATTACAGAATAATGGTATAGTACAATATAGTAATATATAGTGCTAATATTGTGCTATGCTAATAATATAATATATTGTATATACATACAACTTGAGTCCCCTTCGGGGTGAGAGAGGGTGGGGTATAAATGTAGCAAATAAATAAATAAATAAATGGGGTTTTTTTGTGGGGGGGGGTTGCACTACAAATAAGACGTGTGCAGTATGCATAGGATTTTTTTTCTTTTTCCAAATGATAATTCGGCCCCTCAACAATCTGAGGGACCATGAACCGGCCCTCCACTTTAAAAATTTGAGGACCCCTGCTTTGAGATATAGCCTACCTATAGCACCTGGTATTTGTTGGTGGTCTCCCAACTGAATACTGATTAGAGCTGACCTTGCTTAGCTGCCAAGATCAGAGGGGATCTGGTGCCTTTATGGTATTTAGGATTAATAATAACAATGATCATGATCATAATAGAAGTTAAAACATCTGCAGTGGAACTGATCTGAGACCATGAAGTACCTTTCCGTTTGTATTTCTTTATCTGCATTTCTTACTCTGGCAGATTTTAAATTAATGTGAGCATTTGAACAGATGGTCATTCTTTTGAAATACTAAGATGCTGACAACTGATGAATGATATAAGTATTTTGCATGCCAGTCTGTTGTTCTCCAACAGATGCCTTTAAAAAAAAGTCTGAGATTAATTTGAGAGGAAGTAAGTGTGAATAGCTGCTGGACATATAGTTGTTTACTACTCTTCTAGATTTTTGATTGAACAATGTCATTTTTCCACGACTCCTGAGTATCAGAGAAAGAGTGAACATTCCAGATATAATGTCCAAGGATTTCATTTCATTTTGCTTTTGTTCTTCTGATTTCCACTAGACCAACATGGCCATAGTATGCTATCTTGTGGAAATGAACTTTTAAAAAATCTTTTAAAAATGTCATTTGGAAGATACTGAAAAAGGCCAGTCTAGTCTAATCCATGCCAATTTTTCTTCCTTATCCATCAACTCCCCTTATTTTTTTAACAGTCACTTGAAAACACATTTAAGAGGTGAATTAAATTCTCTTTATTTGTGTTTTCAAAGATGTGACTCAGCACATTCCTCTTTGTTGTGAAGCTGAAGAAATGGGAACGAAAAAATAATGCTCTTATGAAAAATGCCCATTGAATTTCACAGTGAATAATATTTTTCTTTGTTAAAGATTTAAACCTGTCTATCAAATGTAGTTGTGGATTATCTCACTTCAATTTAGAATTATTTAGGCCTGTGTAAATCTTAAGAGTGGGAGGTGGGTCTGTCTTGGAAGGCTTGAGCTCTTAAACTGGGATCATAAGCGTGGAAGGTAATTTAAGAAAGTTCATTCCCTTGACATGTTAGAAATTTGGAAAAATAATGCATTATTGTTGCTTGATGCAATAGTCAAAGATGATCGCTTAGGACATTACATTTTGTTGTTTTTTCATTTAAGAAAAATATTTTAGATTTCAGAAAAAAATTGAGAAATTCCTGTCCAAAAAATATCTGGTAGCACCTTATAAAACTAACACAAAAAAGTAACTCAAATGTTACTAGCTGTGCTACTTTTGAAATGTAACTTCATTATCCCCAGAAGGAGTAGTTGTTAGCCATAGTTGTGCTATTTCAAACATAGTATAAGTCCCATTTGTAACTCCATTTATGGGTGATGAATATGAGAATAAGGAAGATATGTCTTTTTTTGTATTGTTACATTATCCGGGTAGAGGCCACAAGGGGGCGATAGAGAGGGGGGAAATTGAAGGAGGAAAATGACTTCCCCCGTTTTCACTGGTTATTCCTCCTTCTCATTTGGTATATCATAAACGAGGAATGTTTCTACGAAGGGGACATGGGTGGGGAGAATAACAGTAAAACAGGGGGAAATGGTTTTACTGCTTCAAGCAACCCTCCATCTCTAAAATGGACTATCCTTCTCTCTCTAGCACCCCCTGGTGGCCTCCACCCAGATAATGGAACAGTACCCTTTTTTTAAATGGCAAGACTATGTCAAAGATCTAGATAGACTCATTTTCTTCTTTCCTTTTAAAAGTTTATGCTATGTTCTGGGGAAGTACAATTTATTGTTGTAGATGACAAATGCCACTATTGTTTCCCAGATGGGTTCCAGAGAAATGCTTTAGGTGGTAAACCTGAGATACTTCTAATTTGGTTGGACTTCCGTTATCTCTATTGGCTCATGGGTGAGGTTGTTGGGTATTGGAGCCCAACAACATGTGGAGGGATATAGATTCCTGACTTCTGGAGCATGGCCATACAGCCCGGAAAACTCACAGCAACCTAAATCCACGAATGCTTAACCTACAAATGTGGAGGGACCACATCAATACCACATCCAATGCAAAATGTGATGATAATAAAAACTCTTCATCTTATCACTCTTCTGACCAAACCCAAATGGTGCTCACCAATGGTTCCACTTAATCCTGGAAAGAAGTAACTAGTGGATTCACTTGGATGAAGATTTAGAGTGTGTACTGATCAAGTCTGCAGATGACCCCAACTTAGGTGGGATAGCTAATACTCTAGAAGACAGTATCAACATTCAAAATGATCTTAACAGAGTAGAGAGCTGGGTCAAAACTAACAAAATGAATTTGAACAACGACAAATGTAAGATATTACACTTAGGCAGAAAAAATGAAATGCAAAGATACAGGATGGGTAATGCCTGGCTTGACAACAGTCCAAGTGAAAAAGAGCTTGTAGTCTTTATGGACAACAGGTTGAACATGAGTCCACAGTGTGATGCAGCAGCTTTGAGCTGGATTAAGTGGAGTCTCGTGACTAGATCTAGGGAAGCCATGGTGCTTCTCTATTTGGCTTTAGTTAGACCTCACCTGGAATGCTGTGTCCAATTCTGGGCTTCACAGTTTAAAAGAGATATTGACAAGCTGGAAGGTGTCCAGACGAGGTCAACTAAAATGATCAAAGGTCTGAAGACTGGATACTGAAAGTATTGGATATAATACAAATGGATAACCTAACTCAAAAGATAAGAGAAGGGAAAAACAGAACGGACTGGTCCAGTTTCATAGAATTTATTTTTAAAAAGGAATGGATTTTAAGATAGATCTGACTCATATATAAAGAAACTCTTTTTTTGGACTACTTTTTTGGACTTCTGGGCAGAGAGAGATCTGGAAAATAAGAATCTTCAAAGAACGAAAGAAGAAATCCTAAAGTTCTGATGGAAAGTGTTCCACTGTTTGTTTTGTTGTTGTTGTTTTATGTTTTTTGTTGGGTTTTTTTTTTGGTTTTTTGTGTTTTTGTGGGTTTTTTCTGTTGTCCCTTTCTCTCACTCACTCACCCACCTCCCACTACCCCAACCTTTCCCAATTCACACGATCTTATTCTCCAACTGTGTCTTTATCCCTTTCTAATTATTCTCTCACTATAGCTGTATTTATGAGTCACAAAATAAATAAAAATTATTTACCAAAAAAAAGTCTGAAGACTATGCCCTATGAGGAGCATCTTAAAGAGCTGGGTAAGTTTAGCCTGCAGAAGAGAAGGTTGAGAGGAGACATGATAGCCATGTATACATTTGTGAAAGGATGTCATAAGGAAGAGGGAGCAGGCTTGTTTCCTGCTGCTCTGGAACCTAGGACTCAGAGCAATGGGCTCAAATTTCAAGAAAGGATATTCTACCTAAACATTAGTAAGAACTTCCTCACCGTAAGAGCTACTTAGCAGTGGAACTCTCTGCCTCAGAGTGTGGTAGAAGTTCCTTTCTTGAAAGCTTTTAAACAGAGGCTGTATTGGCCATCTGTCAGGCACTTTGTGCTTTTCCTGCATGGCAGGGGGTTGGACTAGATGGCCCAAGTGGTCTCTGCCAACTCTATTATTCTATCTTGTACTTTCTTCCACAAACACAACCCCCCCCCCCCCCAGATAGCCATTGTTGGGAAGTAGACCCCAAAGTATAGAGCAGGAAATAGTTATCTCGAAAAGTTGATTAATCATTAGGCTTTTTCTGAATGTGCTTGCAGCATAAAAAACCAAGTCCAGAGAGAAGCCTTATGTTGTGCACATTGGCGAATAAAGTTTAGAGCACTTATCAAAGTAAACTAGAAGCAAAGATTGGAATTTGAGTAGAAGCAGCTTAATACATTTTGTTAGCTGTCATCAAACTCAACAATCTAATATATTTACATTAACTTTGGTAAGGGTTTTTTTGGTATGATAATGTGCCATTATATTAATCCTTAATGTGGGAGAATGTAGGGCAGAGAGGAAAAATGGCATATGGTACAATTTTTTTGACATTTTCCTTAACATCTAATTCCTGGCTGAAAAGAGTAAGATTTGTAACACAAAACACTATCCTGTGCAATGTTTCCATGCTATACTTGGATACCACTTTTAAGTTTTGTGGCTCCATGCTACAGAGTTCTGGGATTTATAGTTTTGTTTGTATTTCCACTTCTCTCTGTCCAATGGGTCTGACAGCTATCTACAGAGAACTCAATGTACTTCCTCCAAGTATAAATCTGGAAGATGCAATCATGGCAGTTGAACTATTAAAACTGTGTTGTGTGGACACCTACGTTTTGTCCATTGATCTGTTGAATCTTCTTTCCATCCACATCATACAACATGCTGGCTGTTCACTCACCCTTTGAAAGTCTTGGACTGTTAAAAATAAAATGCCATAAATTTGAAAAATACTTGTCCGTATGGCTCTAAAATGCCTGAAAGTGCCCTTTAAAGATAACATGTGAAATTAGCTAGAGTGTCATTTTTTACATTTAAAATGTGATTGTACTCTCATTTGTGTTATTTTTGTAACACATTGGTCCTTGCTGTCCTAAATTTTAATTTCACACTGGTAACTTTATGGGTGGACCTGGTTTGTTTTTCCCAGTTTCTTATTGGCTGGTTCCCAACTGATGGATAGTTCCCAACTACAGAGACAGGATGAAAGTATAGAAACATCTGATACAAACTGTAGGCTATAACTCCAACACCATCACTTTTCTCTTTTTCTCCTGTATTGTATTTTGTCTTTTGGTTGCTTCTGAACTTAGTACCAGATTGTGATAAGGAATAATAAAACTGTCATCTCCCATAGTTACCATGCATTCCCTCAAATATGTCTTTAATTTTGCAAACTAAGGGCCCCAATTACATAGCAGCCCTTCAGAATGAAGGCTTCTTAATTTCATAGTCCATTTGGGTTCCTTTCATCTGTACTATGTCTACGTATAATAGATATATACTTTTATAATATATATTATGTATAAGAGAGATAAAATAGCTAGAAGTGTATGCAGTACGGTGGGCCTTTGATATCCACTGCGGTTTGGTTAACTATTTTGTTGCGTTGTAGAGTATATGGTCATTGTTGAGACTGGAGGCCATGAATTAATTGACCAGATCTGAGCTCATATCCTGTAATGTTATGAGTGTAATTTTCAGAAGCTTTGGAAAACAAACACTGGAAATTCCAACATTCCACAATATATGAGAACATAAATTTTGAAATGGATATTACCTGTATAGAGTCAGGAAAGATGAGGGAGATCAGGCTAGTCCCTACCCTCCAAACCTTCTGTATACAATTAAAGACCTGGCTTTTCTGACAAGCCTTTGATCATGTTTAGACTCTTTTATAATACATATGAGGACCTTTAGACTCTTTTTTAGCACTTTACAATTCTGAGGTCGAATACTGCTGTTTTATCTACAGCAACTGCTGTATTTTATTGTTTTTACCAGGGGGTACTGTGAATTTATGATGTTGTGTTGACTGTTTATTGCCTATGTTTTGTTTTGCACTTGTTGTATTTTGTATTTTGTGTCACACCTTGAGTGTTTTGTGAGCTGTCTCAAGTCCCTCTGGGAGATGGTGTCGGGATATAATTTTTAAAAGTTTTATTTTATTATTATTATTTTTTATAAAGCACAAAGGAAAAGAAAAATCCAGTTGTTCTCACTGTAACAATTTGAATGTTGTTTTGTGGTAAAGGACTGTTTAGCAAACCCAATGGAAAATTCAGTAAAGTTTTAGACTGGCTTGTTGGTAGTTGTGTTGAAAACATTATCCTTGACCACAAATGAACAAATGTGTGTTCAGTCATTAGGCAGGGAAATGTTGAATTCCTACTTACCAAAAATGATTAATATCCACACACACACATAAATAAAATAAATAAAATATTTGTGTGTGTGTGTGTGTGTGTGTTCCATGCAGTCATGCTAGCCACATGACCTTAGAGGTGTCTATGGACAACGCTGGCTCTTCGGCTTAGAAATGGAGATGAGCACCAACCCTCAGAGTTGGACACGACTGAACTTAACGTCAGGGGAAACCTTTACCTTTAAATAAAATATAAAATAAGAAATATTTGGGGATATTAATCATTTTGGTAAGTAGGAATTCAACATTTCCCTGCCTAGAGACTGAACACATATTAGTTCATTTGTCCCCATATATATATGAGATAATGACATGGATTTTACACTGACTGCTGACCTCCTTGTATAATATTTGTTTAATACAGGAGTCCTCAAACTTTTAAACCAGAGAGCTGGTTCACAATCCCTCAGACTGTTGCGCAGGCTGGACTATAACTTGAAAAAAAAATAATGCATGAATTCCTATGTACACTGCACATGTCGTATTTGTAGTCCAAAAAAAAAAAAACCCACGAAAGAACAATACAATATTTAAAATATAAGAAAAAAATTAACCAACATAAACTTTCCAGTATTTCAATGGGTAGTGTGGGTCTGCTTTTGGCTGATGAGATAGTCAAGTTAATTAGGATTGTTGTTGTTGTTGTTGTGTGCCTTCAAGTTGTTTCAGACTTGGGGCGACCCTAAATCTAAAATTCAGGGTGAGGGCCACGTAAATGACCTTGGAGGGCTGCATCCGTCCCATGGATCTTAATGTGGGGGGGCTTCGTTTAATGATTCTTAGATTATAGATTTGGGTAGATCTCCTTGGGTTTGACCCTGTCTCTTCAGAAGTCTGGCTCCTCTTCAGCTGCCATCTGCAGGAAGAAAAGAAGTAAAATTGAGAGGGAATTCACTGCTCCCGAAGCAGTGTGTTCACCATGCTTCCTCTGGTATCTTCTATATCACAATTCCTTGTCAGCTGGTGGCTTCCATATCAGTAGAGTGATACATAACTTAGTTTCAACTTGAACCATGAAGGCCTTATCTAAGGTGCTGAACGTAAAGTGCTGGAGATATTGTGACACCTTGCAAAGCCTTTTAAAAGTCTGGACTTTAAATATGAATTGCCCCAATGCCATGTAAACCATTACCCATCATTACCCCCTTAGAAAATACATTAATTACAGTAGCCCAAGATATCTGTAGGATGCTAGTTAGGAATAAGGTATTGTCTAACTAACGTTGGTCAAGTGCTGGGCTTCAATGATATTTTGAAACTTCATTCATGTATTGCATTGCCATAAATATTTAAAAGTTAACTGTGCCCTCTTTAAACACCTGCAGCATCTTAAGTTTCACACTGTGTAACTTCTGGTTGCCTAAGAAGGATGTCTAATGCAGCCAGGAAACTCTCTGAACTTAGACTTCTCTTCTTCTGATGTTATTGACTTCAGTGAGAAGAGAAGGTGTTTCTTTCTTCTCATTGTTTAGACTTTCCCAGTGCCCCAAAGCTATTATGATACTGGTTTCTCGACCCAACCCTTACATAATGCAAAGTCAATGCCCAAAGAATGTGGATGGAGAAGTCAAAGACATGAAGCATTTTGGAATCCTCGGTTAAACCTGGCCAAAGTTCTCAAGTAGAAAGAGAAGCTAAAGGCAAAAACTTAGTGCTGTTATTTACAGGTTATTAATGACAAATATTATCTCACATCAAGAGAACATTCTTGTCACTGGCATTTCCTGCAGTATCTTTGCACCTCAGCAGACCTAAATAAATGCTGCTTCAACAATGTGCAACTGCACACAAAGAAGTTGCAAAACATAATAAGCCTTTTTAATGTAAGAAAGAAATTATAGCTCTCCTCAATGTGTCCGGGATTAGAGTAAAAAGACTTGGTTTCCATAGTTTTTGGTTACTCCAGTGAAAATATTCCATCCCATTCTTTAAATAGGTTTTTTTTTCACAAGAAGAACATTCACTGTAAGAACAAATTCACAGGAATGTCTAACCTGAGATTTTTCTTTCAAAAAGTGGGAAAGGAATAGAAGGCATCCGAGAATGAGGCATCTATCTTCCCAGTGATATTTATTTTTCTGGCAAGTGAAGACCATTTGCTACAGCTCCCTTGGGCTCATCTCACTATAACAAAGACATAACCTCCAGGTTGTATTCCCCTTATCAGGAAATGTGGAATAGTGGACACATTGGTGACTTTGCTTTCTAATGGTTTCTAATGGTTTGTGTACCATTGCTTTCTAATGGTACACAAAATTACACTAATGTCTCGTACACAAAATTATTTTTAAAATATTGCATGTACCATTATCTTCAGGCGATGTATAGTCTGTTGAGGTACCAGCACTCTTTGACAGAGAATACTAAAGACCTTGTAAAACTACAAGTCCCCTGATTCTATAGCATTTAGCCATGGCAGTTAAAGTGGTGTCAAACTGCGTTAATCCTACAGTGTAGATTAATTGGTGAAATAATGGGTCTCCAGTCTTGAATCTTTAATGCACATTGGTAAGGTCTTGACTCTTGATCGATTAGAGCCGCAACCAAGTTATTGAGAAAGCCAGAATATGGTGCACTGTATGGATTATCCATAAATTGTGAATAATATCATAATAAATTGTGGCAAACTCTTGGTGGTATGTAGACACTAAGTTATCTTGTCTGTCTCCTGAGGAATCTGTATAAAGACCAAGTAGCCACAGTAAGATCAGACCACGGAACAACAGACTGGTTCAAGATTGGGAAAGGCGTATGGCAGGGCTGTATATGCTCACCTTACTATTCAACTTGTAGCAGAACACATTATGCAAAGTGCAGGGCTTAATGAACCCAAGGCTGGAGTTAAAATTGCTGGAAGAAACATTAACAACCTTAAATATGCAGATGATACCACTTTAATGGCTGAAAGCAAGGAGGAGCTGAGGAGTCTCATAACCAAGGTGAAAGAAGAAAGTGCAAAAGCTGGGTTTCAGTTAAACATTAACACCCCCCCCCCCCAAGATTATGGCAACTAGACTGATTGATAACTGGCAGATAGAGGGAGAAAATGTGGAGGCAGTGACAGACTTCGTATTTCTAGGCACGAAGATTACTGCAGACGCCGACTGCAGCCAGAAAATCAGAATACATTTACTTCTTGGAAGGAGAGCAATGACCAATCACAATAAAATAGTGAACAGTAGGGACATCTCATTGGCAAAGAAGGTCCGCATAGTTAAAGCAATGGTATTCCCCATAGTAACATATGGATGCGAGAGCTGGACCATAAGGAAGGCTGAGCGAAGGAAGATAGATGCTTTTCAACTTTGGTGCTGGAGGAAAATCCTGAGAGTGCCTTGGACCGCAAGAAGACCAAACCAGTCCACACTCCAGGAAATAATGCCTGGGTGCTCACTGGAGGGAAGGATATTAGAGGCAAAGATGAAGTACTTTGGCCACATCATGAGAAGACAGGAAAGCTTGGAGAAGACAATGATGCTGGGGAAGAAGGGCCGACCAAGGGTAAGATGGATGGATGTTATCCTTGAAGTGACTGGCTTGAGCTTGTAGGAGCTGGGGGTGGCAACTATTGACAGGAATTTCTGGCGTGGGCTGGTCCATGAGGTCATGAAGAGTTGGAAGCGACTGTAAACAACAAATAGATTATTATTTGGTTGTTGCTTCCATAATCATGACAATTAATATAGTTGTTTCTATTGCAGATACATATTCTTGTCTCAGGCCTACTTCTCTTGGGGGGGGGGGGTAGGATGTAGCATTTTGCATTACAGTGGGGGCTCCTATGATTAGGTACTGTTTTATTATCTGGGCAGAGGTCACTAGGGGGTGCTAGAGAGAAAGGAATAGTCTATTTTATGGGGGGAGTTGAAGGAGGAAAACCATTTCCGCCCCGCCCCCCCTGCCTTTCATGGTTATTCCCCATCCCCACTTCCCATTTCATAAACGGGGGGTTGTTTCCACAACGGGGATAATGGTCGGGGGAATAACAAGAAAACTAGGGGAAATTGTTTTCCTCCTTCAACCCACTCTCCACCTCCATAAAATGGACTGTCTTTCTGTCTCTAGCTCCCCCTAATGACTTCCACCTGGAAAATGGAACAGTATCCATTATTAAATTGGCCCTTCTTTTAGGAAAACTCAACATAAAAAGTAAGATGGGGTAAAAGTCACTTCCATGGTATCTGTTGCATTGTTTTCTTTGAAATTCCTTGATTTTACAATGGATCTTTCAAACAATAGACAAATAATGATACTACCAGGAAACCCGAAGACATTCAACCCAACCAGGCTCCAGGACTCTTCTGGACCCCAGTAATTTGAACCACTCTATCCTTCCCATTTCTTAGCTCTGTTTCAGTTGCCCCAACTTCAGGTAGCTTTTGAAATTTGCCCGAAGTTACTTCTAGTTCCTTAATACAAAGGTATAAAGGCAGACACAAGTTCTTCCACTAAAGGGTGGGATTATGCACATGTAGCAATTTATTTATATCTGAAGGCTGACCCTGAAATTATATGTTAAGATTGGCTTTCAGCAGTCCTTAAAGTTTTCCCTTGGTGTGATATCTTTTGGCAAAGAGATGCGATATAGCTGAAATCCCACTGCTGAACAATTATACTTAATTGCTTGTTGCTATATGTAATTATAGTGTTTGCTAAACCATTGGAATAGCAGCCAGTGCCATGAGCAATCCACTGAATATCTAAACAAATGGCAGCCTATTAATTGGAAATCTTACTGCCTTAGTATTTTTTTAATAAAAAATAATGGCAATATTTCTGAAGAGGCTTAGGATGCATGGCTCTTTATCTAAGTAGCCAACCAATCTGCTGTCCCTCTACATTCTTTACATGGCTTACACCTTTTAAAGTCACATTCATAGCCAGATACCCTCAAAAAATGAGATCCTATCTGATCTTGGAAGCTAAACAGGGACAGTCCTGATTACTACTTGGCTGTAAGACTGCCATTGAAGACCAAAGCTGGATCTATACTGTCATATAATCCAGATAATCTGCATTCAGAAATGGATTATATGGCAGTGTAGATGGGGCCCAAGTGATGTAGGCTATATTTCAGGAAACAGCCCCTTTAATAATTACATGGAAGGGGGAAATTCAGCAGCCTGGTTACCTAGTTGCTTCCCTGCTGACATTCTTTCTTCTACACAACTATTAAAGGTATAAGAGAGATAACCACTTTCTAGTCTAGCAACTCCATTCTGCATCTTTTCCCTGCCAGATGGTTCAAAGCACGAGAAAGAAAGTGCAAGCCTAGGGTTGCCAGAAGGCAGAGATGAAACATGGCCTGGTCTGCTTTTGTCCCTTTCACAGAGCTTCACTCTATAGACGTTAGTAGCTTAAACTTTCCGTGACATGGAGAAAAACACTGTCATTGCTAGTTGCAGCGACAGTACAACTGATCACTTGCATGCTGAAATTCACACTTCTCAGAACATTATGATTTGGTTCCATGCTCAAAACATTTTCAGAAAAAATAGTGTATTATGAAAGACTGCACTAAAAGTGTGTTGCATAGAGGGAAAAAAACCAACATATTTACTGATAGGGAAAATTGCTGGCCAAAAATGTGCTACCACGGAAGAGGGTACATGAAAATAGGGACAGGAGAAATGTGTCTGAAAATAGATACAGATTTCCATACTAACATTTTTTCTGTATTCACAAACTGACATTGAAATGGTCTGAAATCAATTTGCGATCACAGTCTCCAAAAGCTTTCTCTAGACCTAACTCTTAATTTGGCAGAGGACTGAGTAGAGTAGCTCAGTTGTGTATCAGGAATATGTTGTCAAATCCTCCTTTTCTTATGTCTTTGGAACTCCCTCCCTAAGGAAATTAAAACGGAACCCTCCTTGCTCTTTTAAAAAACAACTAAAGACCTTTTAACACTCATAAGCATATACCATGTTTCCCCGAAAATAAGACAGTGTCTTATATTATTTTTTACTCCCAAAGATGTGCTAGGTCTTATTTTCAGGGGTTATCTTATTTTTCTGTGAAGAAGAATTCACATTTATTGTTGAACAAAAAAAAAACAAAAAACATTTATTCTATACTGTACAGTAGTTGTCATCACAAACCAACATAACCAAACCAGACAAACTGTGACTTCTGTCAAGAATTTCTTGTTATTACCATTATTTCCATATACAACTGGTATGTACATTTACCAATCCTGCATGCTATGGTGTTTTGTTTGGTGGGCGCCGGGCATGCTTCCAAACAAAAACTTTGCTAGGTCTTACTTTTGGGGGAGGCCTTATATTTAGCAATTCAGCAAAACCTCTACTAGGTCTTATTTTTTGGGGATGTCTTATTTTAGGGGAAACAGGGTAGAGAGGAGGACATATAAAATTCCTGGCACAAATATAATGGGATGGAATATGAAATGGCATGCTATTCTGGCTTTTAAAATTTTAATATTTACATCCTATTTCTTTTAATTTCTAAGCTTTGTTTTCAAATGCTTATCCATTTGAAAAAGTATATTTTAGCTGTGTGATGCCTAATTTGTCGTAATGTTTCATTATTGTCTTCTGTTGATGTCTAATGTGTTATTAGTTGATTTATGGTTTTTTTCTTTCTTTTTGGTGGCACTTTACATCATTGAATGTTTGTCGCTGTATGTTGGGGAGATAGGGTGGGATAGAAATAAAGTTTCATTATTATATTGTTATATAGTGAATCAATGTACGTAGCAAATGTTTAGTTTTCTCTCAGTTCAAAGTATTTCTCTATTTAAAAAGTAATGGCTAATTTCTCCCTTGGGCCATGTGAAAATCCAGGTGTTAAAACTAAAAACTGGGGGGGGGGGGGGGATTCATTGAAATGCTCTGCCTCAAAGAAAATGGGGAATCAAGATGTGCTGTGTTCGCACCAGCCTCTCTTAGCCACCTTTTACACTGCTATATTATCAAAGCAGATAATCCACATTATCTAGTCTCAACTGTATTATCTGAGTCTAGTGTTATATAATCCAATTCAAAGCAGATAATCTGATTTTTATATGGTAGTGTAGAAGGGGTCTTATTTACTTGGACAAACTTCTATTGTAGATGATGCCAACCACTTACCTTGATGATTTTATATTGAAGTCACCCACTGTCACACAGGGTTGTCACAATTGTAATTAGTCTTGATTGTTGGAATGAATGAATCACAGAAGAGGCCTTAAGCATTGTTGAGTAGTCATCCCAAATCTTCAGGATTCACCAAAGGTCTCCATCCTAGGGCCATATTGAGAAAACTGTGCATCAGGTGAGACTCAACAGGCATTTAACTGTCAACAGCAATTGATAACAGGCCATAGCAGAAGCAAGAGAGGCTCCCAGTGGGTTTACTATTAAGAAGTTCCTTCTAAAGTTCAATTGAAATCTATCCGCTTGTAACTTCAGACCATTAGTTCTGCTCCTAACCAGTAGAGAATAAATCTGCCTTTTCATCTTGTGATAGTTTCTGAAATATTTAAAGAGTTTAGTCATGTCACCCCTCAGTCTTCTCTGCACCAAGCTGAACAAGCCAAAATCTTTCAACCTTCCCTCATTTGTTTTGTTTTTATCAAATTTGTTGTCCTTCTCTGAACTTGCTCCAATTGTTCTATATCTTTCTGAAAATGACTCTCCCACAACTAAACGCAATATTTCAGATAAAGCTTGACCAATACAGAATATAGTTAGACTGTTCCTTCCAACTTGGGTACATTGCATATTAATGTATATGATGCCATGTTAATTATCGGATGCTCTGCTTACTTGAGAATGTGCAGAAATCCTGTACATTAGAAATTCTGATCGATTTCTGTATTAGTTTGTGTGGCTACAGGAGTCAATATAAGCATGGCTTAGACTACTGCATTCTTCCATTAGTTACCTCACGTGTCCTCTTCCCCTTCTCCCTCTATATTGGGATAGAATTAAAATTCTTTGTGCTACAAGCAATGGGGAGGAGGATAAGAATGGTAGTCAATGGTGAACTTAGACAGGAAAGGTAACAATTTCAGCTGTTTCCTCAGATTTATAACTTGTCAAAGGAAAGCCAAGATTGCCTAGTTATGATCTGACATTCTGCCCTTCGATTATTTTCAATACTTTTTCTACCACAGTAGTGCAAACAGCAGACTGTTTCTATATCCTCCTATATTTATATCATTCTGCTCTGATCAATCAGTTTTTCTTCTTTTCTGACTCTCCTTTGCAGATGATAGCCATTGCATGCTAGTAAAAAGCCCAACTTGGTGCCAAATAATGTTCATTAGCCTAAATGTGCCCGACATGTGCCTTGTGCCTTGAATATATTAACATAACCAGAAATGAACCCAAATCTTCTCTTATCAAATCATAAAATGATGCATAAGTAGTTGATTAGCCCAATGGCCGTTTCAAAACACTTGACAAACACATTTAACACATATACATAAGCTTATAACCCACAGTACAACAAAAGTTAAAATAAAGGAGCTGTTAACAAGGGACATAAAACAATGCATATTTCTGTTGCTTTTGCAAGGAGAGGAGTTTCTCTCCAGCTCCTCTCTCCTCCCCTCTTTTCCGCATTACTATTTCTTCTAAAACAGTGACAAGTGCTGTAACCTTGACATTGGCAGTACTTTCTTCTGTAGTAGAAAGCTTTAAATTGATGATAGTACAGGTTGAGTATCTCTCATCTGAAATGCTTGGGATCATAAGTGTTTTGCATTTTGATTTTTTCCAAATATTTGCATATGCATGATAAATACTTAGGAGATGGGACCCAATTCCAAACCTGAAAGGCATTTATATTTCATATGCATCATACTCTGCAGATAATGTTACACATACTATTTTCAATAATTGTGTGCATGGGTTTATGGACACTGAACTACTGGAAAGCAAAGGCTGTCAGGATTTCAGCCACTCATATGGACAATTTTGGATTTTCAGATAAGTGATACTCAGTCTCCAGGGGGTTGGACTGTATGGTCCTTATGGCTCCTTCCCAATCAATGATCCTATAATTCTGTTCATAGGGATAGTGAGAAAGCATGGATCCAGAAGAGATGCAGTCCTCTATGGAGTGTTTTTAAATGATTATGGGTTTTGATTGTGTTTTAGCAATGTTGTAACCCACTTTGAGTCATGAAGAGAGGCAAGCAAGAAATAACTATTATTATTGACACAACGACATTGTATGACACAGAAAACAAAATATACATGCTGGATTTCGTATTACAAAATCACAAGTCAAACACTTCCCAAGTGTCTAGGACTGCGTGATGTATTTTCGGATGATTCACGCATATCCCAGTAGGGTGGCCTGTTGCAGTTGACAGATCATAATTTTGTCAATGTGTATTGTTTCCAAATGCTGGCTGAGATCTTTTGGCACGGCACCCAATGTGCCAATCACCACCGGGACCACCTGTATTGGTCTCTGCCAGAGTCTTTGAAGTTCAATGTTGAGGTCCTGATGGCGGCTGAGTCTATTATTATTATTATTATTATTATTATTATTAACTTGCCAGTAGAATAGCTTTAATTGAGGGAACAGATTCTTATCCCAAAAGGTTCAAGTACCTCTCAGGAACAAATGTGGATGGTAATGAATTGATCATTAAAACTTACGTGTAAGTCTACTTGCATGATGCTGGATGAAACCCACCCTTTTCAATATCCTAGGAGTTTGTGTGAATGTGTTCACACTAGTTAATTAAATGCAGATTTTATAGTTGTATTTTGAAATTTGTTCCAGGTATTAGTTCCAGGCATGAAAACCTCAAAAGGAGCAAAATATGTACATTTTGCCACCAACATCAAGGCAAAAATTGACAAAGTCAGAGAGATAAATTGAGGGTGCTGTATTGGAGCTTTAGGTATACCCTTTGATTCTGGATTTTGGCAAGACAAGGAGAATGTCTTTTCTAACCCATTTGGGGATTGGGTTCAGCACCTCAGTCAACTCCTTTAGAGTTTAAATGGAGTGCACACATTATCTCATTGACACCTGTGACTATCACTGCTTGTTAACCCCATCTAAGATAGTGAAATTGAGTACTAATTGAATACACTTGGGACCTAACTGTAGGGCAAGGATAGCCAGGAGTCTTTTCATATACACTTGATAGACATAGCCTGCAGGTAATTTCATATAACATTTTGACTAATTTTGTGCATGAAACAACATTTGTATACATTCAACCATGAGAAAACAGATATTCCTGAGTAAGGAATGCTCAACCTGTATATTAGCACTTATATGATGGCAAACATGATCACTTGTCATTTGCTCTTTGATTCTGCTTTGTTAAGAGGTTAGATATGTTTGCTGGATTTGTTAACTGTTTAGTAAGTAATTGCCCTTGTTCCCCAGAAACTGAAGATGAAATGAGGCTTGAGTACTACTTCTTCTACTTCCTTTTATGCATTTCAACTAGGGATGAAATAAGTTAATCAGTATGCATGTCCCCAGGGTAATTTCCAAAATATGGGCATGTTGCCCAGAGTAATATATAAAAAGAAGCAACACTTTTTATCATCTAAACCTGAGAAAACAACACTAAAGTCTTGATAAAAAATGTGTCAATATAATTAAACCCCCCTTTTCCTTCTCAGCCCTGGAGCTCATAAAAACACCATAATTATGCTAGTTATTTTCCCATAACCAGTTCTCTGAATGTTATTATTAAATACAATTTGCCTTGGAAGTAGCGTATTTAATGTTTTGGCTCCTCCTTCTGTGGTTTTGAATATGCATTTGATGCTTAGTCATTAAAAGATCAAGCCGCTTATACTATATTAAGGTTTGAAGTTGAGTAAAATTACTTTGCCAATGCTGCATTGTAAAGGGTTTCTGGTTGAATTCGAAACTTCAGGAACTGAAATATGGTATTTTAGGTGGAAACCAAATTCAGTAAATCAGAGTGAATTTTGAAGCAAAATTCCCTTCTTCGCAGGCCTTTCTTCACAAACCTTGAAGTAATGCCGAAGGTTGTATTAAGGTTCAAGGTTTGTCATTAAATTAATTTGCCATTAAACTCATTCTGGCATGTGGGCCAGTCATTTTGTCTCTCCTGCTATCCTATCCCAAAGTGTTGTTTTATGGGAGTGAAGAGTAGGTGAATCATATACTCTGCCTTGAGCTGACTGGAGAAAAGATGGCAAAAAAACACAACTAAATGGCAATAATGTGATTATTTGTAGGTATTAAATGAAACAACGTTTGAAATCAGTAGCAGCCAATGTAGCACCCTTATTCTCTTACAATGAAAGAAGAAGCCTTAAGACAGAAATTGTTTTTAAGTCTTTTCTTATAATCTATTCGAAATTTGTCAGCTGCTAAGGCAATTTAGATCCCCCCCACTCACACAAATAGTATTTTTTTCATAGCAGTTTCTTGGGTTGATAAATAAGAAGGAAGTCAGGTATTTTTCCATTATCTGGGCAGACTTCAAAAGGGGACCTAAACAGAGAAGGATGGTCCATTTTATGGGGGAAGTTGAAGGAGGAAAACCATTTCCCCCATTTTTGCTGGTTATCCCCCCCTTCCCATATTATAAATTATGGTTGTTTAAATAATGACAACATGGGTGGGGGAATAACAGGAAAACGGGGAAATGGTCTAACTTCTTCAACCCCACCCCCTTCCGTAAAATCAACTATCCTTCTCTTTCTAGCACCCCCTTGTTGCCTCTGCCTGGATAATGGAACAGTACCAGAAGTCTAGATGCTCATGAATTCGAGAGTAAACATTGCGAATTAAAAGGTTGCATCCCATAATTTCCACTTTCAATCAAATACATGAACATAAATGTATTAGATATTGAGATGTCATTAGTTGTCCATAATGAACTTAAGAAGATGAAACATCTAGTTTGACAGAAATAAAGTCTTTCAGGGTTTTATTATAGGTGAAGGCAATGACTCATGGTCCAGCAGACACATGCACTGGGCAGTCTATGTGATCTCTTAAAAGAAAATGAGAGAGAATTTCATCATGCCTTTTTTTTTTGTCTTCTGAGAAGTTTCAGTCTCAGGCAAGGCTGTTTTTTCTTTCCTGAACCAGGAAATGAATTGAAATAACTTTGGGTTTGAAATGGGCTTTCCTCTGGACCTAAAATAGCCCAGGGGAGGATGGTAAATTTTGTGAAGCATGGAGTATTTTAGTAAAACAAATTGCTGTTGAGAAACCCTTTCAAGATCATAGAAATACTCTTGGGGAATATATTGTGCCATTTTGTTTTACTGTATATATTGAAATAAACATCAATATGGCTCTAAAAAGGAAATGTGAGTTCTAGAAAGCAAAGAAGATATACTCTCAGAGGATAGTTGGTCTTGATGGAAAACATACTACAGTATAGTCTTTTGCTTTACTCTGCACAACTTCAAAAAAAGGAGGATGGAGATAATTTCATAGTTTTTCCACTTACCTTGGTAGTTTTGGAGCAAGAGCCAATAGTTAGGCAAAACTATTACTGGAAATGTAAGCCCCAAGCTAGAATTGAAGTGCAGCCACCAATGCATGCCCTGGTCTCTAAGGGACACTGGCCATTTTCCAGGATAATCACTGTAATTGCTACATATCCAAGGGCTTGTACAATTGCCTGCAGAAAGCAGGCTTGAGCACTGAAGGCTGAGCACTATGTTTGTATCATTGACCTTCAAGCGCTTAAAAGAGGTGGGTGGAGATTTTAGCCATGTATATCAGAATACTTGCAAGGAATGTTTACGTATCTTAATATAAAAAAGGCAAAATTATAAGAGGGCAATATGGTTTGCTAGCATTTTTGGAATTCATGAGATCTGTCACAGTGTAAAACCCCCAGATATATACAGCTTTTAAATTGAGTTTTATCATATCTGCTGTGTAGACCTATGAGTTAACTGCATGTTTTTCCCCCCAGTATGAGTAACAAATATGATCCCCAAAGCAATTAGATTTGTAGTATCTTCCAAAGTCAAATTGTGTGGATTTTTTCTCTACTTAGTAATGCCTTAAAGCTGAATTAATGTTTTTCTTCTTCTCTACGCTTGATAAGGAGGAATAATTATGGACCACATATGTCACAGTGATAGTAGGTTTTTAAAAACCAATCTGCAACCGATATGTCTGAAATACCATGCTTGATTTAACATTTTGGTACTGTTCCATTATCCAGATGGAGGCCACTGGGGGGTGCTAGAGAGAGGAGGATAACCCATTTTATGACTTTTTTTGGCGGGCGGGCGGGGGGGGGGGGTTGAAGGAGTTGGAAGAGACTTTGTGGGTCATCCAGTCCAACCCCTGCCAAGAAGCAGGGGGTTTGGACTGATAAACGAGAGTTGTTTCCATGACAGGGACATGGGTGGTGGTGGTGGTGGTGGTGGTGGTGGGGATAACAGGAAAACAGGGGAAATGGTTTTCCTCCTTTAACCCACTCTCCACCCCCATAAAATTGACTATCCTTCTTTTTGTATCCTCCCCTAATGGCCACCGCCCAGATAATGGAACAGTACCAACAATCCGTTCTATAGATAATGTCTGCTTGCTTGAAACTGTGAATACTAATTGAACAAGTCTTCACAGGCCACATCTCAGCATGGATCATGAAATTGCTATTGCTGTTTCTGCCTTAAATATGTTGTGTCTGAAATTATGTCTAAAGCAAATCAGATTGTATCATGCCTCCTGACAAACTCCTGATCTTTAAAAAAAGGTATGGTCCTTGTGGTGGGAACTTTGCACATTCAATATTCTATGGGATCCTGGGATTCGTCATTGTGAATCCTCAGCCAGAGAATTCTCCTCTGGTACCTCTGAACAAACTGTACAGAGGATGCAACCATGACAGCTATCTTAGCCCTAAATTTCAGTCCTTGTAAGCTAAAATTTCATAGATATTCGGGCCCAAACAGCATGAGACCTCTGGACTTTCTGAACATGTTCTCACATTATGATGTTCAAAGAAGAAGGGTTTCCTGAAGTTTAAACTGAGGTCTAGCAAATAATGTACCCTCCAGAAATGTAGAAATTCATCCTAGATCTCGATTTTTTTTCTCTTTCCCAGAGCAAATAGTTAGGGGAAAGTTGGCATGAAGTTTTCTTGGTTCAGTCTTAAGTTTCGCCCACACGAGTAGCCAAAATTAGAGCAGGAAATATGAGTTAGATTTCTTTCTCTTTGCCCCTGGCAATTTGGCTCTCCTTTCATTCAGCATTCATCAAAGTATGTTGGGGTTCACTCATTATTTATTGTGTGGGCCATTGGGGTGGAGTCTGGATTTCAAACACACTTCAGAGCAGCCCTGTCACATGAATGAGATTGCTCTGCAAATGGTTTGAATTAATGGGTTAACACTATGACAGGGTGTGACTGGGATAAGATGAATAATCTGACTTATCCGGCTGTTAAAGTTTCCAGTCAGATTCTACAAGATTACATAGCAGCATAGATGGTAAAAATTAAAATAAAATGAAGGCATTGCTGCTTTTCTGGGCCCTCAAATGCCATGTATGTCTTTTAGTACTTCTTCCTAAACCAACAGGGAATAAAGGATTTTTTTAAAAAAGCTACCACCGCCAACAATTTAAAAATACTATTGTGATTACTCACACGGCAACTGCCTTTGTACACCAGATTACAGGTCTCCCTCAATCAAGCTATAATATAAATCAATAGATTTTATTCTACTGTGTTTCTGAGCAGAAAAGCTTAGCTAATATGGCTGCACACAAAGAATTTGTAATATGTTCTGAAATGATTGGTTATCAGAAACAAATATTTTCTTGCAGATGCGATCACTGTGCAAGATGTATGCAATAGAATGTGTCAGATATTTTATATGCAAAATATGCAAAGTATGAGACGCCTGGACGTTTTTTATTTTTTAAAAACCTATGAAATTGCAAATTATTTTATATGTAAGAATACCATACAGCATGTCATACCATCCGCATGCAGCAAAATAACAAGGATTTAAATAACTGACATACATATTTCCAACAATGATGTGTTTGGGAGCTGATGGGGAGCGAGGGAGAGATTCCTGGCACCATTTAAAGAGTGTTAACATGACACAAAGTGTTTATAGGCATCACTTTTTTAAAAAGAGCAGGGTGTGCTGTTCGAGTGGGTGTTTAGCTGGCCCTAATCCATCAATCCCCATTATGGGTGAGACTTGATCAGAGAGCATCAAATAAAGCAATAAATTAGGTAAGGTTTTTAAGGTAGATAGGATTCTTTCTTGTCAATGACATATAAATATGATAATTCCTTCCTGGGATCTACATCTTTAAGTATTCCACAAAGTGAGGATGTAATATATTATTAGGTCTGTCATGTTTAATGGATTAATTGGCTAGATTTAGCTGTTAATCAGCTAAAAGGCTGCCTTTGCTTAATTCAGCATCAGATTCAGATTTATCTCTTCCGTTCAGTGGCTCCCTATATGTATGAAGGTAGAAAAACATCATAGAAGTATCACAGTTCTCCCATAGGAGCATGTCTTTATACAAAAGTTGAACCTCTGCCCAACAATTCTCTGAAAGAGGCATGTTGAAAGTGTAGCCTATTGGTTAACTGCCTTCAGTTCCTGTTTTGAACCACTTAGATATCAATCACCAAACTCCCTCACCACTTGTGCATATTTTCGTGCAACGTTCCTCCAAACTTCTAGAGGGTCCCAAGAGTAGGAGATTTGTGGGAATCAACACCAGTCCCCACAGTGACTGATTAGATGAATAGATAGATACTTGCTGGAAAACAGTGTATTACTTAGGAGTGGAAAATGCTGAGTACCAAAATAATCACTACACATACCCCAAAATTGGACTTGGCACAAGGGTTCAAAGCAACTCATTAGCTTCTTCTATAAGCTTATTCTCCCATTCTTCTGATGGCAATATACTGTAGTTTTCCTCTGATATTCTTCTCTGATACGCAACAAAAATGTACTCTTCTTTGGGAACAAATCTGGGTACTGTTCTGTTATCCAGGTGGAGGCCATCGGGGATGCTAGAGAGAGAAGGATAGTCCATTTTCCGAGCCCAATTCAAGGTGCAGGTTATCACCTACAAAGCCCTAAACGGTTCAGGACTTACCTACCTTCGTGATTGCATTTCCCCCTATGAACCTGCACGATCTCTTCGCTCATCGGGGGAGGCCCTCCTCTCGATCCCACCACCCTCGCAGTCGCTCCCCAGGGAGATCAGGCAGGCCCTTACCCTCCTCACCTTTCGGAAGAGCCTGAAAACCTGGCTCTTCCAACAGGCCTTTGGCGACTGATCTCCTTAGTAGGATCGACTTGTTGCCTATCTAGCAATAGTTCCTTGTGTATGCCTTCTTCAGCACTTTAATGGCTATGACACCTTGGATAACCACCCCTCCCTGACGATACCGACATAACTTTTGGCCCAGTTTCTCTGGATCCAACCCAAGATTTTATCATTATATTTTTTGTATGTGATTTTTTAAGATTTGTTTTATTACTGATTGATTGTTTTATTGCTTGGTTTTATATTGTTGATGTCCGGGCTTGGCCCCATGTAAGCCGCCCCAAGTCCCTTCGGGGAGATGGGGCGGTGTATAAAAATAAAATTATTATTATTATTATTATTATTATTATTATTATTATTATTATTATTATTATTATTATTTTAGGGGGTGGGGGTGGAGGGTGGGTTGAAGGAGGAAACCCATTTCCTCCCATCTTCCTGCCCCCCCCATGTCCCCATTGTGGATACAACCCTCATTTATGATATGGGAAGGGGGAGGGGGAATAACCAGCAAAAAACGGGAAAATTGCTTTTCAACTCCCCTCTCATAAAAACAACTATTCTTCTCTCTCTAGCTCCCCCTTGTAGACTCTGCTGGATAATGAAAAAGTACCCAAATCTGAAAGAGTTGAAGAGATGTGTTAAATACAAGGCAAGTCTATTTTCTCTGAAGCTGAGGACACATACTGCTAGTGGATGTCATGGAATTATCTCCAGGCACTGCTTATGATCTAGCCCAGTTGGCTTAAAGTTTTTTATTCATGCCTGCTGTGACTTATGCAAGGCAGGATATTGGCTTTCTTGTCAGGGCTGCAGTTCTATTCTGTACCATGAAATAACTATCCATGGCACTGAATCCTGCCATTTTGGATTCAGCATCTTGGACAGATAATTTAGTATCAGGTATCCAACTGAAATAGCACATATGTTGGTTGTTTTATTGTTTATTGTTTATTGGAGAGTAACCATTTTATATTTCTTTTCCGTTGCTCCCTCTAATATCTATCCTCCAGAATACCCCACTCCCTTATGACCCTGTTCGCTGTGGTTTTTATTTTTATGTCTTTCTCACCCCGAGTTTTAACTTAATGTTCATGTGGTCTGCCCTTGTTTTCATTGTCTCCTTGTTTTATTTTGTAATGGATATTATTATTTATTGTATTGCTTATTGTATTGTGATGTGCTGTTCTTTTATATGCTGTTTACATTGTATTGTTTTGGGCATGGCCCCATGTAAGCCGCCCCGAGTCCCTGTTGGGGAGATGGTGGTGGGGTATAAATAAAGTTTTATTATTATTATTATTATTATTATTATTATTATTATTATTATTATGTTATTGTTTTTACACTTTTTGTATTTTGTGTGTTTTTAGCTTGAGTGCTTTGTGAGCCGCCCCGAATCCTTTTGGGAGATGGTGGAGGGGTATAAATAAAATGTCTTTATTTATAGTGAATTTGTTGAACTACTGATATGGAAGCCTTTGGCCACTGCTGGCTTGCAGCCTTGATACCCCTTTTTAAGGCAGATGCTCTGGCATAAATTGTGGCATTCACTTTCCTAGCTCCCACATAGAAATGCCAGTCCACACAGCCATTACCTCTGTATCATTCAAGTGAGTCATTTGAGTCCTCCAACATGCTCCTGGAAGTTAATGAGGGACACACAAGATGTGTGAATCATCAAGCCATAAATATTCTTTTAATCAAATTCATTTCAAGATGAAATATTTAATTGGCAAGGCTGTACTTTCTCAAGTGCTTTTAATTATAGCAGTATTTATCTGTGGACAAAGAGAGAAGATCTTAAAGGTGCACAGATAATATTGAAGCAACATGGAATCAGAGTTGGGGTACAAGGGCATTTTATCCAACTTCCTGCCATGCCATGAATAATCAGTAACTATCTTACCAGTGATTCTCAAACATGTCTTTTCCTGTCCACCAACATTCTGTTTTATGTTCTTGAGTTGAGAGTATAGTAATTGCTTTGGAAGATGGTGATCGGGCATTTGGACAACGTGGCCAATCCATTGAAGTTGATGGCGAAGGATCATCACTTCAATGCTGGTGGTCTTTGCTTCTTCCAGCATGCTGACATTTGTCTGCCTGTCTTCCTAAGAGATGGTATCATTCCAGAAGTTGAGTGTGATGTATGTAGATGGTCCACGTTTTTGCAGGTGTATAACAGGGTTGGGAGGACAATAGCTTTATAAACAAGCATCTTGGTCTTCCTGTGAATGTCCTGATCCTCAAACACTTTCTACTTCATTCAAGAAAAAGTGGTTCTCTCAGTTCTCAGACAATGTTGTATTTCAGTGTCAATGCTGACTTTTGTGGAGAGTTGGTTTTGTTGTATTTTTCTTGGAAGACGCCCATGCATGAATTTGATTTATGTGTGGAGATTGAATGAGGGTCCCATCCAGTGGCATGGTTCACACGACGAAGGTGGCTTCTTATCTGTTGCAGCCTTTTTCCTCTTTCACAACCGTTGTAATATGTACCCTGTTGTGGTCCGCCTGTTCCGCCATTGGTCTTCAGATTGTTCTTGGCCTGGATCCTCCCCACTAGCCCCTTTTGGAAGTACATGACTCCGACGGTTATGCCTGTAGGTTCATTGGAACATTTAAGCCCCCTCACCATGACAAGGGGACAATCCATCAAGAGGGATGGATGTGATATCTTCTTACATCTCCATAATGATATGTTTAGTGGTAACACAGGATGATGATAATCCAGGAAATCTGCAAACGGAAAATTGTTCTTGAAAGAGAAATAGTAACACCACCAGACATGCCATTCAAAGAGGACCCATGCTGAAGCAGGCCTCCTCATGCTCCAGTGTTGTGGGTTGCCCTCACGACTCTCTTTCTAGTAACATGAGCTGAAAGCACTGAGTAATCATTCTCAGCACGTTCAGCCTGGATATATTCAGGGACACGCTAACAATAGGAAGAATCAATGTCACAGCACAGCAGTAGTGGCTTGTAAACATTAATTTGAACAAAATATCCCATCATTTCAATTCAAGGAAACAGCTTCTTTTTCTGATGAGCATTCAAAACAACATGCTATTTAGGAACCAAGTGATAATGCAGCAAAGGTTATACCTTGTGAGGATATTCTGAAATTAGGATAAAATCAGTTTGAGTGTATATTCTGTGATAGAGTGTGGTTTGTTGTTGATGTTGTCATCCTGGAAGCTGGGAAATAAGTTATGCCAGGAACATAATCATGATTTCTTGTTTAATTTTTGCTCGTGCCTTATAAAATGGCAAAATCAAAATCATTCCTTACAGCTAGACATTTTTTGTGGTTCAAGATCTTATAAAATTTCTTTGTAATTATTTTCTAAATAAAGTTCTTTTAATATATTAGACACAATCATGTCATGGAAATAAAGTGTGTTGACTGTTGAAATACAACTCTGGTGACCATGTTTCAAATCACTGCTTGGCCATGAAACCCATTCCTGATCAGGAGCAAATTCACACTTGAAGCCTTAGAAGAGAGTAATGTAAATGTAAAGCAATTGTTTCTTGGTGAACAAATATTGCCAAGAAAACCCTGTGATAGGTTTTCCTTAGGGATGCCATGAGTTGAAAATGACTTTAGGGCACACAACAGCAGCAGCAACGACAACATTTGCTGTGATGCCCATAGCTAGGTCAACATGGAGTAGTCGTCTTCATTGTTTAGATTTCAAAGGATTGCATTTTGGGGAGCATCAAGATCCTGGTTAAAGTTCTGGAGAACCTTGTGAATTGGAACTCTATTCCTGTTTTGACTAAATGTTACTTTGGTTCAGTTAAAAGAGAGGGTACTGTTCTATTATCCGGGTGGATAACAAAAGAGGGCCTAGACAGAAAAGGATAGTCCATTTTGCACGGGGGAGGAGGGAGGGGGGAGGGGGGAGTTGGAGGAAAGCCATTTCCCCCGTTTTCGCTGATTATTACCTCTCCCCACTTCCCATATTATAAACAAGGGTTGTTTCCATGACAGCAACATGGGTGGAGGGAATAACAGGAAAATTGAGAAATGGTTTTACTTCTTCGACCTCCCTTGCCCCCTAAAACACACTAACCTTCTCTGTCTTGTGCCCCCTAGTGGCCTCCACCCATATAATGAAACAGTACCAAAGAGAGTTGCAGCCTACATGACTGAGAATAAGGATATCTTCCTGTCACAATGTCATGTTTTCAGTTACTAGACTCACCTACAAAAACTCTTCTTAATTGAAGAACCAGGTTGAAGGAAGTAATTTTTCAACTTATGAGAGGTCATTTGTGCAGGTGTAAACACTCCTCCCCCTGACCATATATGTGAATGGAAAAGTGACCACTCCGTGAACCACAGTTTGAGGCAAGCAGCCTGTTCTGATGTTCTGAATGCTGAGGTTCCCCTTGAATGCCTGCTTTTAGCTGACTCAGTGCTTAGGAAGGGAGCAACTCTACATTTTTTGCACTAGTCAGAACTAACCTGTTTGCTTTCTTTCTCTCAACCAATTTTGGGTCCACCCTTAAGCCATCAAATTGTTTACAATCTTTGTTTAAGGACATCATACTAGTTACAGCTGAGATAAAAGCTTGTTCACTTTCTCTCTACACCTCCCTTTACAACCCTGAGAATGACTGGAGGATGACCTAGCTCCTGGTGGACCTTACTAGGAGGTTTCCTGGTCACTAATAATTGCTTAATTTTCTTTAGCATTCCCATCATCACCAGGACCATCCAAACATTATTTTTGGCTTTTTATGGCTCAAAAACCATGGATGGCATCTTGAGGCTGAACTCTCTGTTTTAAAGTGGATTCTCTCCCCTCTAATAAATTGTGTAAGAGTGTCCCCAACAACTCTCATAATGATGTGGGAGTGCTTCATTCCATCTCCTTGAAACAATCGATTATAGCTAGCTATTCTTTGTTTTAATGCCTTTTCTTTCCTTCTCTACTTTTTCTTCTCCCAAAAATCTGCTGTATCACCAGCAAAGGATGCGTTCTCTAGCTGTTTGAGTCTCTAATCTCCTTAGTTCAACAAATATTCTCCTTCCCTCCATCTTTCTTTCTCATTCTCTTTTTCCTTCTATCCCTTAAAATCGTTGTCTTTCCTAGTTCTGTATACAGGCTGAATATTCCTTGCCGGAAATATCTGGAGCCAGAAGTGTTTTGGATTTTGGAATACATGTACAGTTATAACCTTTGTATCCCTAGGGGATATATGGGTACATGAAAACTATGGAATATTGAATCCTGTATTTTTACTATACTTAGCCAGAAGCACAATATGGCATAATAGTGGAAGATGTAAAGAGGCCTACAAAAACATCTTGGAATGGTGAATATTTTTTGAAGCATCGGTACATAAAACTGAATATTGAATCTGTGGCTAAGGGGGTCATACTGTATTTGCATATATGTACATAACGTGGTATCCAAGAGATGGGATCCACATTTAAACTTGAAATTTGTTTATGTTTGATACATGCTCTTAGTTTACATATAGCCTGAAGGTAATTGTACCCGCAACATTTTTTTAATTGTTCAGGAAACAAAGTCTGTCTACAGTGAACCGCCAGAAAAGAAAGGCACCATTATTTCAGCCATTTTGGAGTATTTTGGATTTCAGAATCCGGATGAGAGGTGCTCAGCCTATACTACCTCATATACTGGTTGGTTGTATATACTCATCCAACTTCCCTTTCTGTTATCAATGCACATGTTCAACCATTTGTTACAATACATTCTCTATATCTGCATTTTTAAATGAGTGAATGTGTGAGAATTATTTTCGACATCACTATTAATTCTTCTCTAAATACTAGAGGAGTTTGTGGGTTTTTTCATCTTCCCTTCTCCTGTGTCTAAGAGACATGTTGGAATGAGAAAGTCAGGAAATTTGTTGTTTTTTATTTGGATCCTCCCTAGACTGCTGTTGTATACATATGAAGGAAGGAGTCAGCATCATTTAATAAGTTGAGATTTCTGAATTAATATCTTTTTATTCATGGTTTTACACCTTTTGTGTAATGTGCCCATATGCCTTGGCTGTTTTACTATAGCTTCTGATACTTTTTACCAGCTATTTTACAAAATAGCGAAGAGTTTGTGCTTTGAATCCGTTGGCTCAAATTCCCTCTTTTCATGTTTGTGGATTGCTGGTTTCTTTGCCCCATTTTCTTAATTTCAAAAAAAGCTTCAATTTTTTTCCATTCCTTCTTGTCTTTTATGATTTCTGTGGTGATGCCATTTAACCACAATGATATCCTTTTGGATTTACTTGGGCCTTTCATAATCTGCAGTATACATTTTATTTCATCCTTTATTATAGCTTTTCACAAAATCCTCCCAAGGTTTCTGAATGGATTTGACTCCTCCTAACTGTGCCTTTGAGCCGCCTTTCCACAAATCCTCTAATGTTTGAGAAATCCCCCTCCTTGAAATTATATGTGGCTGTGCTGGCTTTTCAGGGCAATTTCCCACTTGCATATATACTGGATTTGAGAACACTGCCATAGCTTTGCTTCCCTTTAGCTATTGAAAGGCCCTTTGAGCACACAGGGATCAGTTCTGCAGGACTGATACCTCCTGGCTCTTCTCTCCAACACTTGTTTCATGATGTTTCCCCCTTTAATGCTAATGTGGGCTGGTTTGGCCCCTCTCACACATGTAAGGTAAAATAATAATAAATAGTAAACCTTATACCCCGCTACCATCTCCCTGAAGGGACTCGGGGTGGCTCACAGAAGCACTACCAGTGCCGAACATAAAATAAACAATACATACACATATAAACTATAACAACATAAATTTACAACAGCAGACATGCATAAAATGACACATAATAATTTTTTAAAAATTAATAAAATCCAGAGGAGCCTATGGATAAAAATGACAGTCTTAAATTAGCAATCCAAGTGCCAGAGTGAAGCAATCATGTCTAACCATGAAAATCTACTCAAGGTCAAGGCCTGTCTAAAAAACCAAGTTTTTAACTAGACCAAAAAGCATGGAGAGCAGGGGCTAATCTAATCTCTCTAGGGAGGGCATTCCAGAGCTGGGGCGCCACCACTGAGAAGGCCTTCTCTCTCATCCCCACCAACTATACTTGAGACTGTGGTGGGACTGAAAGGAGGGCCTCCCCGGCAGATCTCAGAGCCCACATAGGTTCATTGAAAGAGATGCGGTCTCAAAGGTAGGTTGAGCCAAAGTGTATAAGGCTCTATATGTAATAACCTTCACTTTGAATCGGGCTTGGAAACTTGTTGGCAGCCAGTGGAGCTGCTTTCATAGGGGCGTGGTATACTCCTATAGCTAGCCCTAGTTAGTAATCTGGCTGTTGACCTTTGCACAAACTGCAGTTTCTGAGCCATCTTCAAAGGCATTCCCATGTAGAGTGCTTTGTAGTAGTCCATTCTGGATGACCTAAGGTGTGAACCACCATGATAAAGTCAGGCTTTTCGAGGTACTGTTGCAGATGGCACATCAGTTTTAACTGTGTGAAGGCCCTCCCAGCCACTGTTGACACCTGGCATCAGTGATGAATCCAGGTGAACCCCCAGACTTTGGACCCTTGTCCTTAAGGGGAGTATAACCCCGTCGAGCACAAATTGCCACCCTATACCCCAATTGGTCCCGTGATTGACTAGGAGACCCTCTGTCTTGTCTGGATTAAGCCTCAGTTTATTGGCCTTCATCTAGTCCAGGGGTCCCCAAACTTTTTAAACAGGGGACCAGTTCACAATCCTTCGGACCATTGGAGGGCCGGACTATAGTTGGCCACCGAGCAATAATAATAATAATAATTAATAATAATAATAATAATAATAATAATAATAATAATAGCAATAACAATAAAAAGAGGGTTGGAAGAGACCCTTTGGGCCATTGAGTCCAATCCCCTTCTGCCTTTGTGCACCAAAAGCATAAGCAAAGCATCCCTGACAAATGGCCACACAGGCACAATGTTAATAATAATAATAATAATAATAATAATAATAACAACAATAATAAAAACAGCAATAATAATAAAAAAGAAGGTTGGAAGAGACCCTTTGGGCCATTGAGTCCAATCCCCTTCTGCCTTTGTGCACCGAAAGCACAAGCAAAACACCCCTGACAGATGGCCACCCGGCCTTAATGTTATTATTATTATTATTATTATTATTATTATTATTATTATTAATAATAATAATAATAATAATAATAATAATAATGGTTGTAAGAGAAGAAGAGAACCCTTGGGTCATTTAGCCCAACCCCTCTCAGCCCTTGTGCCGTGGGGGCCGGATAAATGGCTTCGGTGGGCCGCATCCGGCCCTCGGGCCTTAGTTTGGGGACCCCTGATCTAGTCCATCACAGCTGTAAAACTGTGATGAGCCTGAGAAAGTAACATTTTGGCACTGGAACTGCCAGAATCCCCCAACCAGTATGATCACTGTAATAAAACATAATTATATTTCCAAGCACTGCACCGGAGAGAATATTATTTTCTTATAAAAATTCACTAATCAATATGCTACATGCTTATGGATGGAGGATGGGTTGATGGAGTAAAACCATTCCCCCCTGTTTTCCTGTTATTCCCTCCACTGATGTCCCTGTTGGAGGAATAACCCTTATTTATGAAATGGGAAGTTGGGAGGAGCAGAACCAGCAAAAACAGGGGAAATGGTTTTCCTCCTTCAACTCCCCCCCCCCCCCCCCGTAAAATGAACTTTCCTTCTTTCCCTTCCAGTGGCCTTTGCCCAGATAATGAAACAGTACCCTTATTTTTTTTTAAAAGTAATGTTCTGTAAACGTAGCTGAAGTAGCTTGGCTCTGTTTATTTGTCACAACCGAAGGGTGTTGGAGTAGCAAATTTATAATTTGTTGTTTTTGAGACAATGGGGTTATAATGAAGCCACATTCCAAATAAAAAAATCTAGTGAGTGAGCAAAACCAACATTAATTTATTGTTATAATTAGTAACAGTTCTACTTTCAAAAGTTTTGAAGGATCTTTTCATGGGCAAATGTTTGTTATTCTCTTATCTATTCCAAAATATAGAGTGTGATGTGTAGTGCAACAAATAAAGTAGCACATTACTTGTTTTTGTTATTATAATGAGTATCAGCAATGGACCAACTTTTACAATTCTCCAATGGGTAACAGAAATTAATTACTTTTAAAAAGTAAACTTCCTAGCTCTGCAATATGATACAACTGAATTATATGGCAGTGTAGATGGGGCCAGAGGGAGCAATAGCACATTTTCCACTTTTGGAGACATCAGAGGTAAGAGAGTTGAGGGCAGTTTTGACTTTCAGAAGGGATAAAATGGTGAGAGCTCCCTCTTTGCAGTAGTGTATTTACTGTATTTGAAAGAATAGCTCTTGGGGCTTAATTTGGCTGGAAAGGAATGAATATTGTAGGATTATACAACTCCTCATTAAGTGCTTTCAACCATGTTAGCTCTTGCAGACTAATAAAACATTTATTAGTACTGTATCTGCTATAAAGAGGCGTGTATTACAGCTACAGTCTTGAACACACTCAGTTTTCAAAGGAACACAGAAGTCTTTAGAAGTCATTCACTTGGGAAAGGAAGAATACTTTTTTAGTTGTACTGGACAACTTTTCCATAGTGGTGCATGTAAGAGTGATTTCTTCTCTCAACAGCTTTGTTTCAGATGGGGCTGTCTACTTTTTTTTGGAGCTATGCTTTTGTAGATAAATTTTTATCTTCAAACTATTCTGAATTTCACATAAACCCATTAGCTACTGTTTTTTCTCTACACATCATCATAATGTCCATGTGTTTAACACCTAAAAGCTGAATTTAAAGAGTTTCCTTGTTGCTGAAATTATGGTGAACTAAGGCCCTTTCCACACTGCCATATAATCCAGATTATCAAAGCAGATAATTCACATTATCTGCATTGAACTAGATTATATGCCATACAACCGAGTTCAGAGCAGATAATTTGGATCAGACATGACAGTGAAGATGGGGCCTACGAATCTTGTAGTGTAGGTGCTGCCTTCCTGGTTTGTTTGATAGGACTTCAATGGTTTCCAATTCATTCATTAGAGGAAACTGTTACTGGGCTCCAGATGTGCTAGTGAAATATTAGAAACTTAGATCTGGTACTTGAGAAGGTGCTCCTTTTCATCATGGCATTTAAAAATGCATTTAGAAATCCAGAAAAAGTAGCTAGGAATGGTTTTCAATAAAAAGTTCAATTTAAGAAAAAGTTAAATCTATTCTATGGTTCTGCTCAGGATGAATGCTTTTGGAAAAAAATACCTTTCCCTACAAGCCTATATGAAATTTTGTGGACTAGTGCCAAATACAGCATTACAGTAGCTTAATATCAAGATACGGACATTCTGTAGGGAAGTGGCCACTGAAGAATGGTAATTCTTTGTCACACTGATAGAGAATTAACAGCCATCCTCAAAAATAGAGGAACAAAAAGTAGAATTTAGCAAGGAATTTACCAGGAAACACAGGGCTATCAAATGAAGTTAGTTAAATTATAGAGAATATGCATATAAGCCATCTGCTTTTCACTTAGCAGTGTTTTCTTGTTTCATCAAAACTACATTTTACAAGGCTTATTCTTTCTATCCTCAATAAAAAAGTTTATTACTTTGCACTGTTTTTGTAAAGCAGTAGACCATACATTATGGCTTAATCACTAGTTGTGGATAAGTCACATGATCATAGACTTCCATAATTTTGAGTTGATGTTGTTGTTTTTAACTGACTAGCTAGATTTGTATGCCTCTTTTCAAAATTCAATGTGATCAATTATTTTATTGTTTGAGATTTAGAGATGAGAAGCATGAGAATCAATTAAATTGGGTGTGTCTTTCTGTACACCTGTAATTCACTTAACTGCTAAACAGATTTGTAAAAATGCCACCTTAATTTGAGAGACTATAATTCTTTTGTGAGTCAGAAGTGCCGGGAGGGATTGTATTTATTGTAGCAATACTCATGGCAGTTTTTTGTTGGGTGTGGGATTCAGGATGAATGAGTCAACAGTATGATGCCTACTGCCACAGAACACAAGTACTAGCAAAGTTACTGGGACAGAAAGAAAAGTTTCAGCTTTGTATCTGTTTAGTACACTTTCTGTCTCCATATTTTATTTTTCAGGTTAAAGATTTTGTGGGCCCCACCACATGAAATACAAAGGATTTTGTCTAACAGTTTTTCATGAATAAAATATAGTAGATACAGCCATAATGTGTAGTATGAAAACTAACATGCCATTGATACTAGATGAATATTACATCACCATATTACTTTGGCCTTTAGGATATCAACTTTTAAAGGTTGACATCCTAGGTTGATAATTTGCTAGTTTTATGAACTGTTATGGGTCTATCTTTTAAGTAAGCTGCAGGCTTGTGCATTTTGGCTGAACCTCGATCCGTTTCTGCTGCCCCCATATCCCCCATATCCATTTTTGCATGCCTCCTGAAAACAGGCATGCAGCCAGATGGACTTTTCGAATCACAGCTGATAAATAAAGCTAGATCTGGCCCATTGGCAGCAAAGGCTCCCCTTCACATAATTTTAGGCAATGGCATTGTTTGTCCTTACATCCTTCATTAAGACCTGGATTAAAAAGTATCAGAGTTAAGATACCACTCTTTTTTCGATCCTTTCCTTTTGTTCTGTAGAGGGGACCTGGGTTTAATGCTTCCTTAAAGCCGTTTCTACTTTCTACTCTAGAAGAGACAGACAGTAGTACGTGCACTCTCTCCCTTCTCTCTACACACACCGCTTTCCATTAAGGCATTTTAAGGAGACTTCTCACTTCCCACTGGGAAGGAAGAGCGATGACCTGGAGCTATCCTCTGGGCTTCCTTTAAAAAGCCCTCTCTTTTCTCTTGATTTGCTTTTGCACTGCAGGCCCTACCTGCCTTTCCCCCCCTCACACGTTTTCACTTCAGGTTTAATGCTTCCTTAAAGCTGTTTCTACTTTCTACTCTAGAGAAGCCAGGATGCAGCTGTGATGTCAAATAGGGGAGAAGGAGCTGTAATGGGCTGCCACGTGGTCCTCTTGTAGATGGGAAAATGTGACGGCTGAGCCTTTGCTGTTACGGCCATCCGGTAGAGCCTAAGAAGCCAGTTTGGCTGAAGTAAAATGGCTAAAATGAATCTATGCAGAAATCTAGTAAGCTGATATCTCAAAACGGTCTATGCCTTGTAGCAAGAAATTGCGGTGAAGGGCATACTGGAGACTTAATTCGCCTGGCCAGTTTGAAGCAACTTTCCTTATTTTTAGTTAAAAATAATAATTGTCTTTGTAAGTTCCTCATTTTTTTTATTTGTTTAGCACTAGACTTGTAATAGCCCAGAACTGGGAAGCAAATTGTAGACTCTCCATTCCCATGTGGAGAAGTTTCTGTTGCTTCAAATATACTGAGTTACCTTTTCTAATGGAAAAGGCAACTCAATATGTTTGGGACACAAAATCTAAGCATAACTGACAGTATCCTACATTTGTGTAATTAAGTGTACAGTTGTGGATGAGTAAATCTAGGTAACTGTTCTGTATTCATGGTAGGTACTTAGTCACAATTGTTCACTATCCCGCAAGTGACTTTACCAGACATCAAATGCATGGCAGAAGAAACTTTATTTAGTTGGCAGTCAGAACATGGGTGAATGATGTTTTCATCAGGTTTGGAGAAGTTGGGAGAGGAAATATTATCTAATTAAGTATACTTAATTAAGTAAATGAAGTAGAATACTACCCAATTTCCATAATCTTTCTGTGAAATATTATTTTATTAGTTATGCTAATACAATAAACACATTTTTTTTGCTTTATGAACTGCATATAAAAATTTGGGAAAATTCTTAGAAATTTTCTCTGTATGGTTTATTTTGCTTAACCTATAATCCTTGCATTTCTTGTAATCATCATTAAATGCTATTGTGTTGAAATTTTTAAAAGGCCCATAATTCAGAGATGTAATTGAAAAAGCAGATGACTTTTTCTTAGCTGTCTGTGCATTTTGTATTGTGTCGCTTTATTCTTACAGTAATTAGGCAGCATGCAAACACAGCAGATATCTTTAGTTGTCCTCTCCTAAAGCAAAATTTAATTATTCTGATGCTCATTAAGAATAGATGGAAATGCAACTTCACAGGCAATATCTCAAAAAGTTAGCGTGATTGAAGGTATCATTTAACAAGAATATGTTTTAAAACATTTGACTCACCTGATATAGCTGTGTTGCCATTATCACAAGATAAAGAGAGACGGGTGCTCAGTCAGAACATACACAATGGTCTTCATTGGAAAACAAGGAAACAAGCATGTAGAATAGATATGCATGCCATAGACATAACTTCATTTTCTTTTTAAATGATGACAAATATGACAATTTCAAATGAAGTCATGTCAATACAGGCAGTCCCCAAGATACAAACAAAATTTGTTCAAGGTCTATTCATAAGTTGAATTTTTAAGTTGGAACAGGTACATTCTAAAGTGTAAGCCAATTATATACAATGCATAAAATTTTAGACAGCATAAGAAGGGTTAAAAACCCTGTAGTATTTGTTTTGCTGCTTGTGCCCCTGTTCGGAAGATTTTGCCTCACTTTCTGTTCCTATTGGATTTTGAACATTTTGGCTTGTGGAAACAAGGATTGGTGATAAAGCTTCCGTTGAGACCCCTTTTCCCTATGATAAGTCCTTTAGGAGTGAATTTCCCTTTCGAGGGATAGATTTCTCCCACTTCCTGTTGTCTCACCCCGTTCTTAACTATGAGCTGTTTGTAAGTTGGATGTTTGTAACCTGGGGACTGCCTGTATTCTGCAACTAAAAAATGAGAGGTCTCCCCATTCCTGCAGTTTATAATGTTATATTAGAGTTCTACCTGTGATTTTTTTTTCATATTCTTATGCAATAATGTAATTAAAATACTATCTACCGTGTTTCCCCGAAAATAAGACAGTGTCTTATATTATTTTTTACTCCCAAAGATGCGCTAGGTCTTACTTTCAGGGGATGTCTTATTTTTCCATGAAGAAGAATTCATATTCATTGTTGAACAAAAAACAATTATTCTATACTGTACAGTAGTTGTCATCACAAACCAACATAACTAAACCAGACAAGACTGTCTTGACTCCTGTCAAGAATTTCTTGTTACTACCATTATTTCCATATACAACTGGTATGTAAGCCGCCCTGAGTCCCTCTGGGGAGATGGAGGTGGGGTATAAAAATAAAATAATTATATAATGATGATGATGATGATGATGATTATTATTATTATTATTATTATGTACATTTACCAATCCTGCAAGTTCTGGTGTTTTGTTTGGCAGGCGCCGGGCATGCTTCCAAACAAAAACACTGCTAGGTCTTACTTTCAGGGGAGGCCTTATATTTAGCAATTCAGCAAAACTTCTACTAGGTCTTATTTTGTGGGGATGTCTTATTTTCAGGGAAACAGGGTATGTAAAGGAAGATTTGTGTGACTTTGTTACTTAACATAATCAACTATGTAAGAATCTGGAAAACAATAAATTAAGCTTTTGTAGCACCACATATGAGAACTTGTAGTTGCTGCTAGATTTTGCTTGGCACATCTTAAAATTGAGCTTCATGTGTATGTTCAGTTTCCAACTTTGATGCAGGATTTCTACGTTTTCTTGTAGATTCTAGAAAATCTAAGCTGAGATTATCACTGCCTGACAGATCCACCAAAAGGTGAGTATTCTGTTTTGTGACATGCTAAGCTTCGCTGCTGCCAAATACAAAACTATTGTATGGAATCCGTGATTGGCCTAGAACAGAGGTAGCCAAAGTGGGACCATAGAGATGTACTGCAGTTTCTATCAGCCTTTGCCACCAGTCTTGGACATTCTTGGATGACTCACACTTCGCTAACCCATTTCAAATCAGCTTCAGAGTAGGATACAGAGTTGAGATTGTGATGGTCGCCTTAGTGGATGATCTCCATCTTTACAACGGCTTTCGATAACATCAATAATGATATCTTTCTGGAATGGCCTAGGGGGTTTGGGAATTGGAGGCACCGAGTTGCAGTGGTTGTGGTTATACCTCTCAGACAGGTTCCAAATTTTGGCACTTGGGGATAGCTGCTCCACAGAAAAGGAGCTGGTACCCCACAGGGCACCATTCCATCCCCAGTGCTTTTTAACATTTACATGAAACTTCTGGGAGAGATCATCCAGAGCAGTGGTTCTCAACCTGTGGATCCCCAGATGTTTTGGCCTTTAACTCCCAAAAATACCAACAGCTGGTAATTTGGCTGGGATTTCTGGGAGTTGTAGTCCAAAACAATTGGGGACCCACAGGTTGAGAACCACTGATCCAGAGGCATGGGGCAGGGTGTTAGCAGTATGCTGATGACACCGAAATAGATTTCTCCGTGCTTTCCAAAACAGTCACTGCTAAGGATAGTGTGTCTCCTCTAAATGATTGCCTGGAGGAAGTAATGGGCTGTTGAGGAAAAACAAACTGAAACTGAATCCAGACAAGACAGAGGTGCTTGCCATCAAGGGTCCTAACTTAGAGATGGAGGTGTATCAAGTAGTTCCGAATGAAGTTGCACTTCCCCCAAAATATTGTGTTAGCAGCTTGGGAGTGCTCCTAGATTCGTCTCTCCAAATGTCAGCCCAGGTAGATTCGACAGTCAGGAGCTTTAGCTGATATGCCAACTGCAGCCCTTCCTAGAATTTGAGGACACGTGCTGATATCTTCAAGGTTGGACTTGTGCAATGCACTTTACATTGGGCTACCTCTGCACCAAGTTCAGAAACTTCAGTTAGTTCAAAACACACCAGACAGACTAGTTACAGGAACTCATGTCTTGTATTAACTATATTTTAATCTTTTTCTGTGTATTTTAATATATGTATTTTATAGAAATACATTTTAATATATGTATTTTATAGAAATACATTTTAATATATGTATTTAGATAATGTTTTATAATTATGTGATTTTAACTGTCAAGGAGAGGTGGGTAAGAAATAATAATAATAATAATAATAATAATAATAATAATAATAATAATAATAGTCAACAATGGATATGCTGGGTGTTGTAGTCCAACAGCTGAAGGGTCACTCTTTGTTCCTACCTCCCCCATCCCATTCCAGGTAGGTGACTTAAGAAATGGCATACAGTTAATTTATATATGCAGATCAACACTCCTGGAAAGAGGGTTCTAGTTAAATACTTGGTTCATGTTTTTTATATGTACTGGAGTGACAAAGAAGTCTTCTGGTATAATTATACTCATTTCATACTAGGGATGGAATAATATTCAAAAATATTTGGGAAATGGTTGAAAAACATGTTTCTCAGTGTTTAGAAAAGCTGATGAGGAGAATCCTGGACTATTTATTTATTCTGTCAGAAGCAAACTGAGGGTACAGTTGTAAAATATTTAAAAACACAAAAAAGTTTAAAAACTGGCATTATACTAAATGTCCTTTGACCAGTAGCTGGCCACTTGGAGTGCCTCTGGTGTTGTTGTAAGAAGGTCCTCCATTGTGTATGTAGCAGGGCTCAGACTGCATTGTAATAGGTGCTTTGTAATCCTGGACTAATGAGGCTCTACAAAATTCACATGAAATTGATTTAAATAGCAAAAACCATTTATGTGCAAAGAGCATTTTCTATGGAAAATCACATTTCAACACAGAAATATTAATTCTTGTCCAGAAAATACTGCATTTGGGATTTTATTTCTGCATAAAACTTGTACTTAGTTGATTTGCATTAAAACAGCATTGTCTGTGTATGATTTAATATTTCTCCATTACAATATCATTTTCCATGCAGAAAAAATTGTTTTCTGTGGAGAAAATGCTGTTCCCTGCACAAAACAATTATGTACAAATTTTGCACAGAATGTGTCGCAAATTGCTATTAGCCTTTGAAAACTGATTTTCAAATATTTTCTCGCACTTGGGAGGAAAATTGCTGAAATCACACATTGTTAACTTCAAGAAGAAACCTTTAGTGATGAATGGCATCCCTACTGCATGCTCATGCACACAGACCCAAACCTTCCTATCACCCAAACCCAAACCATCCTATCACACACGTTTATAGACATAATCCAGGCAATTTTACAGTGGTTTGTTGAAATCAGCCTAATAATTGATAATAATGTAAACTCATATTGAAGATGAATGAGATAGTGATTTTTTTGTCATTGCTGGGGATTGAAAGAATTATACAGCTGTGTATAGAGGCAAAATAAACAGTTCTTACTCTTGTCTCTTTGCAGTTGACTGTCCCTTATTACTAATAGATGCTTTAAGTGGATTTGGGTCTTTTCTTCTTAGAAGATACATTCTAAGGTTGCAGAGGAAGGAGTATATATTGGGCAGGCAGTCCTATGGCATATTTATTGTGAACTAAGTTTTTCTATATTTAACATGCCTAGTAAGGGTGGATCCGATTGCAGCCTATGACCTCCTTTGCATCAACAGCTCATATATCATGGAAAAATAAGAAAAGGCATGGTATAGCTTTTCCTCCCCAAGAGGCTATTTCATGCAATATTATGCATAAAGTGGGAATCATTTTCCTGCATTGTATAGTCCTGTAAAGACTGCACCAGGAGCTTCTGAGTATGAAGAAAGTGCTGGTTATAATGAGAGGTCTGGCTGAAGATCTATGCATATCCTCCAACATTTCACAAATGAAAACCAGGGCATGGGTAGTTGAACTGAATTAGAGTGTGATCAAGATGGCAAAAGGTATTAATGAAGAATAACTAATAAACTAAGAGAAGATTCTAACTGTTTGATTTGCCTGAGCATGTTGGCATGAGGAAGTCTCCACCCCCTTCTCTCCCCTCCTTTCCCATTGAATTAACTGTATACAAACCACTTTTCCACTTTGCACTCAGTATGTACTAGTAGGAATAAGCTGGGCACAAAGGGGGAAAGTAGGAAGAAAAAAACTTGGACATTATAAAAGCCTCTGTAGATGACAGAGTATTAGTCAGGGTGGTTCCTGTCAAATCAGGGCAGTAGGGGGAGGTAATGATATTCAAATTCAATGTTGAGTTTATTTTTGGACCAGACTATTGGAGAAATGGAGTATAATTTCACAGAAAACAAAACTCCTGCCATGGTTACATTGACATATTTTGCAGATGCTTTTCCTTTCAGTATTGCTGACAGTCTCAGTTCAACACATCAAAAACCTTGGCGTCCTGGGTAAAATGCTGTAAGTTGAGCCCAAAACATAGCATACTGCTATTACCATTTATTAAATTTGGGTGAGCAGCTGCCAAGAATATTTGCTACAAAAACACGCTGGTAGATGTTATGTCAGCTACAAAATGTGATGGATTTCTTCAGGATTCTGACCTGACGTTTATTTGAGATAACATGACTGAGGATCAGAAGCATTCCTAGAATGTGAATTCAGCATTTTCTCATAAGCACATTCTCTACTCTGGATTACTGGTGTAACAGGATCACAGTAAAATAAGATTCACATACATGTTTTAAAACATAGCTGCAACATGGCTTAAGTTAGAGCACTTCCAGATAGTGTCAAAATGTGAAACAAATAAGTGTAGCAAGAAATTGCGGGACCCAACAGCAAGTCCAAACACAGACCTGTTGGTCCCTGTAAATGGTCCCCTGCCATCCTGACACCTTTGTTTGTAGCGGATTTTAGAAATCCACAAGATGAACAGGGGACATCCGGTGGAAGTTAAGATTGTTTTTATGCTTTTACATTTTATATTGTTTTAAATTGCTGTTTGATTATTTTGTTTTATGTAATAATGTATGTGTTTTAATTCTGATTATTTTATGATGTTATGATGTTGATCGGGCTCGTTCCCCATGTAAGCTGTACCGAGTCCCTTGGGGAGATGGAGGTGGGATACAAAAAATAAAGTTGTTGTTGTTATTATTATTATTATTATATTATAAGTTTACTTTTTAAAAAATTGACGCTCCGAGATGTGCTGGACCTCATGCAGATATCTAAAAGTACACACAAGCAGATTTCTTATTATCTCTCCTCATCCTACTATATATTCAAACTCTGTTTAATTTCATAAAGATCAGAACAAAGAAATGAAGGGCCCCCAAAGGTGGCAAATACAGAAGGGGAAAAGAGGATATGGCAGCTAGTGAGAATGGAGAAAATTTGGAAAATTCATCTTTACAAGCAGGCTAACACAAACACACTCCCATTGGACTTTTTCCAAGCACCAGGTGTACCAGTTGAAAGAGGAAACAGTTCCTGAAAATGAGAGTTGTCCAGAAAAAAATACCACATAGATACTCCCCTCCATGCTGGGTTCAAAACTGCAGGTCTGAAATATCCTCTCCTTAAAATTGGAGCATTCTTTGTACAAGGCTACTGGCGGTGAGGAAATGCAAAAAGAAAACCAACATGGTTTAGTGGTTTGAGCATTGGACTGGGATTTTGGAGACCAGAGTTTGAATCTCCACCTGGTCATGGAAACGTATTTTGGACAAAATTACGTTCTCTCAGTCTCAAAGGAAGTCAACCTCTGAAAAAATCTTGCCAAGAAAACTCCAAGGTAGATTTGCCAAAGGTCAGACATGACTTGAAGTCAGAAGACAATAAAAGATATTTTAACTTGTTTCCATCTTCGGTTGCAAGGTGACTTTTCTAACATTTGAATGTGGTTGCTAGAGGAAATTGTTTTTGAGCTCTTCTGCTCATGACTAGATCAGGACAAGAGTTCTTTCTTTGCTGCCTCACGAGTTGCTGCTCCTGAGCTGCTAAAGTGGAAAGAAATATCAAGGGATGGAACAAAGCCAATTGAAGGGTCCCAGAATGCCCCTTTGGACAAGTGGGAGACTTGTGTAGCAGTTAAGACTCAGAAAAATGTCACACATATAACTAGTGACATTTATGACCAAATAGGCCTACAGCTTATTGAACCTGTGCCCAGAAAAGTCACAAACAATAAGAACTGTAGACGGTTACATTATTTTATTTGTATCAGAATGGAAAGTAAAATCACTTGGGAAGGAAAGTATTGTGTTAAAGCAATCAAAATAGACTAGGTGCACAGTTGCTATAGTATTATGTGTGCAAATGTGTGGGTAAATTTTATGCCCTTCAAAGAGTAGCAGCCTTTGGAGCTCTCTATGGCAGAGCTTTCCAAATTGTATGTCACAGCACATTCATGTGTCGGTTGCAGTGTGTAGTTGTGTCACATGCACTTTACGAGAAACCTCTAAGTCTGTGTGAAATAAGCAAAGCCTCATATTTTTAAATATATATAAATGAATGGTTTTTATGAGATATGTTGTGTTGCCATATATTTCATTATTGCAATTTATGTATCTATCTGTATTTCCTATAAGGGGTTGATTTAACCTCTGGTTTGCTAGTAAATCTAAATGACCGTGTCACAAAATTGTGCATGTCTAAAAAGGTGTGTCACTAACATAAAATGTTTGGAAAGCTCTGCTTTATGAGGTGAATACCAGACGATAACCACAATGTCAACCAAGTTGACAAAACCCTGAAAAGAAAATATGCAACTGCTTCATTATATTTTAGCTCTGAATATTTGTTCTCTTTTTGTTGCCAAAACGTATTTTGAAATTAAATTTTTAATAAATCGCAAAACAAAAGTTCTCAAGGCAAATATAGTACTTTTCTAGTTTTGTCTTTTCTGTGTCCTAGCTATATTTCAGTCTTCCTTTGGGTATCCCAAATAGACAAAAGTTTTCATATTGGATAAATCTCCTGGGGAGATGTTTGATTTTTCATTCTATCAAGTTTACAAGCGTCACAGCAGAAAACGACATCATGCAGAAGAAATGGGGTAATCTGACAGGAAGACAAGTGCTTTTTCTGTTTCTTGTCAGCTGCTAACTGTTGCAATAATGAATATAAATGGCTCTCCAAAAGTGTGGAGATGTTAGAGGTTTTATGTTGCTAGTGAAGGGATTCTAGAAGTTAAGGTGGTCTCTATAATACATGTCCCCATGATTTTTAAAATGACCCAATTTCATACACAATCTGATTGAAGCATTAATAATAATCATATTGACCTCACAGCATAATAGGATACATACACAGGATTCCAATCAGACTCCAGGCACAAAGATCCTTGCTTTGCATCTAAAAAACTCCAATCATAAGCCATTTACAGGGAAGTAAGTCTAACTTTAGTTCTGAATAATCCTAGGATCAGCTCTCTGCAGGTTGTCATTTCTACCCACATCCACACATATGTGCATTCATCACTTGATATTTTTGAAGTGTTTTGCAGCCTACTTCTTCTTTACAAAATCTCGTTTCTTTTGTCTCCAAAAGGAATACAGGGTCAAAGTGGATGTGATGCTATTCATCCAACTAGCAGTTGAATGAATGGCTTTCAAGATATAAACAACAGGAATGTGGTAGGGATTTTCAAGACCTTTGTCTCTTTCTGTGGTCCTGATTTGGAACAAGGTACCTACATGTGCTGTTTGCAGTGGAAGAAAAGCTCAATTCATATACTGTCTGCCTGTCAGAATTTGGCAAGGACAGTCCCAATTAATCTCCTGTCATCCCACTTTTTATTTGCTTTGAAAATGTTTCATTTTCTCTCTTCTTCTCTCATTTCTTGCTTTATCTTCAGCTTACTTCAGTTTCTACTTGCTGAGTTTGAAGTATACTCAACTGACTCATCAAGTGGCAGAGGAGAAAAGTGGACAGAATCTTGCCCTTCCTAGTAGGTTCAAGCAAATGTAAATTGCTGCAGCTTCTTCTAGCTTGTGAATTCATCCTCATTAGTAACTTTAGTCATGTTGACCAGAGTCTAACGTTGCTTGGCCACATGTGTACAGGTTTTCATCTGTGAAATCTTGGGTGGGGGCTATGCATTCATTTAGTGGCCCAAGTATAAAAACACTAGATCCCATCTGATCTTGGAAATGAAGCATGGTTTGCTCTAGATACAGTGGCATCATTAGGAGTGTTCTCATACAATGCAGGAAAGGGAGGCAGCCCAAACAACCTCTGAGCCTGGACAAAACTACCCCCTAATTACCCCAGAGACCCCAGCTGGCAGCCTGCCTTCTTCCATACCTCCACCCCTAGTCAACCAACCACTACTGATGCTGTGCGAATAGAGAGAGAAGGTGCTTGTCCCAGATGGAAATATCCCTCCCTTCCTACTGCCATTTCAATAGCAGGTGCCCTCTCCCTATCCATAGTTTTTGTTTGAGCAGTTACAGGGCCAAGGATGGCATCCATAATTTGGTAACAGCTGGTAAGGTCAGCCCCCCCCCCCCCCCGGCCAGTGATGCCATTGCTTGGTTAGTGCTTGAATGAGAGATTGTTACTGTTGTCTATACTTCAGAGGAATGAACTGACAAAACTATTTCAGAATATTCCTTTCTTCAGAAAGTTCTATGAAATTCATGGGTTCACGATAAATCGACAGGCAACCTGAATGCACACACGTACACATACAAATGCATTCATTTGTAGCATGAATTTTTATTAATGAGCTTTGGGCCTCGGAGACTGAACTTTATGTTCTGCATATACTTCTGCAGGCAAGAAAACTTCATCTGTTGTTTAATTCCTCTACCTATGGACTAAAACACCAACACATTACTCCTGAAGGATAGCAGCAGGGGAGTTTTTGCTTTATAACCTTTGTTTCCTAGTGATATATAAAACCACATAAATTGTTATTGACTCAGGAATGTTTCTCTGCTTTTCATGAGCATATAAATAAATAAGCAGGAGCAATTTAAACTTCCGGTTAGACTTCTTTTTTAATGTCCCCATGGACATTTTAAGCTTTCAAATGTGTCGGGTCTTCCTTTGAGGCAGCCTCGAATCACGACAAAAAAATAAGTGCAGAATAAGAAATAATGCTTTTTTCATTTATCATGGACCTAAATTCAACAATTGCCTTATAGCTTGCTTGTTAAATACAAATGATTAATTAGTAGGTTGTTAGATATATTCAAAACAGCTTGCTTGAAATCACACAATCCATTAGCTGTTTGCTTATATTTCAACACCATTTTGATGTCGTGGTATTCCATCATCTCTATTATCAATGGTCCTTGAAAGTGATTAATATTAATGCTATTCTGTTGATGACATGGTCAAGTGCATTTGACCTGCTCCTCAGAAGATTTTCCCCACTCCCATCTTTTCTGTTTTGGTCAATGCAATTTGTGGCTGTGATAGCCATTGGCTGGGAAAAATCTCAGTGGCTTCTTCATTTTGCCAAAGCAGTGGCTGAGCCTTAAGCTACATTTCAGGGTGACTTTGGAAATTTCCTTTTGAACAAAGCATCTAAGGAAATTCAAAGAAAACAAAAAGAAATTGAATAGCCCAGCAAAATCCAAATGGCAGGTGCTGTGGGTATTAAGGAGTCCTCAACGGATTATAACCTTCATTTTCATTCTAGGAGTGAAACATTGGCTTCATTTTTCATCGATTTTCTTCTTGAAGGAAACAATGAGTAATTTTAGCAATTTCCTTCTTGTGGCAAGAAAAGCTTTGAAAAACTTCACACAAGACTATCTGCAGTTTGAGACTTATTCCTGGAAAAATTATCACATGGCAATTTTTCACAGCAAACAGCATATGCTGTGCAGAAAAAGAGCATTTGTATGCAGAATATACTGCCATAAATTTGTGCAAAACAACAACATGAAATTTTTTTATAGAATTTGTCAGAAATTGCAAAAATTCTCATTAGGTTAAAATTCTTATCTTCAGAGTTTCCAGCATATATTGACTATTCTTTAAATATTCTAGAACATTCTTCCCATCCAAAATGCTGTAGCCCACACAGCTAGGCTGGTCAGCAAAGTTTCTTTAATTTATTTCTCCATATTTCTAAATAAAGAAAACAAGAAAGGGATTCACTAAAAACAATTCCCAGGTATTTGAATAGGTTTGTTTTGTACCTGGGACTATGTCTACTATAAACCACAATCTTGGTCTTGGAGTAATTTATTGACAGGTATTCCAAATGAAAGGGGGTGATGCGCACTAAATCATCTGAATACCTTAGGATGAAAATCTTTCTGTTCCTAATTATCAACTTGAGCTGAACAAGGCACCAAATCAGATGCTAAATATAATGGGAGCAAATAAGCATCCCTGTTTCACTCCTCATGTTCTTGTGGTAGCTTTTGTCAGATAACCATTTGTGCCAACTGTAACCGTCATTTCTGGGTTCGTGCATAGCTCCTGTATCAGTCTTAATAGTTAATAATCAATATTAGAAATCTCTAATGTTTCGCATAATCTATTTCTGCTAATAGAATCAAAAGCATCAGAAAGCAAAATACAACTACTACATGTTTATTATTTTCCTAAGTATAGTTCCTTATGGTGCGACTTAGTGTGGAAAATTTATCTGTGGTGCTATATCCACTTCTAAATTCTGTCTGTCCGCCACATATACATTGTGTTGAGCATATAGCATTGAAGCGATGTTGAACAAGCTGATTGAGCAATAATTTTGTGGATCGTTCCTATCACCTTTCTTGTAGATAGGAAATACAATACTCATTTCCCATCTATGCGGCATTCATCCAGTGTGGTTTATTATCATGGTAAATAGGCTAGCAAGAAAGGGGTTTCATCATTCAACATTTTTGTTAAAGAGTTCTGGAGGAAGCTTATTTTCTCTAGGCACTTTCACAGATTTCAAAGATTCAGTTAGCAACCATACTTCATTGCTAGAGACTGGTTGCTACTCAAGAAAAATAAAGAAATCTTTATCCAAGTCCGCTTTTTGCAGAATGCTTATCTGGCTGCACAATATATTGGAGAAGTATTTCTCCCACATGGAGACAGTGACTGAGGTTTCCGATGTGTATCTTACTTCTTTTAGTTCTCTGGTAACAAGTTCCCAAAAATGGCCTTCTTTCCATTCTGTTACTGCCTGGTCCAGTTTGTGTGTTCATCATTCTTATCTTTGATATGGTGGCCATATTTTTCCTTAATCTTAACAAAAATAAATAAAAAGGACAAAAACTTTTGCATACAGATTAGTGTTTCCCTGGAACCCGATGGGAAGAATCCAGGGAGCAGGATGAGCTCCTGTCTGTCAGCTCTAGCTTCCCATGCGGGGACCAGAGAGAAGCCTCCCACAGGATGGTAAAACATCAAATATCTCGGCATCCTCTGGGCAACATCCTTGCAAACGGCCAATTCTCTCACACCAGACACAACAATATATCTTTGAGTATACTTTTATATTTTACCCTATATTTAGTTAAATTTTCCATGTATTTTCCAGATATATTTTTGCAGGATTCCCCCCCCCCCCACACACACACACACTTTTGGGCCAGGGTTCTCTTGGCTACCCTGCATTCTGCTTCAAATCAGTCATATTCAGCAGTCTGAATATTTTTTTCTGTAGATGTTATTAAACAAAGTCTAAGCTTACAATTTATTGATAGACATCTGAAACCCATGCTGACAAATGAAACATTCTAGTAGAATTGGCTCAGTTGTTTGAGTGAATATGTGACATAAAAAGTGGCCCATTTTGCTTTGGCTGCAAAAAAAAGAAAAGAAAAGATCAGAATGAGAGAATTAGATAAAATCACCACAAATTTCCACAGAGAGTCAAAGAGTTAATTTTATCCCCCCCCCCCCCCCATTTTTTAATCTGTAATAATTTGTTTTATTTTTTGTGTGAGCATGATAATAACCTTTGTTTAGTGACATCTGTTCCCTATTTACTCTGAACGTACTATTCAGACCATGGACTCGGGCTAGAACGATAAATATATTGAGGATGACGGACATAAAGAAAGCCAAAGCTATGATCCTGATTTGGGGAGAAATTTTCATCCTGAATTCCAATTTGATACGAATGCTTCATAATTCATAAAATTCCATTATGTCAATGAGATCTCACTCTTAACATTTTCTTATTGACAACTACGACTTAAAATACAAACAAAGAGTGCATCTACACTGTAAAATTAATACAGTTTGATGCCATGGCTCAAAGGTCTGTCATCCTGGAAGTAGTTTTACATGGTTTCTCTGCCTCATCAAACTCCAAATCTCAGGATTCCATAGCATTGAGCAGTGGCAGTTAAAATGGTGTCTAACTGTGTTGATTCTATTGTATAGATACACCCATTAATTGTGAAATAATTACATTTTTCTGAGATCCAAGTGTTTAATTTTTCCTCTTTCTTTAAATACCTTGAATTAAGAGCCAGAATGGTGTAGCGGGTTGAGCATTGGACTACAACCTCAAACATTAAGGGTTGAATCTCCACTTGGCCACAGAAGGTCTCTCAACCATAGACAGGTCATACACTCTCAGCCTCAGAGGGATACAAAGGCAAGACCATAGCAAGAGAAATAAGGAATCTTTAGAATTTTATTCACTGTTGCTGTTCAGATTTGAGTTGGACATGTTGCACTCTACATTTTTTTAAATGGGAGCTTTGACTCCCCTTTCCCCATTAAACTGTAGACTGTTGTAGGGAACAAAGGGTTAAACCCCCTATTCATCCCATGCTAGGGCTCCAAACTAGATTGGGGGAAAATACGGTGGCTATGCTATGCAAAAAGGAAAAGCTGTGCACTTATGGTGATTACTTAGCCTTTTCCCAGAACATATGCATAGTTAAAGGGTGTACATGGATAGATAAAATATTACTTTGTCAGAATATACATGTGGATGAAGGATGTTGTCTTTACCATTATTTGGGATTGTTCTCCATGAAAGTATTCATTATTAAATATATAATGCACTTTCTTGTTAAACATATCATTATTTATTTTAATAAAAAGGTCAGGAAGTGGCATGTGTATAACCTAAAGGATGCAAAAGATACCACATAAGGAGTTAAGGACAGATAACTGATTTGAGAATTGAGGACAGAACATTCTTTGTAGAATTAGGGCTTTAAAGCTTTGGATTTGCCTCAGTGGAGCACTTTGAGAAGCAGAGTTTCAGGGATTTTAAGCAGATTTCATAATGGTAAAAAATTTCTGAGCAAAGCCAAAAAGTGGCTGCATAACTACCATAAAAAGAATTGTCTTATACCAAGTCAGATCATTAGTTCATCTAATCAGTATTGGATTATTTGACTAAAGACAACTTTTAAAAGTTGCAATCTATGGGCGCTTCCAGATTGCCCTCAAATCCATGCCAAAGCGGGTTTTTAAAACTCACTTTGGCACAGATTTGAATTCATACCCTCCCAAAACGTGGGCTGTCCTGGGGGGTGGGGATGCAGGGGCGTTTACATGCCATCCAGATAACAATCAGGATGGCATTCAGCCACCCCAAAGCCCCCAAAAACAATGCCAAAAAAGTAAGGAAAACTTACCCAGCTGCCATTATCTTCCTCCTTGCACCCAGTCTCCTGGCGCATCAAGAAAATGACACTCCAGGAAACCTCGGTTTTTCAGGGTCTTGGAGCATGAAAAACTAAGATGCCTTGTGTGGATTGGGCCCAGAGGTTGCATAACAAGGTCCCCCGGGCCCAATTCACACAGGGCCCACACCTGATAAGTCCCAGATCTTACCTAAGATCTGGATCTTACCAGGTGTTTAATTCGGTTTTACTGGAGGCGTTGTTTGGATGCCTCCAGTAAAACTGAGCCAGGTCTCAGTTTTAAGGCCTGTCTGGATGGGCTCTAAGACATTATAACTGTTGTATTGTAACTGTTGAAAACCCTATGTTGTAATAGGTTTGTGCAATTCTGTCTCAAAGATGTACGAGTTGCAAGAGGGCTAGAAATACAGTTGGTTTTTACTGGGGTTTGGTTCCAGGACCCTGCTGATACTCAAATCCCATTATATACAACGGTGTAATGAATTGATGTCCCTTGTATAAAGTAGCGAATTCAAGTATTGGTTTCTGGAATATTTTCCAAAATATGAGGAATATTTTCAAACCATGGATGGTTGTATCGGTGAATATAGAATCTGTGGATACAGCGGGGCAACAATAGTCCCAAGCCTACTTTACCAACCAAAATTAGTTTCTGCAAGAAGATATAAAATGTGATATGCTGTTGATAGGTGCCTTCAAATTGACTCTGATATATGGTGACTTAAAATGAATTTGGCAAAATTTATTTTTTGGAAGTTTGCTATTGTCATCCTCTGAGGCTAAGATAGTGTGACTTGAATGAGGTTACCTGGTGGATTTCCATAGCTTTGTGAATGCTCTAGTCTAGCACTTAAACCAGGCTCCTTTAACTGATGTGCCAACAGAATGATCTCCTGGAAGAACTGGTATGGTGATCAATCTGCTAGAAAGGAAATAGCATGTTGTGGTGGATACAGAGTCTTCTATCCCTGGACACAAGCACAATGCCTGCTCAATGCTGGTTTAGTGGAGTTTAGTCCTAAATAATTTCCAAAATTCTTAGACTACAGATGGGCCGGATTCATCACAGCTTTAGCTGGCCTATTTGTCCTTTAAGTTGGTCCTTCCCTGTTGTTACTGCGCTCCTTTCTGACTCTTAAATAAAAGTAAAGCTGATAACATGTTTACACTTGGGATTATAAAGATTTGTGGCAATTTTACCATATGAGAAGAGGAGAAAAGAAGAAAATCTTGGATGAGTGGATAAAACAACAGCGAAAGCATGCGGGATTTTCTTGTAAAGGTTTAGTGTAGGAGTTTTAAGAGTCCCCCCTTTACATCATGTCAGAAATTCACAGTAACAGAAATAACATTATTTTTAAAAGAAGTCTGACTACAAGCGAAGGTATCACTGAATTGGCAATATCTTGTAAAATTGATTAGTGCCAATAGATGGTGCTGTAGATAATAAAATATATAGATATATATAGGGATTTTGTAGCAGTTGATTTACAACACTCATCTTCCGTAACAAGAGCAGTGTGGGCATATATACAAGTTTCCAGCTCATCAGATGTCCATATTTTCCTTAAGGAATGAGCAACTATGATTTGAAACTTATAGAAACTACTGTAATGCTAAATCCTGTTATTGGAAATAAGTGTGAAATAATTGTGCTTTACATTCTCTGTATTTTAGATGTTTGTTCTCAACAGTGTTGATTAGAGTTATGCTTTCATTGTGCTAAAAAACGAATTGAGCATGAATCTGCCAAACTCAGGGCCCTTCCAGACAGGCCCTATATCCCAGGATCTGATCCCAGGTTTTCTGCTTTAAACTGGATTATATAAGTCCCCACTACCAGATAATCTGGGATAAACAGAAAACCTGGAATCAGATCCTGGGATTTAGGGCCTGTCTGGAAGGACCCTGAGAGGTCCAGTATCATCTTTCCAACATCAGGCAGTCTTATATTGCTCTTGAAACTTGTGGTTCCTTTTACAGGTGCTATGGATATTACCATGTATACTCATGCAGAAATTTTAGTAAAAAATCAGCCAAAAAAAATCTATAATAATCTTATCCACAGGTCAGTATTGAGTACTGTACCTTGATGCTCATTTTAAAAAAGGAACTATCCTTTTCTCTTGAGTAGAGCAACCCAGGAATCTAAAAGAAATAAGCCAACATTGATATTTTCCCTTCATAGAATGATCATTGACTTACCTAAGGTCATATCAAAATCGATAATTTTGGTCCTAAAATCAATGCTCGACTTATACATGAGGTCAACTTCTGCATGAGTATATCAGGCATGGGGAAACTTCAGTCTTTCAGGTGTTTTGGACTTCAACTCCCAGAAATCGCAGCCAACTTACTGACTGTTAGGAATTGTGGGAGTTGAAGTTCAAAACATGTGCAAGGCCAAAGTTTGCCCATGCCTGGTATATATGGTTTCTTTCAATAGACTTATCTGTTATGAATTTGTCTAATTTCCTTTTAAAATTGCCAAACTCAGTGGTCATTGCGGTATAGCACCAAATGTGGGAGGTGGGGGGAAAGGGAAGAGTAGGAAACAGGAGGTAAAGCTCGAAGGCGGAGGAAGGAAGAAAGTGTGGAGCCCCTCAGTATACTTTGCAGAGCCCCAAAAGCTCTCCGGAGCACACTTCAAGAACCACTGGTCTACAGTATCCTTTTTGAACAGCAGTCACTGGAATTGTATACCATATATTACATTTGCTTTTGGAGGTACAGTAGAGTCTCACTTATCCAAGCTAAACGGGCCGGCAGAAGCTTGGATAAGCGAATATCTTGAATAACAAGGAGGGATTAAGGAAAAGCCTATTAAACATCAAATTAGGTTATGATTTTACAAATTAAGCACCAAAACATCATGTTATACAACAAATTTTACAGAAAAAGTAGTTCAATACGCAGTAATGTTATGTTGTAATTACTGTACAGTAGAGTCTCACTTATCCAACATAAACGGGCCAGCAGAATGTTGGATAAGCAAATACGTTGGATAATAAGGAGGCATTAAGGAAAAGCCTATTAAACATCAAATTAGGTTATGAATTTATAAATGAAGCACCAAAACATCATGTTAGACAACAAATTTGGCAGAAAACGTAGTTCAATATGCAGTAATGCTATGTAGTAATTACTGTATTTATGAATTTAGCACCAAAATATCACGATATATTGAAAACATTGAGTACAAAAATGCGTTGGATAATCCAGAACGTTGGATAAGTGAGTGTTGGATAAGTGAGACTCTATTGTATTTACAAATTTAGGACCAAAATATCATGATATATTGAAAACATTGACTACAAAAATGGCTTGGATTATCCAGAGACTTGAATAAGCGAGGCTTGGATTAGTGAGACTCTACTGTACTGCTAAATAATGTATTATCATATTGTTTGAGCTATCTATCTTGATCCTAAAATCAATTTCATGGTGGATTGTTGCTCATTCAGACATCAATTAATAATATGCAAAGTTAAGGCTTATCTTTTATATTTTATATCAATGTAGATTCCATTCATTTGCATTAAATAGTGTGTACACACAACAGTACAATTTTGCAAGTAAAGAACTAAAAATGATTTGATAACATTATTATCAGAAAGCAGTGCATTAGGGCTTCTATCACAGATTGATAATCTGGGTTGCATGTTTTTATAAAATGCCCCATGACTGCTTCAAATATAGATAGAAACTTTGTATTGATCTTACTTGTATGGATGAAAATAATGCATGATTTCATGTGCGGTGAATAAATTGTGCATTGCATTTTAAAGGAAGGAAACCTAGATTCTTTATGTTTTTCAATATAAGAAGCACAATCAATTTATTAAGTGATGAGCTGAGTATTTAAAATGGTGACGTACCTGATTATACATCTTCTAAGTTTTTCTTCTTATTTGATTTCATATTTGTTGGAGGCCAGAGGAACCGATATTAATGTGGTTACTCTGGTCTGTAATTAAACAGCATGTAGTCCTGCTGGGATACTTTTCTGGCTTGGGATTCATCAGCTGATTTGATACAGAATGCAGGGCAGCCAAAAGAAACCTGCCTTGCCTGCAGGGAGAGCAAGATGTAAAGTATGTCCCAGTATTATTAATATAAAGATTAAAATAATAGAATAAAGAGCGTTTTTAAAAGGGTTTTGTCATACTGCAGCTAAACTTTATACACATTACTAAAAAAGAGCCACTAGCTTGTATTACTGTGCTCATCAGGCAGTGGATTTGATGCCACCTTTGGGACTGATTCACACACACCCCTTCCCACTGTCTCCACAGTTCTTGCAAGCCCCAGGTCTGCTTCTAAAGCTAGGGACCCTTAGGAACACATATGTGTCTGTGTATGCATATATGTGTGGGGCACAGAGGCTATTGTGGAAAGGTGACAAAGAAATTGTATTGTGCAAGAAGAAAGAGACTTGCATTACTGTCTTGGGTGAAATCCATATTATTCCTGTATAATGTTGTACATTATTTTAATTCCTATGCCCAGGAAAATTTCTCCTGACACAATCCAGTTATGCAATTTGAAAACCTCCTTTATTCTAACCCTCTTCTGCCTCCTCCACCCCCTTTTTGGTTAAAAAAATGAGGATTGATTCATGAATATGAACTCTATTTATTTTCTTTGTTTGAAGTCTTTGCGGTTGTATCTACTTAATTTGTATTTATAGCCTAATTTGGTTTTATGGTGTGTATGATATGTGTGTAAATGACAGGAGCCATTGAGACACTGTCATTCTCTATCACTGGGACCCAGGATTCAGTTATTCATCATGTCTGGAGACCAAAGGGTGAACTCATTTGTTCACTTGTACATTATGGGTCGTATAAATTCTGTCCGCAACATGAGCTCCATGTCATGGGGTGGTGAGTATGAGTGCACATACACAAATGCATATTTATATTTCACCCTCCCCAATATTTTAAATTATTTTTTAAAAATTTTAATCTATACATAAACATAGACTTATTTAAGCAACAATTACATATTAACTACACAATGTACATCTCTGATCTAAATACATGTAACTCCATACTACAAACACATAACAACAACAACAATAACAACAACAGCAACACTTTATTTGTGTTCCGCCCTATCTCCCTGAGGAGACTCAGGGTGGATTCCAGCATACACAGAGACAAACGAACACTCAGTGCCTCGAAACAATGAAACACAGACACGGATAAAGGTAAAGGCTTCCCCTTCATCTCTGGGGTGCTGCTCATTTCTGACTCAGGTGTGGTGCTCATCTCCATTTCTAAGCCGAAGAGTCTTTATTCTCCGTAGACACCTCCAAGGTCATGTGGCTGGCATGACGACATGACTGCATGGAGCGCCATTTACTCTCCTGTCGAAGTGGTACCTATTGATCTACTAACATTTGCATGTTATCAAACTGCTAGGTTGGCAGCAGCTGGGGCTAACAGTATATAAAAATATACATAACTTAGTTTTTAATTAGTATTTTTTTCCCTTTTTTCCCGTTTATTCCCGTTTGTCAAGTTTCTCTATAATGTATTTTTTTTCTTCCATTTTGTATCTAACAAGTGATTTACTTCTACTTCCTTTAACATTAACATACGGCTCATCCAGACAGACCCATATCCCAGGATCTGTCTGGGTTTTTACCGAAAGCGTCCAAACGATGCCTCTGGTAAAAATGAATTAATTTGAAATAACTTAAGTTATTCCAAATTAATTAGATACCCCAGATCCGTGCCTTCCTGAAAGGCCCGGGTCTAATGGGGTATTGACTTAAAGGTGCAGGATGGCACCTATCTCCTCTCTCCAAGCCCCCAAATTACTCCTAAAATTAATGTAAAACTTACCTGGCTGTTATAATTTTCCTCCTTGACGGATTTTCCTGCTCTCCACCCCATCTCCTTACTTTATTTTTAGGGTTAAATTGGAGGGCTTTGGGGTGGCTACATGTCATCCTGATTTTAATTGGGATAACATATAACAACCCCCTCCCCCCCGAAAAAGCCGGGGTTTTTTGAGGAGGGGGGAATGGGGATGGAAATCCGCATCAAAGCTTTGGCATGGAATTTGGGGCTGTATGGAAGCACCCATATTGATATCTTCAAACCTGAACAAAATCTTTCCCTTTCCCCCAGATATATATTGATACAATGGTTTTCATTCTTCTAAGAATATGTCCTATGACTTATCCTTCAACAACATTGTTCATTTGTCAATTTCTCTTGGTTCCCACATGTTCACTGTTTTTTATAGTTGGTGTTTCTCTTATAGTTGGTGTTTCTTATATTTTTATAGAGTATATAGGGAATTTATTTGGAAAAAGTGTGGTAAAATATAGGATGGTACCTTCAAAGTCCCCTTCCTATCTGCATGGAAGGTTAGCACACAGAAAGTGGGACTGAACTGTACCACTTCTGGCTGAGGATAAACAAATCTATCTGTTTCTAGTCTTTTGCCACTTTCAGTTGTGTCTTGTTTCTCCCCATGTTCAGACTGGATCAAGGAAGGAATGAGTTGTTTTTGCATAGGCTCTTCTGTATATTTGGGAACCTCAACTGCACTGTGTTCTGGGCTCTGGTTGGATGGAGGAATAGACACAAGTTGAGTTGTCCAGATTTTCAGATCTTTGATGTGGAGAGTGAAGGCGTAGAGTAGGCCAGAAATGCTGTGTTTGTGGTGCAAGAAAGGATCCTTGAGGAATTTGACCTGTTCAAGTCCTGTATAAACTGACATAATGAACCACATGCCAGATTTCGAAAGTCCTTTGCCAAATAAATTTTGTTACTCATTGAGATTCCATGAGAAAATGGTTGGTTTTGTAGGCAACACTTACTTGGATATTGAGCTAAAGGCAGGGATAATTTCAAATTCCCTGACCATCATTCTTTCTAGAAATCTGTAACACAGTGTTTTAACTCCCTTGGAGAATTTTAATTCTCCTCTCTGCAAATTACTATTCTCCCCTCTGGTTTTCCATTATGGTTGCCTTGACAACTAGCAGCTTCCTATCTTTATGGTTACCTATAGAAACAGAAGATTTGCTTTTCAGGAGTAAAATAGCATTGATAGTGTCAATGTAAGATTTAAGCAGCAGCTTATATAGATTTATTAAAATGACTCTTTTAAGTCAGTGTCTTTTGTGGAAGAAAATTATATTTGCTTTAGGCACTTATAGGGCCCTTATACCACCCCTCCCTCCACTCATCTCAATGAAGAACTTCATGGTCTTATTCAGATGCTAATATATAAAGCCATCTGCAGCCTTAGCTGAAGCCTGCCCCTAAGCCACAGTGGAACCTCCATTATTATAATTCCCCTCTTTCATTGTTAAAACCGGAAAAATGATCAGATGGGTAATATAATTTGGGTAGTACAAGATTTTTTAGGATTTCGGTGTAACCTCCTTCCCCCCAAATGCGTTATTAAGCACAGATTAATTACAAAAAAACTGGCCAAGGGCAGAAGAGAGTTCATTTTTATTGTGTTCATTTTTGTTACTTTTCTTGCTACAGATGTTAATAGAGTAAGATATGTTACATATGGTCATGTACAAACCATTTTGCTTGTTAAATTCTGGAAACTAGATTCTGCCATTTTAAACTGCATTAGGCAGTCATGATGAATTTCAGTAAGAATCCTTTGCACATATTACCTTCTTATTAGCAAGCAGTGTATGAAAGATGGAAAAATGTTTACCCCTATTCATTGATAGGTATGAACATCATGCAAATTTCCTTCTGTCTAGGACATGTCTGTTTAATTGAGGCTTATTAATGTTTGCCTATGTGGTAATGTTACAGCTGTAATGTTATAGATGTGAGGATGAATATTCACATATGATCTGCACAGTTGTAAGTTCCCTTTCTGACAATTGATGTAATATGTGAGGACTTGCACCCTGATTGACATGCTGCAGCATGCTCAGAATTATGAGTGTTGTTCTCCCGCTCCCCCTCCCCCCCCCCCCCCCCCCCCCGAACTTACTATTTATTTAGAAGATGTCTGTGATGCAGGGAACAGATCGAATTCCACACATTTGGAGTAAAAACAACAATTTATTAAATAACAGATTTCAAACTTCCTCTCCTCCAGGGTTTTACTGCCAGTCTTTGTGAAGGGAGTTAAAGTCTTTGAAGCACAACCACAGTTCTGACTGCATGTTACTTTAATAAAGCTTCAGTTGGATCTGAAGCTGTTATACAGTAGAGTCTCACTTATCCAACATAAATAGGCCAGCAGAACATTGGATAAGCGAATATGTTGGATAATAAGGAGGGATTAAGGAAAAGCCTATTAAACATCAAATTAGGTTATGATTTTACAAATTAAGCACCAAAACATCATATTATACAACAAATTTGACAGAAAAAGTAGTTCAATACACAGTAATGCTATGTAGTAATTACTATTTACGAATTTAGCACCAAAATATCACGATGTATTGAAAACATTGACTACAAAAATGGCTTGGATAATCCAGAACGTTGGATAAGTGAGACTCTACTGTATTTCCAATGTGGCTTTTCTTTGTCTTTACTTTTATACACCTTTGATGTAATATGCGTGGCTTCGACTTCTGAAATTTAAAACCAAGTGTCCTGTGTGACTTGTGTGGCTTCTACGTGACTTGTGTAACTTCAGTGTGACATTCTATTTTGTGGTTCCTTCACCTTCCTTACTCTTCACCTTCCATACTGCCTCACTCCTCAAGGATCTAGAAGGTACTTGGCTAAGGCTCTGCCCTTGAGAGTCTTAAAGTGACGGGAAAGGGAGGTTTAAAATACAAGGAGGAAGAGGCTATCTAGACTAACCCCACAAACTATGTATAAAATGCTAATCATCTCCAACTGAATGAGAGCTTAACAGGAGTACACAGTGAGAAATCTGGCATAGTGTTCATTTGTGATCTTTTCTGACTTTTGGGTTAAGGTGGTTTTGAGACTCACTATTCCAAAAAAAAAGAAAAGTGTTGATTACCCATGATTTAAAATGTACTTGTACACAGTATCTATAAAAATGTTTTCTCTATGTCTGAAATATTATTGTTGTATTCCCTATTTATTTAGCTAATCCATATCCCACCAAAAGAATCATATTAATCTTACAAATTAATATCACTTTTAATACAGTTTTCCATGTAAATATGAAATATTCATTCTGAAATTTTAAACCAAGTGTAATGCAGTTGGCCCTCCCCAGTAGTGGGCTTAACTTTTACAGATTTGATAATTTGCAGATCTGATTAATATTGTTTCTCAAGGAATCTCTAGGTCCTCCAATTTGATACTGGGGCTGCGATGGTGCAATGGGTTAAACCCTTGTGCCGCTGAACTGCTGGCCTGAAAGTTGGCAGTTAGAATCTGCAGGATGAGGTGAGCTCCCATGTGTCAGCTCCAGCTAACCTAGCAATTCGAAAACATGCAAATGTGAGTAGATAAATAGGTATCGCTTTGGCAGGATAAGATAAAGAGATGCTCCAAGCAATCTTGCCAGCCCCATGACCAGGAGGTGACCACGCAGCCTCCTCGGCTTGAAAATGGAGAAAAAGCACTTCCTCGGAGCCAGAGATAAGCACTACCCGCAGAAGGTGGAAATGAAAGGAGAAGTCTTTGCCTTTGTTTGTGTTTGTATGTCTCATTGTATTTGACTGTAAAGGTATTGAATGTTAGCCAATGTAAATGCTGTAATCCGCTCTGAGTCCCTTAGGGGAGAAGGGCAGAATATAAATTAAGTGTATTATTATTACTGTGGTCACTTTTTTCTGGAGGTTGAACATAAAGTTGCAATGGAGGACCTAGATATTCCTATAAAGTTGTATTCTCGGGTAAAAACAAATTTACTTTTTTGCAGCTTTCCCATTTTTGCCAGGGTCTTGTGCCCCAAATTTCAACAAATGTAGAGGACTGTTTGTATACATACATTTATCGCCATAGAAGAAACACAGATACATTACTTACACCAACATTTTTCATGAGAAGATAAACGTGTTAGAAGTAGGCCTTTATCTTACCTTGTATTTGACAAAAGAAATTGTACAGCCAGTTTCTCAGTTCCCTCATTTTATTCCAAAAAAGAGTTCTCTTCTGGATTTGGAGCCTGCAAACTGGTTTTTTTTCCTGCAAATTCCTTCTCTCCAACATTGAGCTGAAGTGATAGGTAACCTTTGCTCTGGAGTCCATATTTATATGGTTTTGACATTAGGTAATCTAAGATATTCTTCCTTCTCAAGTATTAAAAATATTAATTGAAATTAAAATACCCCCTCCCACATGAAGTACAATTCTGTTCTTTATATAACTATGATTCCGTTCTAGAATTCTGTTATATGGCTTCTGTTATGCAACTTAAATTTATTTTCTTTTCCTTAGATTATTTTGAGACAATTTTTAAACTGATTAGTGTGCATTCTCTGGGAATATATTTCAAGGAGTATCCCTTTGCATTAACTTTATTCCTGTTTTTAGGCATCCAGAACTCAGCTGGGAGAAGAGCTGTTTTTAACGTTGTCAACTAATCCAGAGGACCGTGTGATTACACACTACAACCAGGTCAGTGTATTTGAATCTCTCTAGTAAGGATAAGAAATGATTAACTTATAATTACTGTATTTGTAACACTCTCTGATGCAGAAATCCTCAACAGTAGATAGGATTAGCAGCGTGTATTTGCTGGCCAGAAAAAGACTTACAGTGACTTTTTTTCTTTCTTTTTGCTTTTCTTTGGAAAAGGATAATGGATTGGGGGTGGAACAGTGTGTATTTTTCAACATGTAGAGAATGGTGGACGTGATTAGAAGACTGGCCGGGAGACCCATTATGGGTGGAATGGCAGTCACTAGTTGGATTGTTCTGGGGAGAGGAGGGAAGGTGATGCTTTGTAGGGTAAGATTTTCCCAATTTATATTTTTATACATGGAGAGCAAAAGAGCTACTTTATGCAATGGTGACAGTCACACACAAGAGAAGGCAGGAAACTGGAAATTCTGTTTATCTGGAATAAGTTGTAGGTTTGTGCACACTACTGGAACATTACTACTCTTAGGACCTTATCACATGAATGGGGGAGATGGAAATGGGGAAAAGTGCAGGGAAAGCCTATTCTTTCATTCCCTGCTGTCAAGGTCTCATTTTCATCTTCAGTGATGGCAATAGTCAGTTGTAATCACATGTTCTTTGTCCATCTTTCCCTGCTTCTATCCGGCTTCTTCTGATTTTTCTTGTACCAGACTTCTGAAAATGCAGTCTTACCCTCATTTCCTGTACTTCTGCAATGGAGTCACATGTGCAACCACCGGAAGTGGCCTTTGTGAGACTCGGTTTTGGCAGTGTAGAGAAACTGGGAGAATACTGCATGGGATGTAGTCCCTTAATGGCAGTAGCTAAACTGGCAGGAGCCTCCGGTGGCCAAGGGGATAAAAGCCTCGTGACTTGAAGGTTGGGTTGCTGACCTGAAAGCTGCCAGGTTCGACTCCCACCCAGGGAGAGTGCGGATGAGCTCCCTCTATCAGCTCCAGCTCCATGCGGGGACATGAGAGAAGCCTCCCACAAGGATGGTAAAAACATCAAAAACATCCAGGCATCCCCTGGGCAACGTACTTGCAGACGGCCAATTCTCTCATTCCAGAAGCAACTCCGGTTGCTCCTGACACGAAAAAAAGTAGCTAAACAGGGTATGCGCATCTTCCCAAGATGTAGTGGGAGGTGCCTTCACTGAACATTGGAGGGCTGCAGTTTTGAATGTGAAGATGGACTTTGGGATGTCCTTTGGGCTGTTATTACTTTAGGCTTAGGAGAGGCCTTTTTAGTGAAAGACATGAACTGGAAACTGCTTCCAGTTTTATAAAAAGATCTCGATGGCTGTGGTGGATGGTGGAATAGCCCATGGCCCATAGTTTCTCCACAACCCTCTAAAGGATTTGGAAAACATTTTGAGTTAAAGTCATTTAGAAATAGGAATCTTTGGGGATACAAACCTGTGGGGATCACTTTCCACAATTGAGATTCATTATTTGGGATCATCTGGAAGCAATTGGCTTCTCTTCACTGATTTGAGGACTCCCAACAAACCTGAGAAAGAAGGGAAGAAACAATACTGCATGACATTTTTTTGACCCTGGGATGATTAACAAGGTCAGAGGGAAAGGATGCTCTCATACACATAGTGGTAACATCTAGACTGCTCTGTTAAAATGGATGCTGACTTTGAAATCACTTTAGAAGCATCGGCTGAGTAAAATGTGGTAACTTGACTTTCATCTTTCTGTATATCCAGATACACTGACCAAAGAACCAAACAAAATTCTCTGGTTGCCAGGTTTTGAATATGGTATGTGTGTTATATGTTTTGTTTTGAACAACTTCAAAATAAAAGCACCTTGTAGCAAGCAACTGAGGATATTTTCCTCCTTTAATAGCTTTCTGGGTTTGCTTGCCTGAGGTGTGAAAAGGTCCATGTACACTGTTACCTTTGAAGATTCCCTACTGTATGATTTTACTGTGTGCTTGATAATAGCTGCCTCATAAGTCATCAAGAAAAGATTAACTGGAGTTAAAGGAGGGATGCACAAGACTTCCTAATCCCCTTGATGTGGCCATCATGCTGTGTACATGCATGATATAAATCCATGAATGCACTAAGTGGGATGGGTTGTATGCTTAATTGGGCCATCTGGATTCCTCTGATACAAGCACTTTATTCATAGTCCAAGTGGGGAAGATCACTTTACCTTTCTTTGATTTTTAGAATTTTTAAGTAAAGTCATCTGTTTGTATCTGATTGCATGTGCATGAGAATCATGTGTGACTGTAGGTTCTTAAAACAAATGCAGGCAGCAGAGTTAACACATTTTTGCATGGCTGTATGCCCAGATGCTTCCTCCCTGAACCTCTGAGTAGACAAAATGTCATGTATGTTGCAGATTTCACTTGCAAACAGTGTTGTTAAACAAATTGCTTTGTCATTATTTCTTTTCTTTTGCCCAGAAAGCCTCTTCTGCTTTATTAAGATGTCATGGTACTACAGGGAGAATATTCTTAAGTACCTTGTTATGGCATGGCTGGTTTCTGAATGATGTCTCTTTTTGTGGTTTCTGGTTTTCAGCCAACCTCTTGTTTATGTATTCCATATTCTATGTTGTCTTGTTTAAGATATATCTTAAACTCACTTATCCAACATAAACAGGCCGGCAGAACATTGGACAAGCAAATATGTTGGATAATAAGGAGGGATTAAGGAAAAGCCTATTAAACATCAAATTACATTATGATTTTACAAATTAAGCACCAAAACATCATGTTTTACAACAAATTTGACAGAAAAAGCAGTTCAATACACAGCAAAGTTATATAGTATTAACTGTATTTACAAATTTAGCACCAATGTATTGAAAAGATTGAGTACAAAGACATTGACTACTTAAAGTCCGACTGCATTGGATAATCCAGAACGTTGAATAAGTGAGTGTTGGATAAGTGAGACTCTACTGTATTTTTGTTTCTTCCTTTCTTTTTATATCTTATTTTTTCATGTGCCTTTAGTTTTTTTTTTAAGTCATGAACAAAAGTGATGTATACTCTAATGGTATCTGTCATCTAAGGTACAAGCACTTTCTTTAATTTCTGTGCATAGGATGGAGAGGTGGGGACAGATTGTGTCTATAGTTAGTCCTCCACATTTGTGAGTTTAACTTTTGCTGATTTGATTACTATGTTCTCACTAGGAATTTCTAGTTCTTCCAGTGTAACTCTAGGGTCACTACTAATGGAAGTTGATTGTAGACTAGCACTGGAGGAGAGGTGTTCTCTCAGGTAACATATACATAGCATTTTTAATTTGTGTTCTTTCCACTTTCAAATGTGGAAGGACTGTTGTACTAGTCCCTGTTTCCAGCATCCAACCTTCTGATTGTATGGATGCGGGTTGGAATTCTACATGCATTGCTGAGGGCCTATCTACACTGCCACACAATGCCGTTTCAAACTGCTTTATATGGACAGTGTAGGCTCATATAATGCAGTTTAACTGTATTGACTGTAGCTAAGTACTACCTCCTGGCCTAATCCCTCCCTCCGCAGCATCAGTTGTATAAAGAAAAGGGAGTCCATTTTTCTTGTGATTAGGACACAGGAGGGTGATGTTTCTCCCCACTTCTGCCAACCAGGAAGGCTGTGACAAGAAAGTGTCATAGGAGTCCTGCATCTGACTATCATAGCCTTGCTGGCTTGTTGGGAGAGGGATGTCACTTGCCCATGCTTGAGACACGAGCAGAGTGAATCCCCAGTAAAGTAGGTCTGGGAGGGCATTTACAATTATGACAATAGTGACAGGATTATGATTACATAGGGTCTGTGTATCCATGTGAGGTTATCCATCCATAAGTCTGACCCCGAGTTCCAGGCTTAATTCTTTGCTAATATTATAACTGAATGAACAAATGAGTCATTTTAGCAATTTTCTTCCTGCTGTGAGAAAATCCTTTAAAAACATTATTGTTTTCAAAAACAATTTGCACTTTTGGACTTTTTCTGTAGAAAGTGTACACATTGTTCATTTTCTGTCTTTTTCTACACAGAAAATGTTGTTTTCTGCACAAAAGACCATGTGCAAATTCTCCACTAGTGAGAAGATCCTCAATAGTCACGGATTTTCATCATCTGGGTTTTCTGACACTTAAAAGACATATTATTCAACCTTAAAAATTCAAATATTACTTCTAGCTTTTTAATTAGAGCTTATGAACTAGAAGATATGGACACTATGAAACATTTTTTTTGAGTGGAAGCAACTAAAGTTGACTTCTTGAGAACCTGTGTGTTTGGATGCATGTATTGAGTGTTCTATTTAGTCCATGGAAGTACTTGAATTTAGGTTGTAATTTCTCTTTCCGCTCTCCCTTTTCTCTTCTCTCCCATTTATTCTATATCTTCATTGTTCAGCTTTTTGTAAAATTGTGATGTGACTAAAAATGTCAATAATTCATTATTCTTAAAATAACAAATAATATTGAATCTGTTATTTTGGAGAAAAAGAGCAAGGAAATAATGTTTGGGTTGAACAAATAGAGTTCATTCGCTCTCCATGTTGATTTGTGTTCTAGCACCAAGTCATTTGCTTATAATTATTTTGTGTTTAGCAGTAACATTATCAATCCCAAGTAGACTAGACCTATTGAACGCTTATCCATGTTCCATTGATATGGGAGTCTCTTTTAGCTGGGATTAAGATTTTATTCCTGTTCATTTTTATTCTGCCTTTTACTCTCAAAAATGAAACACAAGCTGGCTTACATGTTATGAAAACAGTACATATTAAAAACTATAGAAGTTGAAAGTATAAAATCATATGAATACATGTTAAATAAATGCAACAGTGTAATCTGTAAATTTTAAGCAGGTCAAGAATAAGTTAAAATATACAAATTAACAAAATAGTATGAAATACCATTACAGTTATTTATTTATTTATTCAATTTATATACCACTTTTTTCACCCCTAAGGGAACTCAGATCGGTTTAAAACCCATTATAGTATTTTTTTTTAAAGCCTGTTAGGATAAGAACACTTGATAGCTTAAGAAGAATAAGGATGGGACCAAATGGTCTATTTGGGGAGGCAGTTCAGGAATCTGGAAGTAGGCACAGGAAAGGTCCTCTTTTCTGTTTCCACAGACCAATCTTGAGAAGATAGAAGGACCTCTCTAGAAGATTGTAGACATAGGACTTTATCCCATGCAGTCTTCTCTTTGTCTTCTCTCTGTTTTTCTGTGCTGCCGAAATGAAGTCCCATAGTGGGACTTTGTTGTGGCAGCGCAGGGAGTAATTAAAAGCAAATTAAAACAAACTTAATGCAACAGTTTTATTGTATTATTCAAAAATTGCAAATGCAGTATTATTTCTTCAAAAATTTTGCTGGTTGCTTGAGGGTTCTGGTTGCTTGAGTTCCAATTAACAGAGAGTCTTCTGTACCTAAAAGACAGAACTAGAAAACAACCAAAGAATTGGATTGCTTGCATTTGTAAAATGTGAACTGGTATTTTCTAAGCCAGAATAGCTTTTGGTCTTGATATACCACCTCATACATGGATTTGGCATCCATGAATTCAGCCATCCATTGACTGAAAATATACATCTTTAATCCCATAAGGATTTTGTCATATATAAAGTACCAAAGACCCAATGTAATTCACTACAATTCAAAAAGGAGAATAGTTTTCCTGGCTCCCTAGCACTTGTTCTCCTGCTTCCAGATTAACGGGGATTCAACCATGTACATTTCCTATAAAAACCATCTACTATAGCACTCCATCTCTAACCAACCACATTTCTTCACTCATACATTGATCAGCTGTTTAAATATTTGGAAGCAGCCCTTTAAAATATTTCAGTAAATCCCCAGCCAGAAGTAGTCAAAAGTGTTATGAATTTCCTCCCTCCCTCCACCCAATCTCAACAGTACAATCAATCACAGAGTATGGAATACAGATAGATGAATGAAGAATAGCAATTTTGGATATTTTAAAAGAAAACTAGCACAGTTAGGAAAGGATCCTTTGTGATTCCTCTTAATGCTCTCTATACACCAGAAAACCAGGAATGAATGTATACCTATGTTACACTGTTTTTCCTCATTGTATAAACATCCAATTGCAACACCAAAGTCAAGTCTTTTGATTTGTCATTTACTTTAAGTGTCAAATGCAGAAAAATATGCATTCTTCAAAAAGCATGCTTCATAGCTTCATAGAAATGATTAACAGAAGGTCACACCACAACTATACAACATGTAGTGCTACATAATGATCCATTTTCTCTGGGACTTTTGAGTGGGTAGCAGAGTGACTAATTTTTTTAAAAAAAACAATGTTTTCATACTGATGAATCAGTCAGCTAACTATCATTTGCTCATCTGAAAATCACAAATAGATTATCATGCGTATAGATGATGTGGGATAGTGCTTCTTTGAAGAAAGTCAACCAGCAAAATTCTGTAGGAAGGAGGCTTCACAGTTAAGGTTTTATTCAGTTGCTATAATGATGGGGCATCTACACTATGGAATTAATGCAGTTTGACATCATTATATCATCATCATAGGCTATCATATGCGGCTGAGTATGATTGCCTTCCAAGTGCAGGATGGGTCCGTAGGTTGTGTAGAGACTTGTTCTTGATCTGCATGTTCTTTCACAGTGAGGACATTGAAATCCAGATGGAAGGTGGTCCTTGCAAGGGTTGGCTTGATGTACCTTCTTATTGACATGTTTCTCTCTTTTGCTCTTCATTTGTGCCTCTTTGAATTCCTTATTGGTGCGAAGCTTCCCACCAGTGTGGAAATCATCTATTGGACAGATGACAAGCTATTTAACCTCAGCAAACTGAAAACCAAAACCAAGGTAACAACAATGTCTGTTATAGAACTTCAATATGCTGATGATATTGAATATGCTCATTTAGAAGAAGACTTGCAAGCCACTCTAGACACCTTTGCAGAAGCATATGAAAAGATTGGCTTCTCACTGAACATCGAGAAAACTAAAGTGCTCTTTCAACAAGCACCAGCCAACCCCTCTGCAATGCCAGATATACAGCTTAATGGTGTAACATTAGAAAACATTGACAGTTTCTCCTACTTTGGCAGCCACTTCTCCACAAAAGACAACATAGACACTGAAATACAACACAATCAGAGCTCTGTGAGTGCAGTATTTTTTCAAATTAAACAGAGAGTGTTTGAGGATTGGGACATTCTTAGGGATACCAAGATACTTGTTTATAAAACTATTGTCCTCCTTGTTATAGACCTGGGAAACATGGACCATCTACAGATGTCACACTTAACTTCTGGAACAATTCCATCAGCTAAGTTCATCAGATGGAGCCAAACTTAGGAAGGATAAAAAAAAATCAATTGCAGTATGTTGGAAAGAGCACTACCATACCCTCTTTAACTGCAGCTCCAACGTGGTTGGAGAGGTTATCTTGCAAATCCCGCAACAACAAACCAGGGATGAGCTTGCGGCACTGGCTAGCTTGGAGGAAGTCAGCAAAGCCATCAGCCAATTAAAAAATAACAAAGCCAGCAGACCTGATGGGATCCCTGCTGAAATCTTTACAAAGTTTGACACCATATTAACTGTGATGGCTTAACACTATGCAATCATGGAAATAGTTTTATAAAGCCTTCAGCCTTCTTTTCCCAAAATGCCTCATCAAAATACAAATTCCAGGAGTCTATAGCATTGAACAATGGCAGTTAAAGTGATGTCAAACTGCATTAATTTTGCAGCATAAATACACCACACCCTTTATGGGTTGAGGGTCATAGGGTTGAAGAACAGGTTTTGTTCCAAAGATGGAACAAAAACAAGAGCCAAAAGCATTTTAAAGAAAAAAACGAGATAGAAATGAATGGAGCCAGGGTACTGATTAAAGGATTTGAAATATGTGGAAATCAGGTGATGACCTGAGCTATAGGTATGGTTAGAATTAGAATTTTAACCAGGAGAATGGGAAGAGGAAGGGACAGGTTTCTGCACTGTTGTGTAGGAAGCAATATAGCTGGAGACACAGACTCACTGTGGGGAGCAAAGAAGAGGGCAGACTGTGTGAGAGAGTCACGGTTGTGTGCCTGGTCAACAGAGTGAACGCTGATGTTGTTGACAGACAGGGAGAGCAACTGAGGAGAGGAAAGCTTGGGAGGAAGGATAAATAGGCCAAGCTGTATTATGCCACAGTCTAATTAACAGCAGAGGTTAAAGTGTCCCATATTCAAAATTAGGGAAGCTTATCTAGCCTGGGTAGCAATGAATGAGGGGAATCTCTAACTGAAGGAATGCTAAATAATAGCATACAGTTTTGTAGTAGTGAATAATACAGTATTTCCTACATCACAGAGCTCATAGAGATCAACTGCACTTCAAAGTAAGCCTCTGAAACATGAAGACATTCTATCCAAAGACCTCTTTCACTAGAAGGATGAGGGACAGTTTTGAGAGCGAGAGAAAACTACCTTTACATCTCTTGACATCTCATTAGAAAGAATGTTTTTAGCAATAATACATATTTTTGACAAGAATAAGGGTGCCTCTACATTGTAGAACTAATGCACTTCAATACCATTTTAACTGTTATGGTTCAGTGCTGTGGAATCATGGGTTGTAGTTTTTCAAGGTCTTTAGTCTTTTTTGCCCAAGAGTGCTGATTCCTCACCAAACTATAAATCCAAGGATTCCATCACATTTAGCCACGGTACTTAAAATGCTGTCAAACTGCATTAATTATACAGTGTAGATCAGGGCCGCAGCCCGGAAGGGGGGAGGGGTTTAAAGTTCAACCCCTCAAAAAACATGTCAGGTTAAAAAAAAAACCTGGTTTACTCATGAATTGGTTAACCAGTTAAAATTCATGAATAAACCAGTTTTTTTAAGCCTGGCACATTTTGAGTTTGAACCCTTTACCCCCCCCCCCCCGACTACGGCCCTGGTGTAGATGTAATCTAAGATCCAACATTGCAGGTGAAATTTTGTATACAATGTTAATCATACTGATACTATTAGCAATATCTATTCTAAAATTAACTTAGCACCAAGGCTGTTCACACCTAGACACTGGTGTTTGAATCAACACATGAAGAAGGGAGTGTTTAGCCGTGGCCCATTCCAATACTGTTGTTTGTGTAGAGGCTCCAAATATGAGCAAAGAGGTTAGAAAACCCAGGGTCTTGTTCATGTGGTGAATCTTTGTGAACAGGAGCATATTCATTTCACATTTCTTCTTTGCATGGTGCTGCTAACTAATGCCTAAATGATAATTTCCAGCTATTACCAATGAATGCCATTGATCCTTGGAGTTGGCAGTTGTTTTTTTTTTTTTTTTGTACACTGCCAATCCCAGAATATCTAGCATTTTGGAGGGCTCAATCAGAAATGCAAAGGCAAATCTGACTAATTCGTTGTTTTTAGTATGACTGTTATTTGTTTTGGTTTGATTCATACAAGACTTCAAAATTTTAAAATGAATCACGTTTCTTAGCTTTATGCTACACTGCCTGCTATCTGTGACAATACTCCAAAAGAACTCTGTAGTTTAGAATGAGTAACACCACTTCAGGCATTTTTCCAACAGCATTATGGAACAGTGGTTATTGTCTTCCAATTGTCTGAGTTCTTCCTGTAGTTCAGGGTGGAGCCTTTGGAATTCTCAGCTAGAGAGGTCCTCAGCTTCCCTAAATGACATTTCCCAGAGTTCTGCAGGAGCTGATCCAACAATAGGCTCCATTCTATAACACCGGCAAGAAAACGTCCTTGATCTTGACAATTCCCAAGATGGCATGTGTGGCTATAATATGTAGTGGACTACGCTAACCTTTGGCTTCATATTTGCTTTATTCTCTCTATGTATGATGTGAAAGAGGGAAAGGTAACAGGAGTTAATGGGATTCCTGAATATATATGGGACAACAGGACTGGCAGTGGCCAAGGTCAGAACTCCAACTTGCCTTTCCTGTGCTATGTTTGGGCTCAGAAGAGGTAAAACCACATCAAGTTATATGAATACTATACAGTATGACCCCTGTATCCCTAGAACCAACACATGCAGTTTCACTTATTTACTGTTTCACGTATATCCTTTTGTATAAATTACAACCTTTTATTGGTGTTTTGTCCCATTGAAATAACAGAATTTTCTATTTTCTACAGTTCTGCATATCCATGTGAAGTCCATGGATATGGGGCTTCTACTGTACAGTCTCCCCTCCACTTTCATGGATTTCATACTCACGGTTTCCTCCTGACATTGGGGCCACCATGTGAACACATTGCAACCCCATCCTTAGGAGATGCATGGAGACATGGGGATGACCTTGTGCACTATGCCTGACTCCTGAAGATGGGGCTGCCGTGTGAATGTTCAGATGACAGCCCTCTCCTCAGAAAGTGATCAGGAGGATTGTTTGTGCAGGAGGCATGCCACATATTACTGTTTTGCCTGGTGCCTCACTTCCTTTGCCCAAGTAAAATAAACACTCACAGCATGCAGGGAGAGGAGCCAGCTTTGTGTGCCACTTCACTCACTTTGTGGATCAGGCTCTTTTCTCTCTTTCTGCATGCCATGATTGCATGCTCCTGGAAGGACAGAAACACATGGCACGTAGAGGAAAAGGAGCCAGGATCTTCAGGGTAGGTGAAGGGGTGGATGTGGTTCGCTTTTCTTTCTCTTCCCTCTGAGAACATGGCAGGTAGCTTTCAACTCTGGATCACAGTGACAGCGTCCCATCCTCCCCGAGGGATATGTGTAGTATTTCCACTTTTGCAGGGGATGGGCTACAGTCCAAACACCCATGAAAATGGAGTGACATCTGTATATGTTTTGCCTTGCTTATAGCATTGCCTTTTCCTTTTCGTTTGTGCCCCACTTGCCCCAGGAGGTTGCCAAATGCTTTGCTTTATTTTCCCCTTGTCTGACCTGGAAAGTAGCACAAGCCACTTATGAGAAAGGGGGATAATGGAAGATGTGAGATGTGTGAACTTCAGTATGTGTTACATTTGGAAGCTGTACGGATTCTGGCCAAACTTTTAGCTATGTTAATTCTGTATCGTCTTTCAGAAGGCATTTTTTTAAATAAAAAAATTCTAGTTCACCTTCAGGTTTGTCCAACTTGCCAGTGTTAAAAGAGTTTTAACCTTTCAAGTGTTCATGTTTTTGAGCAAAGGAGGCATGAATTAACAGGAACAAAAGCATCTGTCCAGCACAATGAAAGCTCAGGATGGAGTCCAAGTTTAGCAACGATAGGCATTTAAAGAATGATTCCCAGATTAGTGTAGTGTTTACATCTTATTTTATTTTTTGGTTATTTAATATTTTTTTTACTTAAATGATATTCGTCTTTACTGTTCTAATGTAGCACAACTCCTATATAAAATCATACTAGGTATTTGTGACACTAATATTGAAATCTGAAATATATACAGAAAGTCTTTACTGCTGTATTAGGAAAAAATAGAAATACTCTTCAGATTAAGATGATGGGGTTTTTTACCACACAAAAAGTAGGTTGAGTTTTCTAAAAAACAAAAACAAAAAAAAAACCTCAACCCCCCTTTTTAAAAAAGTATACTTGAGGGCTGTTTTCATACAAAAACTATGTAGAGAGCTCCCTAAAACCACGAAAATGTATAAACACACATTTCCATCCCATCTCCAGCATATCACTTTCCCATGGAGATTGGAATTGTCCCCAGTGCCTTTGCAGCTTCTCACCCTTAACATAAACCATAATTTACGACAGTGGTTCTCACTCGTATTTTATCTGCAGCCATTCACTCTTTCAAAGAGCCTCAGTCCCATCATGATAGAAAACAAGAGTTACTAATTCTGAGAAGAATATTTATACAGGCAATCTCTTATTATATTTATCATTTATAGTATGTTTTAACGATATATTTTTATTGTTTGGCATAAAAAGAGTAACAGTTCTATTCATAGGCAAAAACTGTTATTTAAAAAACGAACCTGCACCTCAAATTTATGATTTCTGCATTCCATTGGAATACCTGTGTCGTTGTTGGGAAACCATTGCTTGACATAAATTTCAGCAAAATTGCCACACTGGCTACATTATACAGAATTCATATTCTGAAAAAAAAAACAGAGAGAAAGCTTGTTGAAGTTTTATCTATATAACAGAAAAAGTTGAGAGCAGCCTCTATAAAGTGGTATGTGTTTTTCCTTATGAATATTTCTGTGTGAGCACTCTCATGTGATTGTTCACCTGTTTTCAAAGCACTCTGGAGAATCATCAGCTTTCAAGTGATTTGCTTCTTAGATCTGTAAAATGCAACTCACATGAGTCATTCCCATTCTCCCAGAGCAATCCTATGAAGGGATGAAATGTCTAGCAAAAGATAAAAGAAAGGGAGAAAAAGGGAAATGAATTCTGTGCTGATATGGAAGTTTGGTTTTCCGTGAGAGTATAAGTTCTATATTCAGCTGATTTCTTCTTAGGGCTCAGTAGTACTCTGTGCCCCATCTCCTTGGGTACAGATTTGTGGGTTTCACACACACACTGTTTTGCCTATATTTATATATACAGTAGAGTCTCACTTATCCAGGCTAAACGGGCCACCAGAAGCTTGGATAAGCGAATATCTTGGATAATAAGGAGGGATTAAGGAAAAGCCTATTAAACATCAAATTAGGTTATGATTTTACAAATTAAGCACCAAAGCATCATGTTATACAACAAATTTTTACAGAAAAAGTAGTTCAATACACAGTAATGTTATGTTGTAATTACTGTATTTACGAATTTGGCACCAAAATATCACAATATATTGAAAACATTGACTACAAAAATGGCTTGGATAATCCAGAGGCTTGGATAAGCAAGGCTTGGATTAGTGAGACTCTACTGTATACACACACACACACACATACTGTTCTATTACAGTCCATAGACCCAACAATAAACAGTCATTAATAGACTGTACTTCTCCATCTCAGGAGAAGTACAGTTTTGATCATTAATGTGTTTGTATTGCAGTGCTTGCCTCTGGAAGTTGGCGGGTCCATGTCAACATTCATCCAACAACCCCATCCGCAGGAGGTAGGAGCAGATGAGGCACCACTGGCTGCCCTGTGCCCAGCTTACGAAGAAGGGGTTGCTTTGTGAACATTTGCATGGCATCCCCATCCTCAGGAGGTGAGCAGAGGAGGATGCAGTGCGGCTGATGCTCCCTCATCTCCCTCTGCCTCTGGAATACAGGGCAGCCCCAACTTCAGGAGCCCGTTGTGCCTGTTTCGCCCAAAACCTCCCTCCCTTCTTTCATCCAGTGAAACAGATACACATGGCATACAGGAAGAGGAGAAGAAAGCCCCTGCACCCCCTCTTCTGTTCCACAGATCTTGGCTTTTCTTCCTCTTCCTGTGTGCTCCGGGTGTCTGATTTTCCTGGCCAAAGGAAAGGAGATACCAGGTGAAACAGATACATGTGGCACACAGGAAAAATAAGAGGAGTTCTTTTCCCCAGGATCACAGAGAGTAGCCTCTCCTGGGGTAGTGCAACACTGATGTCCAATTCTCCTCATAGCACTAGTTACGATTTTTCTGCTCTCATGAGATATGGCAACAGCCCTAAGGTCCAAAAAGTAGAGGGTTAGATATATTTGGAGTTGATATGACTGGGGTAGCTAATCCCTAATCATATGAAAAGTCGGGGAGGAGAATGGCCCCTTTTCTGAAAAGTTCAGTGGCAAAAGGCAGGGCTAGTGCACTTCCCTCTTCACAAAGTCATTTTGACTACATTGCAGAATATCTGACTGTTATTGATTGATTGGTATGGACAATTATCACAAACTGACCTTTTTGTCCATTTCTGTATGATTTCTTTTATGGATATCTCACGCATGTTCTGAATGCATCCAGTTTAGGCCTATGGCTTATGAAAGCAAAGATATCTGACATCTTATGAGTTTCCATGGATACCTTGGGAAGTCGAAAGCACAACAGAAAAGGATTGCTTCACGAATCACAAGCAATAAGCACACAATTTTACAGAGAAGTGTACTATTTAACTAATGAAGTAAGCTGTGACTAAATTAAGTGGCAATGATTTTAGAGTGAACTAAGGGCAACTGCTAATGAAACAGTGAAATCCTGTCTATGACCAATATTTGATGGTGAGCCCAGAATTGTAACCTCATGAGGATCTCAACTTTAATTTTAAAAAGAGGTGGATAGAGCACAGAAGGAGACAAAATAGGTTTCTAGCCATTAGAATACAAGACAATATCTGGAGAAATCTTAGAACTGTTCAGTTGGGAATGAGGGATGGGGTAGTTGTGTGTACACATGACTATGATTAGGTATCTTGTACCTTATGAACTAGATCTCCAATCTGATTTGGCCTTGGTTCATAATTACTAGGAGCAGAATAGCGATGCATCCCTATGCTCAGTCTTTGAATACAAATGTAAGAATATTACATAGGTTAGACAAAAATCAGCCCCTATGTGTGTGTGTGCATGCGCTTGTGCCTTCAGGTCAACTGCTATGGTGACCTCATGAATTGCATAAGGTTTTCATAGCCAAGGCGTACCCAGAGGTGGTTTTGCCAGTCCTTTCCTCTAAAATAGAGCCTGAAGCATCTCTTATTCATTGGTGGTCTCCAATTCAGGTACTAACCAGATCTGAACCTGCTTAATTTCCAAGATGAGATAGGTGTTTAGGTACTATTAAGCAAAGATACTGCTGCATAATTTATGCAGGCTTTGATCTTGGCACAAACATTGAAAAGTATGGTACCATTAATACACCAGTTGAATCTTGAGTAACATATCCATGCATAACAATTTCATTGACATGTATAATCCTGAATTGTCATGTTTACATTTCGCTTTAGAAAAGGGAGGGATAAAACAGAGGCGAAGACTCTTGTAGAACATCAGGTAACTTTTCCTACAAATGTTAGATTACGTAACAACATTGAACAAATCACTATCCATCCTACTCAGTCTGTACTATTATAAGGCACACTAAATACAGTGAGTAAAAATACTTTTTTGTGTGTCAGGAGCAACTTGAGAAACTGCAAGTTGCTTCTGATGTGAGAGAATTGGCCGCCTGCAAGGATGTTGCCCAGGGGACACCTGGATGTTTTCCATCCTGTGAGAGGCTTCTCTCATGTCCCAGCATGGGAAGCTGGATATGACAAATGGGAGCTCACCCTGCTCCCTGGATTCGAACTGCCGATCTTTTGGTCAGCAGTCCTGCCGGCACAAAGATTTAACCCATTGTGCCATTGGGGGCTCCAGTAAAAATACTGAAGGACAAAATATTCACGGTCATTGTTTTTTTCAGAAATCATTGCTTTTGTCATGGAAATTTTCCTTTTCCCTGCTGTAGATAGAAGAATTGTGATGAAAAATGCATGGGAAAACAGTAGGACTCAATTGTTGCACATACTCTCTTTTTCTTTTGGGGTGTATCATTTTTCTGTTAAATTTGACTACTTAATTGTTTCTTCTCCCTATCTCATAGTGCCAAGAACTCCGGCAAACTGAACTCAACCCATCATATTCATCTGATTTCTAGGCTCACAGAGAGATATTTGTTTCCCTTCTAACTATGCTGAAAAACAGATCTCATTAAACGAATTTCTTGGAGAAATGGATATCAGCATGTGAAATGGTTTCTCTGTGCACTTTGTTGAGAGGGGTTGTGTAACATGGGCGCTCACACAAGGCTAGAGGCAGAACCACAACTAATCCTGTGTTTTGCAACAGTTTGTGATACACAGCTTTGTTCAGATATTTTGTTTGGCCAGAGCTAGGTGAAAATTAGGGTGCTTTTTGCTAGAATCACAGCTTTTGAGAGCACATTTTTGTCTGTCTGTCTGTCTGTCTCTCTCTCTCTCTCTCTCACACACACACATACAGAAAATTCTCACCCACACAAGTGAGGCTGTAAATAACTAATTAATACTTAGCAGTCAGGGAGCCTGAAGTAAGAGAAGGTGAACATGGCATGACTATATATATGAAAATTAAGTTCTAAAGTAAACAAAAACTTCAAAAGAGGTTCTACACTTATTTTTCTTTGCTTCGTGTTTTCTGGGCTATGTGATTAAAAGAGATATGCAGTCATGCAATTAGCCAGGGCAACTTAGCCTTTTGTAGACAGGAAAGTTTAGAATACAAACAAAAGGCAGCAAATTGTGAAATCTATATATCTGTCTTGTATCGATTTTGCTACCATAGTTACTATAGTTTGTCTGGCACCAATTGCTGTGTTTTCTGGTTTCAAAACTCAATATCACCCCAAGAAGGATTCAAGTGTCTAGAGAGAGATCTGGGATCTCATCACGTTAAGGCTGGCCTTTGCCACGCATTGTGGCAAAGCCAGTAGGGTCTGGCATGGGGAACTCATTGCCCAGCATCTTGCATTGCCCGCCTTCCTCCTCACCCCACCCCATCCCATGGGAGGAAGTTCCTGCTGCCAGGCTTCCCTCTGTTGTTTCCTATGCAACACAGGAAGTCTCCCATGTTGCTGCCATGGCGGCTTATCATGATTCCACTTCACTTACAGCTCAGAGTCCTGCCGGAAGTAGATCGACGTTGTGGGATGAAAACCGTGCCACAAGTGAAGTGGAAGTGTTGTATGATGGGCAGTTTTGTCCATCCGATGTGCTGTATGTCATCCTATTTCAGGCATGCTTTCCAAGCCTGAAGACATGGCCCTGTTGCCTGAAGCAGATGGATAGCACTAGGCTAGGATATAACCGATGAGAATGAAGTGCCATGAATCTTGGTGATGAAAATGAATGTCTCGTCAGTGCATGCTGGTACTTTTATTAGACTATGCACTGCAAGCAGCTTTTTCTTATGTAAAGCAAGAAAGCATTTCGTTGACACCACTTTCAGTACTCAGAGAGACTGCTGACATGTGGATATGAAGTAATTAAACTGAATTGTGTTGGATAATGTTTTAGGTCATGTCTTTGCTTTGATACCTTGTTCAAAAACTTGGAGATGGATTTCCTGAACTCAAGCTTTCATTCTGCTCAGTCAGCATTATCATCTTCCATGTACTCTATTTAGTTCACCTTACCTTGCTGGCTTCAATCTTTACCAGATTTTAATATGCATTTTGGGCAATCTTGTATTTATCCCTTGAGATGGTTTCATTTGAGAGATGGCAACAACTCAGTTTGTGAGCAGCCTCATTGCTATTAACATCCTGCTATGACAGTGGTTCTCAACCTGTGGGTCCCCAGATGTTTTGGCCTACAACTCCCAGAAATCCCAGCCAGTTTACCAGCTGTTAGGATTTCTGGGAGTTGAAGGCCAAAACATCTGGGAATCCACCGGTTGAGAACTATGAGACTATTTGGCTTTTAGAAATGTGTTTTGGCAGCTGTAAAATTAAATAAAAAGCTTATTCGTACTTATGAGAGTTGTCATTTCATAGGGGAACCCTTTCCTCTATCACAAATCTTAACTTTCTTTGGAAATGTATAAAAATATATCACTAGCTCAGTAGTGCCCAACCCGGGGTCCCCATATGATTTTGGTCTACAACTCCCAGAAATCCTAGCCAGTTAGGATTTCTGGGAATTGAAGGCCAAAAACATCTGGGGACCCCAGATTGAGAACCACTGTTCTAGCTCATCCTATATTCCATTTCCAGTCTTCAATGGCAGTATAAAACCTAGAACTTAAATAGTCATGCCTAATAGGGGTGAATCAGCAGACTCAGCTGAACTGTTGGTGATACAATTCCAGAAGTCGTCATGGAAACAGGATATTGTAAATAATACTGAACCCTATTGAAATCAATCACTTCCACTAGAAATTACCACAGAGTTGCCATGGAGGATCGAGGAAATTCTTAGTGAGGTATTCTTTAGGAATTTTCTAGGTCTTCCAACATGGTAAGCATAGACATAAACTGCGGGTTCCAGTCCTGCAGGTTTAGGGATTGCATTGTATCTGCAAAAGTACATCACTTTCTTCCCCAGACCAATGAAAGCTAAGCATGCTCAGTGGAAAAAGAACGCAGACTTATTGAGAATAATAATAATAATAATAATAATAATAATAATAATAATAATAATAATAATAATAATTTAGTGCACAATTATAATGCACACCTCAATTTTAGTGATGTAATTTAACTTAAAAAAGATGCATGTTACATTCGAGTAAATGGTTGTGCCATTTTGCCACTAGAAAACGCTGTTTAGTTTCCCCAAGCGGAACTATATATTCTGTGGCAAATTGTGGGGACTGGGCTCAGCAATCCTTCATATTACAGACGGCAGCCAACCATGTGACACTTTTTTCTTCCCAGTTCATGACTTGGCTTGACCCACATGCCCTGCAAGGATTAGCAGTGAGATAACAATTTGTGATCCTATGGAAAGATGTAAATTATAACCATTGCCATACAGCCAAAAAAAAAAAAAAAAAAAAAGTAAAAGTAAAAAAGACTCCAGTTTGTTGCTGCAAATACCAAAACAATCCATATGTCTGGGGCGAAATAGCATCCTGGCTATGCTTCAAATTCACTTGCAATGCCTGCTGATGTTGAGATAGCATATATAACTCCATAGAATACACATTTTACTATTACTCATCTCTTATTTAGAATGTATACTTTCTGAAATCTTGAAAGCACAAGCTCAATATCTTCTTTGCACCTGATAAGGAGTTTAAAAATGTGGAAAGAACCTCGGAAGGCTGAGAAATGAAGCCATAAACCAGAAGTGGCTGATTAACAAAGTCAGAGATGTATGAGGTCAAGAGAAATGGTGACATAAGTGGAGTCAGCCATTGGAGCAATAATAAATCCATGGAGCAATAATAAATCCATGGAATGGATACTGCAGCGATATGGCACATTCCTCTTGTGATTGGAAAAATTATTGCATGTACATGAGCCAGATAGGCCAACATTTCACCCGTAGCTGTACAAACAAAGAGAATGCTTGATGCATAGCAAAATATTTATTGAACCAATTAAAAGTCACAAAATGGTGAGGCAATGACTCAACTGTTTAGCAGTGGTAAACAAAAGAGAGCTTTGGGAGAAGAAAAGACAAAAAGGTTGCTTTTAGGGCATTTTGTATTCTTGACCATCATATAATGACATTCAAAAGAAGATGACAAATTGAGAATCTCTTTGTGAACTACACAAACAAAAACACTCTCCTTCTCAGAACAGAAATGCCAGCATTTATTTGTATTTTCTTATAATGAATCATTTTTCTGCCTGTTTGTTGTAATACTGTTTATTTGGCTTCTGTTGAAAAGCACTAAATAGGCACCAACTATTGATTTTAATGAGCATTGTGAGGATAGAAAAGAAGAGCATTAAAAACAATGATGTACTGTTAGACACCCCGTCGTTGATTTTCCAATGTAATCTGGGGCTGTCATTATAAAAAAAAACCCACAAAGAGAATCATAGGGGATATACAAATATAATATAACTGAGCAAATAATTACAGTTAATATGGATAAGAAATGAATACAAATATAAAAATGCAGGACTGAATGAATGCCACAATGTAAAACCCAAATGAAAGCATGCATAGAGCATTATTATTATTATTATTATTATTATTATTATTATTATTATTAATATATTTATATAATATTTATATATTATTATTATTATTATTAGTAGTAGTAGTATTCTGCCCTATTTCCCCAGTCGGACTCAGGACGGATTCTAATTCTCTCTGTGGCAATGCGTTTTGTGAACATGCTAAGTGGCTTTCACCAGCTCAATTCAAGATGTGTTTGTCCTTGACATTAATTGACCCAAGATATAATGCATATGTGTAATAATGTATGTAAAATAAATACAATTACTAAACCCAACTAGAGTGAATGAATTGTTAGATGGTACGTCAACATCTCTGTAAATCCCATTGATTCAGTATGTCCAGGAATTCAGAGTGTGTCGTTAATATGCTGTGATTTGCATTGAGGAAGTTAGCTTTAAAAACTGGGATATAAATACTAGGTGAGTGAATGAATATTAGGAGCTTTCCCTTTTTATAAATCTGAATTCTTGTTGTGCGTCTTCAAATAATTTCTAACTAATGCTGACTGACCCTAAGGGAAGTTCATCACATGACCTTTTGGCAAGTATTGTTCATTGGGTATTTGCCAGTGCCTTCTTCTGAGACTGAGTGTGTGACTTGCCTGAAGTCATCCAATGAGTTCCCATGGCCATGGAAAGGTTCAAACCTGTTCTGCCATCATTCAAAGCACTATTGACACCCAGCTATATATTTATATGCATGCACATAAAATGTGTATCTAGGTTTTCAGACGTGGTACAGTGTTCCCTCCCTACTTTGAGGTTCACTTTTTGCTCCTTCACTGCTTTGTGGTTTTTTTTCTGAGAGGTGCACTATGTGCATACGGTGCCACTTTCCCTTTTGTGCATGCACCCTCCCTCTTGTTGGCATCCAGCCGGGCCACTCTGGATGCCGACGAGAAGGAGGCGCATGCACAAAAGTGAAACTGGCAGGCACCAGAGAGGAAGAAGCGCAGGAAGAAGGCTTGCAAAGGGGAGAAAGGCCACCTAATTACTAATATAATGTGTAAATATTGAAATAAATATAGTGCCTCTATTTCACGGAATTTCACTTATTGCGGGTGGTCCTGGAACGTAACCCCTGCGATAAGTGAGGGAACACTGTATAACAGTTTTGTACATGACCTTGGAGGTGTCTACAGACACCAGCTCTTTGGCTTAGAAATAGAGATAAAAACCAGCCCCCAGAAACTGACACAACTAGACTTAACGTCAGGAGAATACCTTTACCTATAACATTTTTGAACATCTTAGAAGAAATCTTAACCCTGTTGGGCCATTGCATACTTATAAATGGATTTATATTTGCAGATATGGAATTGTCAAGCTCAGCACAGAGCTGTTGTTTCTCAACTATGTGTCAAATCTCGCAATGAGATATCACTTTAGTTGCCATGGGCCAACGCTATGAAATCCTGGACTTCGTATTTTTATGAGACGCCAGCACTCTTTGGGAGAAAAATGCAGACTTTGTAAAACTATGTTTCCTTTGATTCAATCGCATTGATCAATAGCAGTTAAAGTGATGTCAAACTGCATCAATTCTATAGTGTAGATGCACAAGGAGCTCTTGCGTACATTAGGAACTCTGGCTGTTCATCAGTTATGCATCTTTGCAATTCTGTAACTGAATTTCTTAGTTAAGTGCTTGCAAATTTGCATTGCATTAAAGGGCATATAGGATTCCAGCCTTTGTCTTTTAATTATGAATAAATTATACTATTTGCAGAGTTCTGAAGCTAGGTGAAGTATGTGTTTCTGCTGATCTCGACTCTTTGAGGTCAAGAAAATTAATGTCTAGCCATGCTTTTCCAAATGAGAACATTTTACTTACTTGTTTGGTTATGACGCTACTGCTGTGTGCTAAGGTTAGACAAATATCCATCTACATGAAATAAGGGGAATTACTATATTAAGGCTAAATTCAGTTCAAATCATGATGTACACCAACAGTAGTTTAGAATTTAAATGCTAGTTTCATCTTCCAAACATACAATTTGGGGATGTTGATGTACTATTGTTTTCAAATCGCTGGTTTCATAAAGTGATAAAATAAGCTGAGATCTATATCTCTTTCTACAGCAGCTTATGGAGCCAGCTGCAAGCATGGTTTGTGAAGTCTGATCACAATGATCACAAAGTGTGGTTTGTAAACCCATTGCTTGTCATGTTAAATCTTTATTCTTGGCAGATTGCTCTACCAGAATAAGCATGTCAACCCATAGTTGAATTATCTTAAGAAAATGTCTAAAATTGACTTCCTTTAAGTGCTTTGATAACTTTGTGGAATAGATTTGATAAGATAGGTTTTATAATACATCTGTTGCAATCTAGCTATTAAAGAATAATCAAAGAATAATCTTCAATCTAATGTGCTTTTAACAATACATTCTAATTAGTGGTATACAATAATATATAGCACAAAACATTTACCTATTACTAGATGGAAGCATTTTCTCCCCATGACAAGGCAATGTTCTACTATCTTACTAGTTTAAGTGCACACATTCTGACAGATAACCAGTCATTATTCAGAAATTGTTTGACAAAAAATTAGTGGTTGATAACATTTCCCCGGTGGCGCAGTGGGTTAAACCACTGAGCTGCTGAACTTGCTGATCGAAAGGTTGGCGGTTCGAATTCGGGGAGCGGAGTGAACTCCCACTGTCAGCTCCAGCTTCTGCCAGCCTTGTAGTTCGAAAACATGTAAATGTGAGTAGATCAATAGGAACCTCTCCAGCGGGAAGGTAATGGCGCTCCATGCAGTCATGCTGGCTACATGACTTTGGAGGCGTCTATGAACAACGCCAGCTCTTTGGCTTAAAAATGGAGATGAGCACCAACCCCCAGAGTCAGACACGACTGGACTTAATGTCAGGGGAAACCTTTACCTTTACCTAACGTGCCCAAATTTGCTAGATTCTGCTTTGCCACTTCTCCTAATCCACCATATATTTTTCAGGCTTTATCTGAGTTTTAAAAAGAGTTTTCTTTGATTTATGACTTTGAGACTTGCTAACACAGGGAGTCTGGGAGATGTCTTCCAAAAAGGTGGCTGGAGTCTACTTGTGGCCATCCTTAACTCAGCTGCTTGGCTTCATCTTGTTATCTGATTTTAAAACCAACACTTAATAAGTTTCTGACGGCAGCATCTTTCTGATGCTGAGAAAACAGTGGAACAAGGAAGGATTAGAAAGTAAAGAAGGACCATCAAACAGACAGGCTTTGCCTTTAAAAAATGGTTAGATTTCATTTTCTTATTAGCACTCTTGCTAGAGGACATAAATCACTTCTGCAATTTTCGATTGGATAGCTGCCTAAAGTTGTAGCTTCTTAATGATGCATTTCTCTGTCATAAATTAAACTGGGGAATATTCTTTCATTGCTGTAAATTTTGAAATACACAGGAATTTGCAAAGGCATTGAGAGTCGGCATGATGTAGTGATCTGAAGGGTTGAATCCCCATTCAGGCAGTAAAACCCAGTGGGGGACCTTGTTCAAGCCACAGCCTCCCAGCATCAGAGAAAGGCAAAAATAAACCTCTTGTCAAGAAAACCTTGTGATAGCTTCACCTTAGCATCACCATAGGTTAAAAATGACTTGAAGGCATACATCTACATTGTTGTTGTCGTCGTTGTCAACAACAACAACAACAACAACAACAACAACAATACAGCTTGAACATATCTCATACAGAATCTTATCCAGAATTCCAGAATCCTTTTTGCATAAAAGATACTCAACTTGTTGAGTTTTTAAGTGGGAAATGTGTCACAGAGAGATTAAACATGATAGTTATTAACCCTGATGAGTAACTTTGCAGTTTCAAAATAGAAGGCTCTTATTTTTCTTTTGAGACAGGTGCAAGCAGTTACATCTTTAGGATTTCCTTAGTCAGGTCTCATATACATTGCCATATAATGTAGTTTCAGAATACAGATTAACTGGATTACATGGCAGTGTTGACTCATATAATCCAGTTCAATGCAGTTTGACCTGCATTATATGAGGCTGGATCTACACTGCCATATAATGCTCTTTCAGAATGCAAATTAACTTCATTGAACTGGATTATATGGCAGTGTAGACAAGGGCCCCATTTTGCCCAAGTTAAGAATGGGACTCATGCATAGTGATGGTACCTTATTGTTTGTAGCTTTAATGAAAACATATGAAGCATTGGGTTGCTGTGAATTTTCTGAGCTGTATGGTCATGTTCCAGAAGCATTCTCTCCTGACGTTTTGCCCGCATCTATGGCAGGTATCCCCAGAGGTTGCGAGGTCTGTTGGAAACTAGGCAAGTGGGGATTATATATTTGTGGAATGTCCGGGATGTCTGTTAGAAAAAAGTGTGAATGTTGCAATCGGCCACCTTGATTAGCATTGAAAAGCCTTGCAGCTTCAAAACCTGGCTGCTTGCTGCCTAGGGGAATCCTTTGTTAGTGGGTGTTAGATGGCCCTGATTGTTTCCTGTCTCAAAGTTGTTTTCTAAGTGTTGTTCTTTATTTACAGAAGCATTTTCACACCAGTAGTAGTTGTAGAGGACATACTAGTAAGAAAATGCAGTTGCAAAAATTAACCAAGCATTGTAGATGACCCAGGATCAAGTAAATTGTCCTAGGGTGTGATTTGGCTAATCCATCCATTTTGGGCTGGGGAATATGTCTTCAGAGATAGTAATTTGATTCTGTCTCGCCACCAGACACACAAATGTCAGCACTGGGCATGAGTAGATTCCTGCAGAGTTCTCACTATCTGAATTTCTTTCCCCGATCTTTTTGACAGGAGGGCACTACTTGTTCCTTTTAAAAAGTTATTGCATTTTGTTCATCCTTCTTGTGCATTTATAGTTTGCAGTGGTTTTCACCTTCTTCTTTCCTTTCCGCTTTATATAGGTTAACAATTTGCATATGATCAAAAATTGTGATATTGTTCCTTAGTATAATTGGTACTGTTCCGTTATCTGGGCAGAGGCCACCAGGAGATGCTAGAGAGAGAAGGATAGTCCATTTTATGGAGGGGGGGGGCATTGAAGGGGGCATTTTCCCTGTTTTTGCTGGTTATTCCCCTTGCCCACTTCCCATCTCAAAACCGAGGGTTGTTTTCAAGATGGGGACATGGTTGTGGGGAATAGCAGTGAAACAGGGGGAAATGGTTTTCTTCCTTCAACCCAACCTCCACCCCCATAAAATGGACTATCCTTCTCTCTCTAGCACCTCCTTGTGGCCTCTGCCCAGATAATGGAACATACTGTGTGTATAACCCTGGTTCTCTATGTTATGCTATAAAAAGGGGGCATGAGGCCAATTTCTTTTCATTTGAGTAGTTAGAAAGATCTCTTTTTTAATTTGTGCAGCTAGAAGATCTCATTTTTTTAAAATGTCACTGACACATCAGTTACTTCTCTGTTTTTTCAATAAAGTCTGCCATTACTGTATTTCAGCAGTATCTTGCAGTAATTTAAAATGTGTGAAAGGCCCCAGTTGATAACAAAATGTATTAGTGCTTCTTAACAAATCTGAGAGCTTAAAACAGCATTGCAGCACTTTCTTTTCATATAAATCATCTGGCCTTGAAAACTGAAGGAAAGCATATATCACTAATGAAGAATTTCCTTCATATTTTCACAAGGACCTAATAATAGCTATAATAATGATAATGAATTGCTGCTCCAGTCTAGTCATGAATCTAATGAACAGGAAAAGCCAGCTCTGGGTGACATCTGTGTTTGTTTTGGTATGTCTGACATACACTAACCACTTTATCACACAGGGAAGGTCGCTAGACTTGCTGAAGGAGCTTCTCAGCTCATGTAATGTTTTCTCCCTCTTTCTTCCACTGTGTGAAAGGAACAAAATGTTATTGATACAACCCCTATTCAGTAGACAACAAATGATAGTAAGTTAAAAGATCACTAGATCTCAACAAGGCCCTGAAATTACCATCACTGACAAAGGTTCTTCACAGCTAATAGGTCCTGAATCAATGCTCCCTCTTAAAACCAGTCGGCCACAAAGGACAATAAGTTTCCACAATTGGCAGATGTTTCCTTCTGTTTCCTTCTGCTTTCTTCTTATTTCCTTTCTCGTGACAATGTGCCACTGTGAATTAGCAAGAAGTTTTCAGCCAAAGCACAAGTTGTTGTTTTTTGGTTTCCACTGAAGACTTGTATTGCATCTTTCCATCGCACAGATGGTTTAGCAACCAATGCACCAAGCTCCTGAGGACCACCTTTACCCCCAGCTTCTCCTCTAAACACCACACAATACTTACAGAGTGTACCTTGTACATGAAATGAGTAGACTAACCAGGGAAATCTGTTGAGCCATTTGGGTTAAAATCTTCGATGCCTCTTCTTATCCACAGAAAATACATATCCTGGCAACAGAGTCTCTGGATTTCGCACTAATTGAGTTTTCACTTGGTCATCAGAAAAAGTCTTGTTCATATAAAGTTCAAGGTCCAACAATGACACAGCTTCTTCTCTTTGCTCCTGTTCCATGGTTTCTTTGGCAGGGCTTGGATTAGATGAACCAGTAGATACTGCAGTTTGTTTATTTATTTATTTACAGTTGTTATATTCCGCCCTTCTCACCCTGAAGGGGACTCAGGAAGGATCACAATGTACATATACATGGCAAACATTCAATGCCATTAGACAAGTGACATATATAGACAACCACATATAGACAGACACAGAGGCAATTTAACATTCCAGCTTCTGGCTTCATGAGGGTATGCTCAATTCTGGCCACAGGGGAAGCTGCTGCTTCATCATCCATTGTGACACCGAGTCCTTGATGTACTTCCTCATCTTCTGCACGCTGCTGGAGATTTTAAATTAGTTCAATTAGCCTCCCTGTATAAGCGGTACCTAAATTCCTACTTGACAGATGCAACTGTCTTCCGGCTGCATAGGTCAACAGCAAGCTAGACTATTAATGGTTGGGAGCTTACTCCGACCAGGGCTGGCTTTGAACTCATGACCTCTCAGTCAGTAGTGATTTATTGCAGCTGGCTACTAACCAGCTGTGCCACAGCCCGGTCTAGTTTCCACAGTTTTCTCAGTTTTCACCTGCAGTCCAGGTCAAATTCTCTTTGCCTAGTGACTGCGGGTAGACAAACTTGGTCACTTCCACTATGTCAGCTATTGCTGCTATTGCAATGTAAACTGGTAGAAAGGTAGGTAATGATAGTGTGAATAATCCAAATTTGGTCAGGATAGTGCTTGCAGTTCTGGAGGGACACTAATCTCTGCTTCTCATAGATTTGGCATGGGGATTTGGTTAACTAGTCAAAATTCATGAGTAAGCCAGGATTTTTTTACCTGAAATATTTGGGGGTGAGGTGTTGAAGGCTTATCCATTGTGCATCCATGGATTCAACCATCCACAGCTTGAAACTATTCAGATAAATTCCCAAAACGTAAACCTTGATTTTGCCATTTTCCTATAGTATTGTATATAATGGAACTTTAACAGATTTTGTATCCACAGGGGTCCTAGAATCAAATCCTATCAGATACCAAGGACCCACTGTATGTGTCTACAAATTAACTTACAAAATCTATAGTTAAGATTGGCTATGGTTGCAAATGCTGATAGGAGCCGAAGAATGTCTACACTTGTCTACTTATAACCTACACAAATAGCAGATAAACAGACAAAACTGATAGCAAATTTTCTGTTTCAAATGGAAGAGAAGTAACATATCTGAATGCTCTTCTACAATATAAACCTTACATATATGAGAAGCTAGCTTGGATACCCAGCATTGCCCAGGCTATTTGAAAAAGTTGATGTTTTAATTGTACAAAATGCATAAGGTTGTGGATTAACTACACAACTGACACCATGCCAGGTTAACCCTGAGAAACTCCATAAGTACTTAAAGTTTGGTAAGTTGGGCAGGTTTGTTCTAGGTGCATCATCAGTGGGGTTCAGTGTGCTCTCTGGCTATAGGGTAAACTACAGCTCCCACTATGGTGAGTCAGTCCATCAAACCCTTCCAGTAGGTTGAGATAGTCATGGGAGTTCTGTGTGCCAAGTTTGGTCCAAGTCCATCATTGGTGGAGGTCACAGTTTCTCTGGTTGTGGGTGAACTACAACTCCCAAAAAGGAAGGTCAGTTTCTCCCAAACCTCTCCAGTAATCAATTTTGGCATATTAGGTATGTGTTTCAAGTTTGGTTCACATCAATTCGTGTTTGGGTTCACAGTGCTCTCTGGATGTAGGTGAACTACAACTCCCCCAAATCAAGGTGAATTTCCCCCCGGGACCTCTAGTATTTTTTGCTGGTCATGGGGGCTCTGTGTACCAAGTTTGGTCCAATTCCATCTTTGGTTGAGTTCAGAGGGCTCATTGATTGCAGGTGAACTATACATTCCAGTACCTACAATTCCAAAATGTCCAAGCCAATTCCCCTCAAAACCCACCAAGATTCAAATGTGGGCTTATTGGGTATTCATGTCAAGTTTGGTCCCAATCCATTATTGTTTGGGTTCATAGTTCACTCTGGATTTAGGTGAACTATAACTCCTATAAATCCCTCCAAAGATCTCCAGTATTTTTTTCTTGGTCATAGGGGTTCTGTGTGTCAGATTAGTTCCAGGTCCATCGTTGGTGGAGTTCAGAGTGCTCTTAGATTGCAGGTGAACTATACATCCTAATACCTACAACTCCTATAAATCATGGTGAATTCCCCCTAAACCTCTCTAGTATGTTCAGTTGCTGATCAATTCCTCTGTTTACTGTGTGCCATAGAAAAGAATAGGAACGAGTTATGGGAGTGGCAGTGGGCGGGGTCATGAAAATTCCACACCAATGGAGAGAGTAAGAAACACTGGGATGCCCATGGTGGAGGAAAAACAGACAATCTAGGATGAAAATGTCCCCGAATGAAAGCCTTTACTTGGGTGATGGGCAGTATGGTGTTCGTGGAGGACATGGCAGGGCTCTTGGACATGTTTATGGTGCTCGCTATAACCTGCAATGTCATTGGGAAGAAGGGTCATTGGTGTCTCCTGAGTAGTGAGAGCTATAGCTATTTGTGGAAGTAGGAGCCTGTTTGTGTAAGTGGACACCCCAGCGGCACACATACACATATATTTTCACTTTTATTATGTGTACAGTATAGATAATTTATGTAAGGGAGGACATTCAGTCACCTCATAGCCACCTGCAGTGTTAACATCAAGAAAAGGTATCCCTGCTGCATCTTCTGGTTTTGTAGACCAGGCCCAGTAGTAGCAAAGCATTGACAGCCTCTAATGATTGAATGTTCAATTAAAAACCATAGTCATTATGAAGAAGTTCATGAATGTGCTTTGTTGTTTTTCTTTTCACTGTTTTGCCATGGTTCAGCACAGTAACCAATTTCAGGATGTCAGTAAGAGCTACTGCTTTTGCAATGAGCAAAGCTGAGGCTTATTTTTGAAGGGCAAAATTCTGAACATCTACTGCTTGCTCAGTGAAAATGACAGGATATTCACTATGTTGTAGCAAGAAAAACCGCTCAGCCAGAGCAATTCTTTTTCTGGGATCAGTGGTAGAGATAAATACTGATTCACTTTTGGTTTTCTTCTTTACACTCCACTGTATACTTCACCAATAGTAGATCTTGCCATCCTTTTTGACTTACAGCTGTGGTTGTCAAATGAAAGATCAAGGGCCAAAAGTCTATTTTATTCTATGACCTGTAAAACAGAACTCTCCTGAATAACTGTAGGGTTTGTTGATTTTCATGAGAAAGGATACATTATCTTTGTGTAGACCAGAAACCAGACTGCATAGAAGCCAGAATGCAGTCTGTTAACTCTGCTCTTGCCATATTCTTTGATACTTTTTGTTGGTATCAAAGGATATGGCAAGATCAGCTTTGCTCCATATTTGTATCAGTTTTTTTTCTTTCAGTCAGGTTGTGGTGGGATAACTTAAAGAAAGGATGAGAATAGCTCATGTATTCTAGAGAACAATATATGGTAAGTATTATTGCCATGTGATAGACATACACTCTAGAACAAAGGTCCTCAAATCTTTCAAGTAGAGAGACAGTTCATGGTCCCTCAGACTGTTAGGGGGCCGGACTATAGTTTGAAAAAGACAAACAAAACATGAACATATATCTTATTTGTAGTGCAAACAAATATGAAAAACAATACAATATTTAAAATGAAGAACAATTTTAACCAACACAAACTTACCAATATTTCAATGGGAAGTGTGGGCCTACTTTTGACCGATGATAGGGTCAAGTTAATTAGGATTGTTGTTGGTGCCTTCAAGTTGTTTCAGACATAGGGCAACCTTAAATCTAAAGACCTTGGAGAGCTGCATCCCACCTGCGGACCTTAGTTTGGAGACCCCTGCTCTAGAAGAATGAAACTGGACGCAGTACATTGATTGGCATCTTGTTTCGGGCAATATGCAAGGGTAAGTTCAAACACTTTCAAACACTTAGAAAGGAATGCGGTCATCGCTAATAGTCAACACGGATTTATCAAAAACAGGTCATGCCAGAGTGATCTGATCTCTTTTTTTGATAGAGTGACAAGCTGGGTAGATCTATAGAACACTGTGGATGTAGCGTACCTGGATTTGAGTAAGGCCTTCGACAAGGTCCCCCATGACCTTCTGGCAAGCAAACTAATCAAATGTGGGCTAGGCAAAACTATGGTTAGGTGGATCTGTAATTGGTTAAGCGAACAAACCCAATAGGTGCTGACCAATGGTTCCTGTTCATCCTGGAAAGAAGGATGAGTGGAGTGCCATAGAATTCTGTCCTAGGCCCGGTTCTGTTCAACATCTTTATTAATGACTTAGATGAAGGGCTAGAAGGCATGATCATCAAGTTTGCATATGACACCAAATTGGAAGGGATAGTTTAGTTAATACTCCAGAAGACAGGAGCAGAATTCAAAACAGTCTTAACAGATTAGAGAGATGGGCCAAAACTAACAAAATGAAGTTCAAAAGGGACAAATGCAAGATACTTCACTTAGGCAGAAAAAATGAAATGCAAAGATACAGAAAGGGGGACGCCTGGTTCAACAGCAGTACGTGTATAAAAGATCTTGGAGTCCTTGTGGATAATAAGTTAAACATGAGCCAACAATGTTGTGTGGCAGCTAAAAAAGCCAATGGGATTTGGGCCTACATAAATAGGAGTATAGTGACTAGATCCAGGGAAGTCATGCTACCCATCTATTCTGCCTTGGTCAGACCACACCTGGAATACTGTGTCCAATTCTGGGCACCACAATTGAAGGGAGATGTTGACAAGCTGGAATGTGTCCAGAGAAGGGTGGCTAAAATGATCAAGGGTCTGGAGAATAAGCTCCATGAAGAACAGCTTAAACAGCCGGGCATGTGCCTGCAGAAAAGAAGGCTGAGAGGAAACATGATGAGGGCCATGTATAAATATGTGAGGGGAAGTCATGGGGAGGAGGGAGCAAGCTTGTTTTCTGTTGCCCTGGAGTCTAGGACATGGAACAATGGCTTTAAATTATAGAAAAGGAGATTCCACCTGAACATTAGGAAGAACTTCCTCACTGTGAGAGCTGTTCAGCAGTGGAACTCTCTGCCCTGGAGTGTGGTGGAGGTTCCTTCTTTGGAGGCTTTTAAGCAGAGGCTGGATGACCATCTGTCAGGGGTGCTTTGAATGTTATTTTTCCTGTATCTTGGCAGAGGGTTGGACTGGATGGCCCATGAGGTCTCCTTCAATTCTATGATTCTATAAGTTCACTTTATACTGGCATGTCTTATTTTCGTTATTGCAGAGGTTAGTAATCTCTCCCAACACCTTCAACAACTAAAAAGTCCCACTCATAAGACTGTGATGCCCCCCGCCCCAACAGTCATTTTGTTGCTGGTAGAGAGTTGGGGGTGGGGAGAGCAGAGGATGATCTGACTATGCCTTATAGGCAGATGCAGACCTTAAACATAGTCTGCTATAATTTCAGTGGATTTTGGATTGGTATGTAAAGCCAGATGATTTTACATACAAACATCATCTCTTTTAATTGCCCTTTAATGTAAATTTTGCAGCAAAAGCATGAGTCCTGAAGGTGGTGAGCCATAGCGGAGCTTCATCTGCAAAACCTCTTATACAACACCGAGTAATGCAGGATTGCCACCACTGTCTTTAAATAAACATTTGTTTGTTAATCATTTATGTTCGTTGTGGCACATAGGTTTTAGTTTCTCAGTTAAAGTTACCTTAAAGTCAGCATAACCATTGGAGACTAAGAGTACTTCAAACTTGTTCTTATGTGCACACCCACAGTTATGAATGTGAAACCCTTTCCATTTTTTTTTTTTAGTTTGCCTAGCAGAATTGGTGTTTCCATGGCAAAGGGACCTTTAAAAGCCTCTCGTGGAAGCTATTTCATGAGTCAGCTTTGAGATTTGCAGGTAATGGCCTTTACAAGGCTCAGCAGCTGTAAACCCCGTGTCTGGATCTCAGGCCTTCAGGATTATCAACTTATCAAACTGCCCACGCAGGGAAAGTCAAGGTCTTGGACTGGAGGAGGCAGCACCCATGCCTGTCAGACTCAATGGTAATTTGTGTTAACCAAGATTCAGCATGCTTGGTACACATGTGAACTTTACACAAAAGTAATTTTTTAGGAGTTTGTCACTTGATTGGCATTATGTTATAGGAAATGCGCTAACAAATTTCTTATTGTGTTACCCTAAGCTCCAATATTCCATCATTTCATCTCTGCTAAGGGTGCAGTAGTGCCTGTTGACTTTTTGATTCACCCTGCCTAGTATTTTAGGTTTCTGCTTTCCATTGTTTACATTTCAAAGGTTAGTCATTTGACTGAATCAGTCTCCAGTTTCCAATTTTCAGCTGAACTAATTAGCCATGTCTCCTGAAGGCCATTTTTTGGGAAGGAGGTATTTGCTCCAGCTATTATTTCTTTCTTCTTTTTTGCAAATAAGTTTATTTGGTTTAAAAATATTTTTTAAAAACTGAAATGAACAGTAAAAGAGGGGGGAAAGAAAGGGAAGATGGAGAACAAGAGAGTAAGTTACAGAACCATGTAAGCCATGTACGTTACAGAGCCATGTTCGTTAGACAGTTCTACACAGAAGTCTATTTTATCATTGAAGACATACATGGTAGTATTGTTAAACATATTGTTTAGTATATGAAGAAAGTAAGAAGAGGAAAAATCCAACTATGGAAACACAACTACAATCTTCTCTAATTACATTTTTGGGGGAGATGCAAGATAAGACAGCATCTGCTTATTTTGCTAAATAGGGCATAGCTTTTCATTTAGGCACATTCTTTAAAATATCAATTTGGCTGCAATATTTGTAAATGTTCGTATTGGAATCAATGGACATGCATTTTGTTACTTAGAATCAATGAATCATAGAATTGGAAGAGACCTCATGGGCCATCCAGTCCAACCCCTGCCAAGAAGCAGGAAATCGCATTCAAAGCACCCCTTTGAGATCATCTTTGAAAAACAGTTAAATAGGTTATTGGAATCTTGAGATCAGGTGTGATGTAGGTGAAATGTCACCATGAGTGGATTCACATTACATGATTGTAGTGCTATGATTCTGTTATAAATGCCATGGCAACTTTCATGGAATGCTAGGATTGGCAATTATTGGAGAGGCATAAGCTTCTCAGCCAGATAATTCTCCTTTTGGTGCCTCTGAACAAACTACCAAACCCCAGAAGGATTCTATAAGACCCATCCATGACAGTTAAAGTGGTATCAAAATATTATTGTTGTGTAGTGTGAAAGCACCCCATTTTTTTTTACCTAAGATTATGAGACATAAACTTTGTACATTATTGTTTATTTAATTCTCTCTCACTCTCAAAATACATAAATTCCTCTGAAAAAGACAAGAGCCAAGGATTCTGTCAAAGTGGAAATATTTTTTTAAGTTGGACAAAAGGGAAAATATGTTTATTTGGGTACTATCTTTAACTCTTAGAACAGTAAATGTTGATGTTTTAAAAAATACCAACATACAGCTTTAAGACAGTCATTTATGAATTGTAACTTGAGATGGCAATGCAAATCTGCCGTAACAAGGATCTTATCATTAGTATCATGTTGTCCTATATACACATGCTTAAACACATGCGCCCAAATTGTTTTCCCTCAAAATGGTGGAAGCCATGATGTTGAAAAACAACATATGGAGAATGGTGAATGTAGTTTGCAAAGAAACACACCTCCCTCCAGCCCACTACATGCTCAGTTGGCAAGCACCTGCTAATTGCTGGAAACTGGGATGCACTATCAAGATATTTTGTCTCTGGGCAATATTTTCCGTCTGTCATTATCATTGCATTTTTACAAATCCAGCTTCTGGTTTCTATGACAGTAATATGAGCCAAGTCACTGATGATGAATGACTAACAGAATGTCACTGGTGGGGCTGCCATCTTTTCCTTCTGCTCTTCGATCTGTTGGATTTATTCCTGAATCAAAGGCAGCTTCTTGAAATTAAAAATGTATAGTTTAGATTGAAGCAGGAGAAAAAGGAAGAAAAGAAAAAGAATTCAAGACGTCCTGGTTCCTAAGTTATCTGGGGATCCCGTTTTTATTGAGTGGTGCAGAACAGACCACAGCAAAGCTTCTCTCCTCCCTCCCTCCCTCCCTCCCTCCCTCCCTCCCTCCCTCCCTCCCTCCCTCCCTTCCTTCCTTCCTTCCTTCCTTCCTGGGGCCTATGGGCTTAGCTTGGCAGGATGTGGAGAGGGAGGAGTGAGGACACTAATATATAGGAATTATGGTGTCAGGACTTCCAATTTTGTATATTAACAATTTTATTTGTCGCAGCTTTCAGTAATGTTTGGGTACACACATGGCCTTGGTTCCTGTCGCCCTTTATTTGGGGATCATAGATTGAAGGTGTTTGAGACATGGCCACCTTGTGTCCACCTTACCCTTGGTGCCAATAATAATGCAGAAGTGGATCCCCATCTCTTCTTAATGCAGCATGTACTAATGAAGCTTCAGAATAATGAAGGTTCATAGATGTTTCAGTGTTACCATTGTGATAATAAAGTGAGGTGTGGAGTAATCAAACTAGAATTGTATCTCTTCATACTTCTTTTTAATAGTGACCCAGGAATTTCCTTTTCTCCTTAAGTAAATATAAAGATTTTCTCCTAACATTAAGTCTAGCCGTGTCCAACTCTAGGGGTTGGTGCTCATCTCCATTTCTAAGCCGAAGAGCCAGTGTTGTCTGTAGATGCCTCCAAGATCATGTGGCCGGCATGATAGCATGGAGCACTATTACCTTCCTGCTGGAGCAGTATCTATTGATCTACATGTTTGATTTGCATGTTTTTGAACTGCTAGGTTGGCAGAAGCTGGGGCTAACAGCGGGAGCTCGCCCAGTTCCCTGGATTTGAACCACCGACCTTTCAGTTAGCAAGTTCAGCAGCTCAGCGGTTTATCCGCTGTGCCACCAGGGGCTCCTGCTTTTCTCCTACTACTCTGGAAAAGCTCATTTCTGTAATCCAACACAGACAGACATATCATCTTGATATGAAACCAGCACCTTCTTTTTCTCTTTCATTTTTTATTCTTATTATTTTAGGTTTCTGGTTATTGGTTTTATCTTTTCAGTTCTCTTTAGCTTCTTTTAGTTCAGGCTGACTTTGAGTACTTCAATCAAATGACAGTAGCAGACGGTGCGTCGCTTGCACTTCTGCTATAATGCATCATATGAAAATACACATTTCATTATATATGTTCTTCTAATAGGGAAAGTTGGGCACAAGATGTGCATCGAGTTCACTCACCTCAACAGATAGGAGACATGACTTCTTCCACATGTTTTGCCAGAATATAACAGAAGACAGTTGCCACGGGCCCAGCATCTGAAACCAACTCCATCCATCTGTGACGCTATTTGGTATTTGTGGCCAGATATTCCTTTCACTCCCTTATCTGCTTTCATAACTATCTTTGAAAAAGTGCCATTAGCTGGAGAAGCTTTCTGTTCACTCTACTGGAAATATTGCTAAATATTACTCTAGAAGAGTAAGTCATCAAACTAGGAATATTCACTGGCTCAAATGGTCTTTCAGCACATCTGCTCAGAAGCTACCAGAACTTTGGAACATGGGTTGCACCCTTAGTTTGAGTCAATTAGAATGACAGCCAAATAATTGGATGTTTAGTTCTAATCAGTGGATAAAATAAGCTCCTTGTGCCTCCACCATTCCCAATATACTGCCCTTCTCTGATTGCTAGGTTATAATTCTGAAGAGATCGCCAATGCCAAAATAGGCAGGTTTTTTCTGGTCTACAGCCTAACAAAATTGGGACTCCTTGGATTTCAGCCCCAGGGCTTTCTGAGATTGTTGCCTTGAAATAATGCCAACAACATACAGTGTTAGGATTTCAGAAAATATGGTCCACCTCCAGGGCTATTTCTGGGGCCTATACACAAGGTCTCCCCCAATTGAGATTGGACTGCAATATGTGAGGATAGGAGACTTAATCCTTTTGCACAGTCGCTGTGTGAAAGGAATTTCACCCACAAATTTCCCTTCTCAGTATGGCAGTATATAGGGGAAAATTGGAGGAGGTTAAAGGAGAACATTGAACTCCCCCTACCTATCGAAATTCTGATACAGATTGGAGAATACAACATTTGTTTTAAATAATAAAGCAGTCATAGATATAGCTGCATAATATATATGATAAATACCATGTGGATCTGCGATCAATGATATAAATTTATTGACCAGAGGAAAATAATGCCATATCTCCCTCCTCATGATAATTTTCATTGCTAATGTTAGAGTTAACAGATTTTGCTTCACCAGCCTCACTGATTACTAATTTGCATGTATCTTATTTTCTTGTTTGTTTTTACTACACTTGCATTACTTTAATCTACAGCCATTTTTTCTGTTGCCTTCATTACACAATGTGTATATATACTAATATGATATGCCTTACAAAGACTACTCATATTATTTCTTCTCTCTGGTAGACCCTGTGAGTTGGTGATGGTTGTTCTCCCTTGATTATCCTGTTTGTGAGATAGAATATTATTTCACATTTCCAACAGATAGAACTCCTTTCTTACATATGGGTAAAGTAAGGTAAACGTTTTCCCCTGACGTTAAGTCCAGTTGTGACCGACTTTCATCTCTATTTCTAAGCCAAAGAACCAGCGTTGTCTGTAGACACCTCCAAGGTCATGTGACTGGCATGACTGCATGGAGCGCCGTTACCTTCCCGCCGGAGCGGTACCTATTGATCTACTCACATTGGCATGTTTTCGAAGTAAGGTAAGGTTGGCATATAAGGATACTTAAATCTGCAGAAGATGCTTACCTTTCAGAGGCCACCAAGCTTAATGAAAATATGACAGCAGTCTGTAATTTTTTTTTTTTTACAAAAGATATACTTTGTTGTATTCTATTAAAAACATTATCTTATATAGTCTATAAGTCCATCTTATATTTAGGTTGAGGGCAGGCTTTTGGGCCAGAAATTCAGAAATGGTAAAAGCACCACTATGACAAAGAGAGTAGAAGAAGGTCTGTGTGTCTATTAAAGGCATGGACAAACCTTTTTTTCCTTGGAGCGGCATTGTGAGCCAGGTTGGGAGGGCAGCTCCATAAGGGAGGGGAGGGCCTGGGAAAGGCAGGGCTAGGAGGGAGCAGAGCAGGGCCTGGGTCATCCTCAGGTTGTCCTCCCAGCATAAGGATGGGGCTGCTCATCCCATCCTTATACTGGGCGGAAGGTAGAACATGCGGCGATTGCCGAGATCCTCCATCCCCTCCTCCTCTCCCGATCCTTGAGGGTGAGCCAGGCAGCAGCTGAGTGTGCTCTGGAGGGCTCTCGACCACTGCGTGCTTCCTTGAATCATCCTCTTGGCATAAGAATGGGGTCACTCACACCATCCTTAGACCAGGAGAAGTGTGAGATACACAGTGGCTGAGAGCACCCAGAGGGCTCTGAGCTGCTACGTGCCTTCCTCCCACATATTTTTGGCATAAGGATGCACTGTGTCCTTATGTGAAGAGGACAGGGAAAATGAGGAGGGCCTGAGGTAAGCGCCCAGGGGGCCGTATCCAGCCCCCCAGGCCTTAGTTTGCCTATGCCTAGTATATTAGGTTTTCCCAGGATGGAGTAAGTGCTCACCTTCTGCCACTCTACTCAGAGAAGAGGATGGCTTTTCTTTTTTGGTGATAGTTGAGATACAGTATTTACATTGACCTGTGGATAAGTCAACTAGTCATATACATGAGTATATGCAGAAATATCATTTGTATCCTAGTTTTTAAAATTAAACAAGATTTTAGCGTTCATTACAACAATGAATGGAAAGCCAGCATGGCATATAGTAACCTGGTAATCTAAAGCTTTCAAACGCCTATGCTTGACAACGTGGGCTCTCCTTTACCCTTACCCTACCACTTCTATTTCTTAAAATACAAGCAGTGGGTGTAGCTGTGCAGACCAAAGCTCATTCCTTTTAAGATAAGGTAACCTCCCTTTTGAAATGTAAGCTTATATTTCCTTTTAGTGCCCATTATAACCCCTTCTTTCCTAATACAGAATAATTACATTGTGCTTGCAATTCTCATTACAATCTCCCTTTTATTCCATAATGATATGTATGTTAAAAGGGCCTTAAATGTTGTGCTAGACCCAAACCTGGGGTTTCTTGAAATGCTACCATCAGAGCCTAATTTAATTGAACACAACAGGGGAGGCAGTGAAACATGTACTCAAGCAACTATTTGAAATAATAAGGTGACGAGAATAATGGCCGTAATCCAACAGAAAGGAAGGGAAACATAAGTGTGATTAAATACTTAAATAAACTGTGAGGATACTACCACAACTTCCCACTGCATAAACTCATCCTGTGTCTCCCTCCCCTCAGCTTTCAAGTCATCTTAGAGCCTACACCAGATGTGTCAAACATGTGGCCCTCCATATGTTTGGGCCTCCGACCCACAGAAGCCCTAGCCAGCTTGTCCAATGACAGGAATTTGGGGAGCTGAAGTCCAAAATACCTAAAGGACAACAATTTTGACACCATTGGCCCACACAATGCTTTGACAATGGTGCTTTCAGTTGACATCTCATTGAAATAAATTGTTTTTGCACATGCACACACATTTACAAATATCACTTTGGGAAAAACACCATGCATATGTTTTACATTTTTTTGTTTTTGTTTTTAAATAAAATATGCCTTTATATCAAAACCTAAGAATGCTTATGAAAATGAGTTTTTCACAAGGTTTCCAAGCCTGAAAATAATCAAAAATACATAAGCATGTGTAATCTCATCCAGTGGAGGGAAAACTTTTGAAATTATTCGTTATTGAGTTGTTATGCAATAACAACTCAAGACTTACATCCTTAAACATTTGTATGGATGTTTCATTGTGGTGGCCATGAAAATTATATTAATTTAAACTTCAAATTCAGAATTCAGAAATATACACACACACACACACACACACACACACGCTTTGGATAGCATAGGGAAGGGTCAACATCCTTATGGTGTTTGTTTTACTGCCTTTGCCTCTGTTCAGAAGATTTCACCTCATTTTCTATCCCTGTGATCATTGGCTTTTGAACAATTTGGCTTGTTGTGGAAACAAGGATTGGTGATAAATCTTCCATTGAGACCCCTTTTCCCTATGATAACTCTTCCAGCAATAAATTTGCCTTGCTAGAAGTAGATTTCCTCTTACCTCCTGTTGCCTCACCCCCGTTTTTAACTATTAGCCCTTTGTAAGTCGGATGTTTGTAACTTGGCGACTGCCTGTATTCTTTTTTTATTTATACATCTAACTTCCTGTAACAAGTGACTACAGCTCTTATGTGAAACATGACAAGGGAATTAATAAAACATTCTTTCTTTCAAGAAAATATACCACACTAAACTGGCATGCAGCAGAACCGTTGTGCTGTCCTTTGATGTAAAATGCAGAACACTTTTCAAGCTTTAACAAGAGAAAAACGTTTGTGTGTAAAAAAAAGAGAGCTTTTTCTAAGTTCCCATTAACAAGTGATATGGACATGTATATATTTATGAATTAGCTCTGGAAAGCACTAGATTGGGAAATCAATAGCAAAGACTTGGATCTTGGGAATCTACAGAAATTATCAAATGAATGGATGAAATTCTCAAATCTGAACTCTGTTCCACAAAAATAGAATTTTGATACTGCATTCACTATTCAAATAGAGCATGTTTGAAGTATGCATACATTATGGGGCACTTATGGAGAAGAATAAGGAACTAATTTATAGAAACTGTAAATTTTATTTATCCCCTACTCATAGAATCATAGAATCAGAGTTGGAAGAGACCACGTGGGCCATCTGGTCCAACCCCCTGTAAGAAGCAGGAAAATCACATTCAAAGCAACCTCGACAGATGGCCATTCAGCCTCTGTTTAAAAGCCTCCAAAGAAGGAGCCTCCACCACACTCCAGGACAGAGAGTTCCACTGCTGAACAGCTTTCACAGTTAGAAAGTTCTTCCTAATGTTCAGGTGGAATCTCCTTTCCTGTAGTTTGAAGCCGTTGTTCCACGTCCTAGTCTCCAGGGAAGCAGAAAACTTGTTCCCTCCTCCCAATGATTTCCCCTCACATATTTATACATGGCAACAACAACAACAACAACAACAACAACAACAACAACAACTTTATTTTTTGTACCCCACCTCCATCTCCCCAAAGGGACTCAGGGCGGCTTACATATGGCACAAGGTGTCTAAAACAACACATGAAATAAACACACAGTACAATACAAAATAAAACCACTAGTATATAAAACAACAATTTGAACTCAGAACAGCCCCATCATATCTTCTCCCAGCCTTCTCTTATGCAGGCTAAACACAGCCAGCTCTTTAAGTTGCTCCTCATAGGGTTTGTTCTCCAGACCCTTGATCATTTTAGTCGCCCTCCTCTGGATACATTCCAGTTTGTCAACATCTTCCTTCAATTGTGGTGCCCAGAGCTGGACACAGTATTCCAGGTGTGGTCTGATCAGGGGTATAAGCAATAGGGTGGGGTGCCCAAATAGGTATGTACTATTTCAATAGTTTTCTTCTCAGATGAAGTATTCACAACTCAGGACTTAGTGTTAGTTGTTTGGCCCAGAAAACAACATTTCTTCACAAGACAACTCAATTTTAGTTAAAGTAAATCTCCAATTGAAGCATTTAATGTGCAAGGGAAAATACTATTTCTGCACAAACCATCATGACTGAATTTTGTGCCGAATAAATCCTGAACTAAACAAAATCTTGCCATCCCAAGGCTCTTCTAGTCAAGATTTTTTGACACATTTTCCAGAAATTTTTGTCAGAGATATTTTATCTATCTCAAGGGTAAAATTAGGGCATTTCTCTTCCCTTATAATTATGCCCCATCCCATGAAAATGTCCTTCGGTCCCCAAGCATCTAGTCTTTCAGTGACTTAAAACTTTAGCTGAACGTTTAGAAATGCAGTTTAGCTGTCAAAGAAAAGGGACAGGTAGAGAAACCAAGAGAATACAGACAGAGCTATAGAAATTCTGAATGTGAAAGATTTTCAATATCCTACTCTCTGCAATGTTAGTAATGTCTTTTTTTTTGGGGGGGGGGGAGGTAGAATTATGATAGGAGACAATGGATTCTTCCCTCCTCTGGTAGCTATACCCATTCATGTACTTTTGGACAGAGCGAAATATGAGACTTTCAGGAGTTTGCTGTCATGTCACTTCACTTTCTTCAGGTTAGTTTGAAAGTTTCAGGGCTGTGTGAAGGGCTTTGTTTGCTCCTGTAAAAATGAAGTATTATTGATGAAATGAATTGATAGGATGAAATGAAAGGTGAATTGTACGTTGAAGGCTGTTCCAGAAGGAGGTAAGAGAGAGACATAGAAAAAGAATAGAATAAGTAAAGTCACACCACTGTGAAATCCATGGGCAGGGAGGGTAAAAGGAAAAGTGGAAACTGGGGTGGAGAAAGAATAATTTAGCAGAATAATTCCTCCACAGCAACCCAGAATGTTAGATATTAGAGGAAAATTCCACGTGGTTTTGATGGTCTATTATTCCTCCCTTATCGGTAAACTTTGTTTTCAGCCTGAGAATGAATTATTTGGAATCATTTTTCTATTTCTAGTTCCATCCCCCCCCCCCCCCAAAAAAAAAACAATGTTAAAAGGTGTAACAATTTCAGGTATTAAGGAAAATCTGTAAACAACTGCTAAAGTAGGAATACATTATAGATACATGTTGCCCAAAGGCCATTGGGTGCATCCCTGTTGTCTTCCCTCTTGTTTCTCAATCTTTGTATTGCTTGTAATGGTGAACTATATTAGTGGCTCATGGTCTGTGGCCTAGGAGAAGAGGAGACTTTGTCCACACTTCACTTGTTTCATGGATGAGATGTCTTCTAGGTTCCACTGTTAGATACCACCTTTGGCCAGATTTGTGAAACGTTTCCTTTTTGTGACATGTCTTCATTAGATTGTAAGCCTGAAAGGAGGGAACTATTTTTACTTATAAATGCTACATACAATCATAGCACTATATAAATAAATGATATAATATGATGAGAAATGAAATGTTTATTCTAGACCAGCGCTTCTTAAACCTAAACCTTTTCCACTCATGACTTTTTTCTGCTTGAGAAATGTTTATGTGTCCCCAGGTATGTAGGTATATAAAATAGATATAACAACCAAACATTTACTGATAATACATCAGCATTTGGAAGGCTTGCTAAACAGATTGATTCCCTTTTTTGTGGAACACAGCTGAAGCCTTTTCTGCAGAGTTGTAAACCCTGAACATTGTTGCTATTAGATTTGTGTAAATAGGTAATGTTCAGAAACCTTTTCCTGTTGCCAAATTTTTTAAGATCCCAACATTAAGTTAAATGGGAGCCTATATAGGGTTGCAACTCACAGTTTTAGAGGCAATGCTAAAGACCAAAACTTTGGTCCTCCAGGTGGTTTGGACTTCAGTTTCCAGAAACCTAAGGGCCCTTCCACACAGCCATATAACCTAGAATATCAAGGCAGAAAATCCACAATATCTGCTTTGAACTGGGTTTTCCGAGTCCACACTGCCATATATTGCAGTGCAAAGCAGAAAATATGGGATTTATTCAGCTGTGTGGAAGAGGCCTAAGTCACTCTGGTGAATGGTCGGGGATTCTGGAAGCCAAATTCCAAAACATCTGGAGCACAAAAGTTTAGAAATCATTGCATTAGACATTCCAGCCAAAGGTGTGTTGAAAAGCTTTGCGTAGGAAGTGCTATTTTGTGAACAGGTTGTTTGTTATTGAAATGCACATTCAGATGCTACAGGTAAATCAGTTTATGACTAAATAATGTTTAGTATTTCTAAGCATATATTGAGCAAAGGAGGTTCTTCCATATTGGTGGAATGACCAAAAAATCCATTTTGCATGATTGATTGGTCCTCATTCCTTTTGTTCTCTTCTCTAAGGGCCCTCCCACACAGCCATATAACCCAGAATATCAAAGCAGATAATCCACAACATTTGCTTTGAACTAGATTATCTAAGTCCACACTGCCATATAATACAGTTCAATGTGGATTTTATGCAGCTGTGTGGAAGGGGCCTTACTTATCACAACAAACTGGCTTCCTGAAAGCATTGTGCTATTAAGCAATCTGATTTTTCACCCTGCCTTCAATGCAAACATGTAAAAAAGACGTTACTTGGAATTGTGGGAGGGTGGGCAGGGAGATAACATTATCACAGAAAATGTGAGGATGGTCTTAGTATTGAAGAGCCTTAAGAGAAACAGAAAAATGGATGGTGTTTGCTAGGGAGTTGGATGATGTAAATATGAGAAAGGTTATGAAATGTGCTGACAATTCAAAACAACTTGGAAACCACAGCTGAGTTGAAAGGCAATGGGAAATCCAGTTCTGAAGACCTGAAAAGGCCCTCTTGCCAAAATGACATGGTAGGTAAGTTACCCACATGTTGAATCCCTGTGAAGAATCAATATGATGAGAAGAACAAAAACAGGCCTTTTGTCCTACTGAAAATTTTCAGAACATTTTCAGAAACTTCTGAGCTCTATTTTGTTTGGTTTCCCCCTACTTGCTAAGGCTAACCAGACCAAATTCCTTCCCTCTTCTCCTTTCCCTGTTACTCTTCTCTTTGTAATATGTCATCTCTTTCTGTGCTCGTAACCATAGAGATGGGTAATAGAGATGGCTTCTGCCTTAACCTTCTTTACAAAAGAACCTCTTTAAAATCACTGATGCAGTATAGCAGGTTGTTTGTGTGTTTCAGGGCTTTCAGTTGTATTTCCATCCAAAGGTGGTGAGGGCAAAAATCCAGGACTCCAAAACTCACATAGGCTGAATGGCATTGCTTTAAGACTTTAAGTGGGGTAATAATAATAATAATAATAATAATAATAATAATAATAATAATAATAATAATAATAATAATAATAATATAAAATCTCTTGCTGTCATTGGAGCAGAAGCCAACAATGAGGTGTTCATGAACTCTGTGAGTGGGATTTCACTGGATCAGTTTCAATTGATGGGTATAGTTGATGTGGACAAGCTGCTGGGGCAAGTAAGGAAGACAACTTGTTTTCTTGATCCCTGTCCCTCTTAGGTGGTTGTCCAGGGAGGAGATGCAATTCAATCTCAAATACAACAAATTATTAATGCATCTCTCGGGGGGGGGGGGGGATTTTTCCATTTTTTAAAAAAAAGAAGCAGTAGACAGCTGCTGAAGAAGCCCTCCCTGGATCCCCTAGACCTTAATAATTACAGACAAGTGTCTAACCTCCCTTTTTTGGGCAAGTAGATTGAGAAGGCAGTTGCCCTTCAACTCCAGGCAGTCTTGGATGACAAACACTTCCCTGGCCCATTTCAAATGGACTTTAGAGCAGAATACAGAGTTGAGACTGCTGTGATCACCTTAGTGAATTATCTCCGTCTCAATACCGATAGGGGGAATGTGTCCTTATTGGTGCTTCTAGACCTCTCAGCCTTTGATACCATCAACCGTGGTTTTCCTTCTGGAATGCTTGAAGGGGCTAGGAATTGGAGGCACTGTGCTGCTTTGGTTCCAGTCATAATTCTAAGGCAGGTTCCAGATAGTGGTGCTTGGCGATAGCTGCTCCTTAAAAAAATGAGCTGTTATGTGGCATCCCACAAGGTGCCATTCTACCCCCAATATTTCTTAATATTTACATGAAACCTCTTGGAAAGATCACCCATAGGTATGGGGGAGGGTGTTATCAGTGTGCCAATGACACCCGAATATATTTCTCCATGCCTTCAAAAACAGCCTTTCAAAGTATCTTATTCTAAGTATGATACATAGAGAGAACTCCTATCTAATCAGAAGTAGTTCTGGTTATGTTCAATGGAGATTACTTCACAGGAAATGGAGCATAGTGTTCCATTTGGTGAGTCTGTAAGAAAGGACAGATTGAACATCACTCATCCAGAATTCTGAAATCCAAAATACTCCGAAATGCAAAATTGTCCATATAGATGACTGAGATATGGACACTTTTGCTTCCTGATGGTCCAAGATCCAAGACTTCGTTTCATTCCCAAAATTATTTAAAATATTGTGTATAGGCTTTGTTTATAAGATGTATACAAATAGAAATTAATTTTATGTTGAAACTTGGTTCCCATTTCCAATATATCTCATTATGTATATGCAAGTATTCCAAAAGCCCAAAAAATTTAAAATCTAAAATAGAGAATACTTCTCTCCCAAGCACATGAAATACATGAATCCATCTTGCTGTCACCTTTTGCTAGCATGGGGAACTGAATCTGCAAATCAGCCTTTCTGTTATTATTATATTTTATCTGTCATTAATATAAAGTATTTTGGGAAAACACTAAGGTTTTAATTGTATGTATTCTGTCAGAAAAGTAGCCAGTTCACAATTATGTTTTCCTGATGAGTATGGAAAATAGTATTAGGAACAATCTTGGCATTGGGTTTCTGCTCCGTTTTTTTTTTTGATACAGTGAGTAAGGATCACCTCTTATGGGATTTCAGGCACTTGTCATAGTATCTAGGAAGCTCCCTGGTTGCTTTGATTCCCCCCTCTCTATTCTCATTTTTCCCAAGTTTTTTTTTAGTTTTTCTTTCATTACATCTCTGTTTTTATATTTCTGTACAGTAATTACTATGTTAAAGCAATTCACATCTTTAATTTAAAAGAATAAAATGTAATTTTATGGCTGCAGTTATGATGTGTTCAATCTTTTTGTGATGTAGCTATAACTATTTTAGTTATTTTAACAACTACGGTGACATGTGTTGGGGCTCAGCAAGAGTCTAGGGATTTCTCAAAGGATAAAGGGGGTGATGGGTTTCAAACTGAGTAAACTGGGGAGTCTGTGTGTGATCAGGGTGAATTGCAGGCCATAGATCAGAGAGAAGTGCAGATAGTTGGAGATGAGGCAGAGGATGTTTTGAATTCCAGTGGTCATTCCTTAGCAACAGAGGAAAAGTCCATTTCTCCTGGAATCAGCCTTCAACTGATGGGGAGTTTTCCCATGATATCAGATTAGGTCTTTGCACTGAGGGGGTGAAGGATAGATTAATTAGGCAGTCAGAAAGACTCCATGAGAAGTCCTTGAAATCCAGATGTGTGAGACCTGGAACTCATGGCTTCTTGGTCAGGCTTGGGCTAAAATTAAGTGATGGTTACTTGATGCCTCTCAGAGCAGACAACGTTACTAAAAGCTTCAGGTTCCTCTCTTAGCTCTCAGGTTTATGATTCAAGTTTCCTGTGTTTGCCTATGTTCCTGGAAGAGTTTAGCCTAGGGAAAAGTTCTGCTTTTATGCTCATTGATTTATGACTGTGTTGTTGACTTCTTTGATTACATGTACCTTGCCATTTTTGGGCTATTGTTCTTTTGTATATATTGCTATTTTATAGCTCCTTTTGCTACTGCTCTTTTGGGAAATGCTTTTTTTCCCTTTTGTACATGCTTTTCATAATAAACTGCTGTAATTAATACTACTGGACTCTGGTGTGGTGCTGGGTGAAAAGATGTCTCAAGGCAAGGGAACAGCAACATTCCTTCGTCATACATTGGGGAAGACCTGATCTAGAGGCTGGTTTGTACTGTGCCTTGTGTTGTAGAATGAAAAACATTGAGACATGAAAACAGAAAAGTTTATTTTTAAAATATATAGTTATAATAATAAGAACTGTGATGGGAGCCTTGAAGCTATGATAGCAATTGTGACTGTTAGGTGCCATCAAGTTGCTTGGGACTTGTTTTTTGGACCAGGATGACCTTATCATGGTGTTTCCTTGGCAAAATCAGTCCAGAAGAGGTTCCCATTGCCTTCCTCTGAGGCTGAGAGAGAGTGATTTCCCCAAGTTCACCCAATGGGTTTCATGGCTGAGCAAGGATTTGAAACCTGGTCTTGAGTCATAACCCAATGCTTAAACTACTATAGCAGGCTGGTGTCGCAATTACTTTTTGAAAAATTAATTTCCAAACTCTGTTACTGTTTTCAGCAATGTTCAAACATACTATAATTTCTAAAATTCCTATGTGTGAAATTTTTTTGTAGTTATATTCTTATTCATTCGAGAATGAGAATATTCAGTCATATTCACTAGCTTATAGCAAATAGTTCTCAATAGAATAAACCCAGTGAATCAGTGGAAACTCTTACATACATTCTATTTATTCAGTGGATCTAGTATAAATGATAAATTACTTTAGGATTTAGACCAAATAGACTTAATGTCAGATACATTTTATAAAATTGCATTCTTAAATGGGGATTAATTTTCTCCATCATTTTCTCTTAGCTTTTTAAAATGGAAGAAGCCAACAAATACATTGAAAATAATCTTTCTAAAACACATTCCAACCAGTTGCCAGCTATTTGTTGTGCCACAAACAAAAGTTGAAACTAGATTTCTGAATAGAAGGGTGTTGTGAGATTTTCTTTTGACGAAATGTATATTAGATTTTGGGGTTCAATTCTGAAAGAAAGAGCATAATAAAATTTAGACAATATTGGAGCACCGTCTGTTGCCTTCTGCTTAATAAAACAAAAATATTTCACCAACTATAATGATTTCTATGTATGTAATCTGCAGTGATTTCGAAGGAAAGGTCATCTTTGAAACTCTCATTCAGTACCCACCTACATGGCATATTGCTGTTAATGTTTTCAAACCCCAGCAAAAGGTTTGTAGGTAATCCAGTGTATAGTCAGCACTTCATGTCCACGGATTCATAGCTTAAAGAATTTTAAAAACAAAATCCTCAAAAGCAAACCTCAGTTTTGCCATTTGATAGAAGTGGCTCCATTTTTCTAAACCATTGTATAGAATGAGACACGAGCATTCATTTTATCCTCTATATTTCCAGTTATTATGATTGCTTAAGTTTTAATTGGTTGTTGATGTTGTTTTATGTTTTCATGTAGTTACTATGTTTTAAATTTATTGATCTGTATTTTAATCTGTTGTTGTCTGAGCTTGTCCCCATGTGAGCTGCCCCGAGTCCCTTTGGGGAGATGGAGGCGGGATACAAAAATAAAGTTGTTGTTGTTGTTGTCATTATCATTATCATTATCCATAGATTTTTGTGTCTGTAGGGGGTCCAAGAACCAAAACCCAATGGATACCAAGGGCCTATTACATTTATGTATTTCACTCTATGAGTAAACACTGACGTATTACAGGAATCTAGATGCAACTTTTTTTGGTGGCTTTAACATTTTTCTTCCCCGCTGTTTTAATGTCTGAGGGGGAAATAACCTCATATTTCTTTGTGAGTTAAAAACAAAAACACGTGGAAGATACAAAGGAAAAAAAATGAAATCAAATGTGGTGGGAGTGGTAGAATAGTCCTTGTGCATAGTACTGCTACTGAGAGTAAAATACTGTTTTAAAAAGAATCTGGATTCATAAATGTGCATCAAACACATTATTCTGTTGTCTATGTGTGCTTTTGGCAGTGACATAAAAGCAAGTCATTTGACAGCCTTCTCCGGATTAGAGGCCTGATTACTGAGGACACATTTTGGTTGGTTGCAATTAAAATGCTTGTCAGGCATTCGATACCAGGAATCCTTTTGACAGGCTGCTTAAGCTGAGAGGCGAGCGCAGCATCCCATTGTAAGTGGATGATGGCGGAGTTGGCTGCCTTGCCATCTTTCTGGAAAATTCGGTGGCCGGCAAGCTCCCTCTGTGCTTGTCACTCGGCCTCGTTTCCTTTTCACCACTGTGGGGACTTTCTCTAATTTGCTGTTTCCCTCTTTCCCGGCACATTTACGGAAGCTGCAAGCTGTTGGCTAGCAGACTGTGTCTGCCTGAAGGTAGACAGTGAGCTCATGAAGATTAACGCTGCTTTGGGAGAATGAGTATGCTGCAGTTACTTAAGGATATGCCTTTGTGGTATTGCAGCAACAGCGCTGGTAATGATTCCCCTTTTCTCTGCCACCCCCTTTGTTTTACCATCAGCTTTCTGTGATTTCCTTTTTAAAATACCTGCAATATGCTGAGTCTTTTCTGCCATTAGGTGCAGAATGTGCCAATATTAGTGAAAGCCAGACTTTGCACATAAGGCATGGGGTGTAGCTCTGTTTCTATTCTGAAGATTTTTTTTTAATGTGTGGAGGTTTGGCCATTTTTTTGCATGGGCTTTTGTGGAATTTGTTTTGTTTAACTGATGCAAGGATGGGAGGTTGTGTTGAAATGGGAGAACAGACCTTCCCTGTGTAATGATTTTAATTTGGGTGGGTGGTGGCTTCTCTTGCAGATCCTCCAGCCGATTCTTTCTAGTGTGAGATATTGGTCGGGTTTGACTGGGTTGCAGACAAAAGGTAAGGCACACTCTGATTTTCACCTGTCCGTGTACTCAGATAAGGGAAAGGGTGTTTAATTTGGATGTCATCTTCTGTATATAGCTTTTCATTCCACCCTGCTGTGTATTGTATTATAGTTATTCCTTGGGTGTTACATCTTGGCCGAGGAGTGTCATTCTATCCATTGTGATAATGGTATTCTTTAAACAAAAAACTACTTGATATGTGGAGATGGTTTCACAAAAGCTCAGTCATTTTACTCCCTGGAGTTGGCAGAGAGAAAAAACCTTAGCGTTCCTGCATCCCCCATCAGAGCTGCAGAAATGCAGGCACACACATTTATGTCCAGAATCGTATTAGACAAAATTAAAATGCTGTAAAATAATTAAATTATCAGTAGTTGAAATCTATTCATTTGACGAACTGTGTATAGATAGAGAGACAGACAGATAAATAAATAGACTTGTTTCACCAGGTTCTGCAACAAACAGCTGCTATTTTTTTCATTGGGAGAAAAAAAATCAGTTCTTCTAACCCTCTCTCTTACAGTAATTATGAGATATGTGTATCCGTGTGATTGATTTTTGCAGCCTGAATTTTTAAACATATAAGGTACATGGCAAACCTTCATATGGCTTCTTTTTGATATTTATTCCGTTTATAAGACCCTGTACCTACAGGTTGCCACAACAGCTACAAAACATTTTGTTGCTGAGATATATATATATATATATATATATATATATATATATATATATACACACACACACACACACACACACACACACACACACACATACATACATATATATACACACACACACACACACACGTATATATAGTCTTGCCCTCCACTCTTTCCTTTCATTGCTACAAAAATGCTTTGCATCTGTCTACATTACTTGAGATATTTGGATGCCACAGAAAGATACATATGTATAGGTATCTATAATAAAGATTACAGATTTTGTTTTTATTTTGCTTTGTTTTGGACTTTGAATGGGGCCTAATCTGTTTTGGGCACTTTTAATTTGCTTTAAGGGCATGGAACGCAGCTTTTATACTCGATGAGACCTTTTGGAAAACACCTGCATTTTGATTTGGCACTTTGCATATTATATGTGGGTCTAAGATTTCTCTGTATTATGTCTGTTCAACCAGAAAGCATTTGTGTGAAGTGTGAGTATGAAAATGGAAATAGGTTCACCATCTCTTATCCAGAAATTCCAATACTAAAATACTCCAAAATTATCCACATGGCGGCTGAGATTATGACACCTTTGTTTTCTAATGGTCCACACACATAATCTTTGTTTCAGCTACAAAATTATTTAAAATATTGTGTATAAAATAGCCTGTGTGTAAGGTGAAACTGAGACCCCATCTGCACTGACATATAATGTAGTTTCTGAATCCCGATTATCTGCTTTGAACTGGATTATATGGCAGTGTGGACTCATATAATCAAAGCAGATAATTGGGATTCAGAAACTACATTATATGGTAGTGTTGATTCAGCCATAAATAAATTTTGTGTTTAGGCTTGGATCTCATCTCCAAGATATCTCATTATAGGTATACAAAATCCAGAAAGATTCAAAGTATGGAACCCTTTTAGTCACAAGCATTTCAGATAACAGATACTGAATTTGTATTTACAAAGATGTATGCTGCACTGGTAGAGTTAGTTGTCAGAGCTTCGGTATTGGCTGAAGCTGTCTATTAAGTTGCAAGCTCAGGTTTACTAATTCATAATGCATGAAGTGGCTCCCCGTGTGTGTTTTTTGGTGTCTGTGTGTGTATGGTGTGCTTATGTGCAAACCGTGGCTATGCCTGCACCTTTGTATTGAGCCTTACGATTTTAGCATCCCTGAATTTTAGACATGCTGTTCTGAAAACTGATGTGACTTATTTGACGAACCTCTGGTATTCAGTCTCATTGAACCTCATGCTGCCTAGCCATGGTCCTTCTTTAAGACCCCTTCCTGTAAGACCTTGACAGGCCCCATAATCTTCCCTCAAAGTGTGTGTATGTGTAAGTGTGTGCGTATGTTCACTTGGACTGACATTCAAGATCCCTTAATATTTTGAGGTGGCAACTCTCAGGATGACCTGTTCCCTATCACCTACCCTTTAAAGAAATTTGAGGGGTCATGTGTTTGATATCCCTTGTTTGAGGTGGGCTGTGATACCTGAAGATATGGGTTTGAGACTCGACATGCCTGAAAAAACTGCCAGATTTCCCGAGTTGGCTCCTTGAGACACAACCCCAATATCAAGAGCACTTACTGTCCAGGAGAGGCAGTACCTAAGAAGTAGCTTCCTCCATGGCAGAATTGCTCTGTGTGGATGTGTGTGTGTGTGGGGGGGGGGGGGGGGTGGTGGTGGAGGGGAGTGAATGATGTGTACATATGAATAAGTGGAGACCTGCATGTGAAAGAGGGGGATGCAATACCTACTGTGGGCTTTGGCCAGGTCTGCTACTGTCCTTTTGGCCCATAAGAGGTCTCCTAGGCAGTATTCTAACCCCAGTGTTGAAAAAGATCTCCCTATTCCTGAGAAATATAGTTAGGGGAAATGGGTACTGTTCCATTATCTGGGCGGAGGCCACTAGGGGGTGCTAGAGAGAGAAGTTCATTTTATGGGGGTGGAAAGTGGGTTGAAAGAGGAAATCCATTACCCCCTGTTTTCCTGTTATTCCTCCCACCCATGTACCCATCGTGGAAACAATCTCTGTTTATGATATGGGAAGGGGGAGAGGGGAAATAACTAGCAAAAATGGGGAAATGGTTTTCCTCCTTCAACTCTCCCCCTCCCGTAAAACAGACTATCCTTCTCTCTCTAGCGCCCACTTGTGGCCTCCTCCCAAATAATTGAACAGTACTGAGTAATGAGACAAACTCTTTGGCTTCACAATCACCACCTGCTTTTTGGGCTCATCTCCACATGTCCCTTGCACCTTGTCACTATCTTAATGTTCATCTGGTTCTCTAAGCATGTGAATGTTGAAAGTTTTTATATGGTACTGGCCTGACATTTTGAATAATGTCTAATTTCTTTCCTTATACTGTCTTTAATCCACTGGCAAGAGTCAGTGTGATGTTTTGGGCATTGAAACTCATGGAGTAACCTGGGGCAAGTTACACTCTCCCAGCCTCAAAGGAAGATGAAGGCAAATTCTTTCTGATCAGAGGAAACACCATTAAAGGGTGTCCTTAGAGTCGTGATAAGTCTTAAATGACACGAAGGCACACAACAGCAACAAATCCAGTGGGTGAAAATTGCTTGAGAACCATGTTTAAAAAACGTAGACTTCTGAGGACTCCTTTGACTATTTAAAATGCTCCCTGAAAGCCTGAAAGTGGTTGGATGTCCACCTCTTGGTTTTGAAGGTTTTCTTTTTTAAATCAAACATTTGCAGTTGGGTCCTGCATCCTGTTCAAAGGAAGATAACCTCTCAAGGAGGCTTCCAGAATGAGCACTTCACCCTTTTTTGACTCTGGAAAAAAGGGTACTATAAAGCAGGGGTCCCCAAACTTTTTAAGTAGAGGGCTGGTCTGCAATCCTTCAGACTGTTGAAGGGCTAAATTATCATTTTTTTAAAAATGAACAAATTTCTATGCACACTGCACATGTCCTATTTGTAGTGCAAAAAGACAACAACAATGAAAGAACAATCCAATATTTAAAAATAAGAACAATTTTAATCAACATAAACCTATCAGGATTTCAATGGGAAGCGTGGGCCTGCTTCTGGCCAATGAGGCAGTCAAGTTAATTAGAACTGTTGTTGTTGTGTGCCTTCAAGTCATTTCAGACTTTGGATGAGCCTAAGTCTAAAACTGAGAGCGGGGGTCAGGTAAATGGCCTTGGAGGACCGCATCCAGCCCCTGGGCCTTAGTTTGGGGACCCCTACTCTAGAGAATCTGGAAAGATCAAAGGCCACTAAAACAGCTTTGTGGTTCTCCATGTGACCTCAACACCACTCTTCCACCCTTGTGACAATCTAACTAGCATTAGTTGTTGACAATCTCTGCCAAAGGGCCTTTCCCATTTGGTATTATCTGAGGTCTCACCTACACAGACCATATAAAGCAGTTCAAAGCTAGCACATTAAGGGCTTTCTTTCCCACACTTTTTTGAGAGTTGACTGGTTGCTGCAATTCAAACTTGGCTTTGAACTGCAGTAGCCATTCAACTCTCACAAAAGGGTGTGAAAAAAAGCCCTTAATGTACATCTTTTCTCTGTGGTTTGTGTAATCACCACCTGACTCTCTAACTGATTCAGTATTTGCTATGTAATCATCCGCACAGAGAAACCATTTTCTTCAGTACCTCTTTAAAACTGCATTCAGTGGTCAGTGTACATGAGGCCTGAGCTTCATTGAATAATGATCATTCCACAAACACAAAGAAATGACTTGCCAAAGGAAGTGTTGCATCAGCCTAGTCTTCACAGCTATATAACAGGATGATGGCAGTTGTAGTTCAACAAGGTCTGGATGGCCACACTTAAAGTTGTACCACAGAGGATAATTGTTAAGTTTATTCATCAATCCTGTGCATGCTTATTCTTAAACCATCCAGTCTGTTCAGTGGAGTTTCTATGAGTTAAATGTCTACAAACTTGCTTTGCACTTTGCTGAGAATAATAATGTCTCTCCCCTCTTGCTGACTGGAATGGGGAATTGGGAGACAAGGAAAAGGCTGAGCATCAAATTGCCTGCCACCTTTCTGCCTCTGAATGCCCAGGAAGCACTTTTCACTAGCTACAGGTTACACACATTTGCATATCACTTGTATGTCTTGGCTGTGTGGGTCTCAGACTGCCCATAGTTTAGGAAGATCTTCCCCTGACAAAACCTGGACTCTGGAGTGACACAAGTTTTTAAATGTCAGTTCTTCCACCTCTACTGCTTACACTGAAAGATTCCCTTCAGATAGTGTTGGCTCTGTCAGTCCCTGCCAGCATGGTCAGATATTAGGAGAGAACTTACAGTAGTTGGGGCCCAACAAATCATCAAGAGAACTTGCAGTGTTCCTGTTGCTGAGTGTATATCCTTCAAAATCAGATCCTGCTATATCATAGTCATAGTCTAATTAATCATATTTGCTTTCGGGGATCACTGATATTAAGGTCCAACACCCTTTTGATACACCCCATATCGTCAAACATAATTATTTCATTTGTTGTTGCATTTTTTTCTCCATTGAATTCCCTACAACTATTTCCTTTGTGATATGTTTTGACACTAGGAAGCATCAAGGCTGAAAGATATGAATTAGGAAATGTGCCCTTAAGTCCTCCTCGATTTATCTAAGGCCGGACAGCAGTGATTTATCTTCCCTTTCTAAATTTTAACTTGCCGCAACTGCAAGCAACAAGCTGAAGCAGCAGTTTCCATAATAATTCATCTTTTTTAAAAATGTTCCAAACTTGTGCTTCAAGGTTCGCTAGTGTTTACCAATCATTCTTGGCCTTGATGATGTCATTCGGGATTCTGCTGCAGCACTGGCAAAGGAGGCAGAAAGTCTCCGCTTGTACCTACGACATAAATCTCCGAGAAGTAGAGATGTCATGTCATGCACAGTAGCACCTGCAAAACTCACCCTTAATTAAAAACAAATTTGTCTGAGATGCATAAAGCATAATGAATGGGACAATTGCTTTTGTGTGACAGAAACACCTTGTTATGAGAGATTTTAGTAAACCCTGCTTATCCCATGGACAGAGAGGAGGTAAACTGTGTTTTTAGTATCTGTACCAGAAACTTAAAAGAGGAAAACCTGTACAGATCTTAGTACAGGCAAGCTGCCTGAGACCCTGAAATTGTTTTTAAGGGTGTGTGCGGCCATCTGTAGATTTGCTCTTAAGTTGAATTTGTATGTAATTTGGAACAGATACATTAAAATTTGTTTTAAATTATTTGGCACAAACGGTCTAATATACAATCACAAATATACAATCAAAAGTAATGAAACGTGCCTAGATCTGTATTCAAATGACAGCTTGCGCAAAATAAATATAACATTCTTTACTGTTCTCTCTAATTCAAAACATTTTCAAAGCGACACCCACCTGCTACATTTTTTAAGTGTTACTCCAGCCAAAAGTATATATTTGTTAGCTTTGGATAGCACAGGGAAGGGTTGACACTCCTGTGGTACTGGTTTTGCTGTCTGTGCCCCTGTTCTGAAGATTTCACTTCACCTTGAGCCTCATCAGACAGGGCAGTTTTGTCATCCTGTATTGGGGATGGAGCCCCATGCTGGCCATCACATAATGTTATGTGACTTTCAGCGGAAGCCTCGCCTCCATCTCCCAACATGGGAGCCTGTTCATGTTGTGCTGGCTCCAATGGAGCCAGCATACTTCTGCCCTGTTTGGGAGATGCTTCCCATGTGTGATGGGGAAAGTGTCACCACAAGGGAGCCACGCACAGGGCAACAGATTCGTCCCACTACCCTCTCTGTTTGCCAGCAAAGCAGGATGCTTCACCTGGCCTTTGTGATGAGGTCATTTCTGTCCCTTGTGATCATTGGATTTTGAAAAAAAAATGGCTTGTGGTATAAACAAAGATTGGTTATACGCTTCAGTGGAGAACCCTTTTCCCCATGATCAGGCATGTAGCAAGGGGGGGGGGGGGCTTGAGGGGCTTCAAGCCCCCCGAAATTCTCACGGTGGTCTGCAAGAAGGCCTTACTGGTACTGTTATGTTTATTCATATCATGATCTGATTGCCATGCTCAATATATCCCATATGCATGGGGGTATTGCGAAAACGATACAAAAGGTTTGTTAGGGTAGATCCTCTCTCACTCAGACTGAGCCCCCCCCCCCCCCGAATCAAAATCCTGGCTACGGGCCTGCCCATGATAACACTTTCAGGAGCAAATTCCCCTGCTGAAGGATTTCTCTCACTTTCTGTTGTCTCACCCCCATTCATAACTGTGAGTAATTTGTACATCACTGTTTGTAACTCCGGCACTGCCTGTACTCTTATATCCACAGTTTTGCACCCTCCCATGTGTTCAGTATAGAATCATAGAATAATAGAGTTGGAAGAGACCGCATGGGCCATTTAGTCCAACTCCCTGCCATGCAGGAAAAACACAATCAATATGTAGTTTACTCCCAAGTAAGTGTGCACAGCACAGATTGTAGGCAGGGCTTATTATGCCTGAAACGGCTCAAAGACAATAGCTACCTTAATATCTTTTACTGCTCGATCCTTTAGTACACTTCCAATTCATCATGTACAGGCCCGGGAGTATCAATTATATTATAGTTTGAGTGGCCCATGTTACTGGGAGGGGTTCATCTCCCTCAGACTAGCCTTGGTGAGGCTGGAGTCCCACTTTCATCCCCTGGTCCAGACTTCATACATGCAATAGTTATCATGTCTAGTAGGCTAGACTGCATCTGTTATATCATGTTATATCTTAATTCTGATCAGAAGAAAAATCTTCCGTTGTTTTTATTTGAAGCTGTGCATATTTCTAGTGGTACTGCCACAGGGGTTCTTTTCAGTAATGAATTAATTTAGTTGGTGTTTATGGTCTCCTTAATTTCATTTACAGTGTTCGGGGCAAGTATGTCATTTCACTAGAATCAAATTCTTACTCTTATTTTTGTAGATAGGAAACAAAACTTGGTTCCTTGCCAAGGCTACCCTGCAGGGTCTTGGTTCATCCTCACTGTCTGGATCCTGTCCTAAGATATCAGGTGTTGACAGCTAAGTGGCCTAGCAAAAGGAAGCATTAAACCAAGTTATTAACCAGTTGGTGAAACAGGACAGAGTGCATCTATGTATTTTGACACTTGAGGAAGAGGAGTGCTGTACCACACTCCTTTCCATGATATTGCTCTCACCTGATGGAAGGGACAGTCTAATGTTGAGAACCTCCTTTACAAGTGGTGGCTTTCCATACGATTGAGAACACTGGTGTCCCATTGCATCAGTGTTTGAAAAACCCAGTAAAGCAGCAAAAACAGGTGGATTTCTGAGATCATAGCTGATGTCCTGTATTCAGTATTGTTAGCAGATGCTTCACTGTCCTATATTCTTTCCCATCCAAATTGTTCATAAAAACTCCCTTGAGGTGGCAGCAATATTTAATTCAGACTCAAAAATTTCAGATGCAAAAATGCATGAGAGGAATACTTCTGAAACTAGTGAAGTCACCGAATTTGTGCTTCATAATGCTATCTTCAGTTACAAAGGGAGTGTTGCAACCTCTTACTTCATACCCACATTTTACTTTATCCTGATTTTTGCCATGTTTTTCTTCAAGGTCAGGACAGCATTCATGTGACAAAGTAAAAGATAGCATCTCACATCCCTGAGACAGACTATTGGTCCATTTGGCTCATTGTCATCTACACAAACTAGCAGTGGCTTACTGGGTTTTCAGGTGAGCATTCTTCCAGCCCTTAAATTGAACCTAGGATTTTCTCTGTGTAACAATTCAGTGGGTACATGCCAGAGAGAAAAATAACAGGGTGCCAGAAGAAAAGACTGAGGCCTCTTCCACACTGCCCTTATATCTCAGGATCTGATCTCAGATTATCTGATTGTCCCAGATTATTTGGCACTGGAGACTCATATAATCCTGTTTAAAGCAGATAATCTGGGATCGGATCCTAGGATTTAGGACATTGTAGAAGGTGCCTTCGAGAGGACTCAAATGGAAACCATGGCCTGCTTGCCACTGATTAAAAGTTTCCTATAGAATCTGATTCAATTTTTATTTGCAAATATGAACATTTAAAAATCTTGTTTCTGTTATTATACTGTGTCATTAAAAGTACACTGCACAATACATTTGACTTCCGCAAATAGGAACTCATTCATCTATGTATCTGGCATAACATTTCTTATTCTAGTTTATATAGTGTGTAGTTCACGTCATTTGAAGAGGAGAAGAGCTCTATAATGATTTCAGGAGAGTATCTCTTTCTTTCTACTCCCAGAGCATTTTTCCAGTTCTTTAAATGTGAAAGTGCTTACTTTCCTTTATAGAGGAATTCACAAATTCTGGGAGTCACATGTCAACATACAATGATCACCAATAGTCATATGGATTTTCCACTGCGTTTGGGAATGTTATTTCTTAGACTGTAACTCCCAGAATCCCCCACTGGCATGGTTACTAGCCATTCTGGCTGGTAGATTCTAGGAAGTGCAGTCCAAGAAAAGCTTTTCTTTTTTTCACTCGGGTCTCATCGGTGCATTTGCCACTGTCTGTTATACTCTGTCTGTAATCCAATCTTCAGAGCTGGATAGGCAAGATACATGTGAAACAATAAATTAAAAGTTTGCAAGGGTGGTATAGACTAGCTTAAATGGATTCTTAAAGGAGATCAATACATCTCAGTGAAAACATGTCCATTGGGGAGGAATTTGGGGCACTGACAATGTCAAGCAGGAATGTGTTGCTGTTTTCTCCCACTGTGGTTTAATATAATAAAGGAGATGAGAAGCAGTTAAGAAAATTTGATCTAGGCTTATGTTTGTATTCCTGTATACACCAGTCAGGTTACCAACTATCGACCTAATCACACAGACGCCCTCCCTCCCCCATGCAGTTTTGCCAGCCTCCTGAGTGGTGACACTTTCCCCATCACACGGGGGAAACATCCCCAAAGTGTGCTGGCTTCATTGTTGCTGATCAGAATGTGGCTGGCTGATGTTTCCACCTCACTCCTGCCAAGGATCTCTAGTGTGAGGAGGGATTACAATAGGGATCTTACTTCTGACTGTCTCACCAGAGATCCCTGGCAGCAGGGGGTTGAAATGCCAGTCTGTTGTGTCCGGATTGACAAGACAAAAAACTCCCATCTTATGCTCTGGCTGCTGCCTGATAAATCAGGATGGAGTGACTTTTATGGTCTGTACATATTCCGTACACGACTGAAAGTGTAGGGATCATGAATATGAATCAATTACAAATGTGTAACTATACATTCATAGCTGTGATCATGAATTCCAGCCCATCTGTTTTCTCCACAGAATTGTTCCTCCACAACACTTCAGAACATTGAATACCAGAAGTTACAACATTCTCACTGATTTATTATTTTTCCCAACACGGTTTCCTGTCTGTTGAGAAATCTGCTTTTTTTATTGCAAAGGAATAATTATGAATATTCTTTCCATCCCTGAGTTTATGCATGTGTGTTTACATGTGTTTGTAGTGATTCCATCCATTCCTTCCTTTATCTTTTAGTTAGGTTTTGGAACTCAGCTGCAATTTCCTTTTTCAAAACAAGAAGTGGATCTTGGATTGCTTCTGGGTGGGGGTTTGGGAGAAACATTTTTTGACAGTTGAAGTGATCTCTAGAATATCCTGGGGCAGAAAATTGCCCCATTCTGTTGCCCATCCTTGCTCTACACAAATATAAAGATTGAAGAGAGAGATTGAACATGTGGCTAAACCTGTATAAAAGTGCTTACCATGTGCTGCCTTAGGAAACATTTCTTAATATAGTCCCAAGCAGTTGCTTCCTGGAAGCAGACCTACAAAAATGACCCTTGAATCAGCCGAGGTGGGTTAGCAGCAGGCATCATGGCTCATTTCCAGCATAATGAGTAGTCAAGCCCAGTGAGCAGAACAAAAGTTGTTGCTTGTCATTCTTTTTTTTTTTTTGTTGTTCTCTTATCCAGCTGCATGTTAAAGAGTACTTACAAATTTGTTCAAAGTAATTTTTTGTACACAAGTGCACAGTTATTTCAAATGACAAACAGGGGTGGTAGTGGTAGTAGATTTTAGCCTTTAATAACCTGGGAAAGAACTTTCGGAGGAACCTGCAAAATACATCTGTCTTGTCCTTCTTCAGTCACATTAAGAACACATGACATCATTTTCTGTTTCTTTCATCATCTGTTAGATGATGAAGAGGCAAAAGAAGAGCCCATGCTCTTTCAGGCAAGGCGAGGTGTGATATCATGACTGGGGAGAGGCTTGTAGGAGAAAGTAAATACACCTTCTTTCCTTCAATCACACTTGATGACAAGTGGCCACCAAGTGGGATTGAGTCATTCCATTTCGTAATGAATCATCATCTCTTAGTTTGCTTGGAGACCTATGAAAGTCTTTCAGAGAGACCCAGTGGGCTGACATTTTAAGAGAATCAGGATGTACTTTGGTTGAAAATTGTTTTATTAGGTTGGACAATTCACATTATGACATGTCACACAAATGTCTCAACCTATTTGCTTTTCACTGGGTACTACACATATTCAGTGCTTTGTATTACCACATTCTTTATGCCCCAAAATGTCTTACCTCTCAGTCTCTTGTATTTACAGGAGGATGTTTCTCAAAATGAAGTATTAATCTGTTACAATGTCTTTCTGCACATACACTTGCAATATCTCTTAAAATGGAGATCTGGTATAAAGGCAATTTCATCCTAATTGGATGAAAACCTTTTTTATGCTTCTAATATGCTTCCTCATGTGCTTTCCAAAGGTTGGAAGTAACTCACTATAACAAAGAAGAGTGGTAACTTATAGTATTTGGATGGTTTAAAAACAAAAAACAAGAATGGATTAATGGATTTAATTATATATATGTTTTTAAGGTCTTATAATGTTTTTAATAGTATTATTAACTGATTTGTATGTATTGTTTTGATTTTAATGATTGTGCTTTTGGACATTAAATTTTGCCAATCTCTGTAAGCTGCCCTGAGTCCCGTTGGGTGAGAAGGGCGGGCTATAAATGCTGTAAATAAAAATAAAATAAATAAAAAGTAACTATTTTTGTTCATTTTGCATAACAAGAAGTAAGACATTACTTTTGCAAATTTTAAATAAGTTAGTAATTAATTGGGTGGGATTTCGGAATTGCAACTCTAACTTATTACTTTTGAAAACAACATCTATAATGCTGCTGTTGTAATGGTAATTGTATTGCTTGTGTTAAATGGTGCATCATGATCAGCCTGCATTTCCATCCAATTTTAGAGATACAAGACTAGGGGCATCATTAGAAGGGGTCTTTTGGCTTCTAGGCCATTCTCCTCATGGGTGTACACACATGCACATGCACACACACAAACACCATAACTTTCCCCCCTCTCCTCTTTACACAACTAAAAGAGAGAAAGGGCCTCATCACAAAGGCCAAGCAAAACGTCCTGCTTTTGCCTGGCACCATGGCAAAAGGAGAGGGGCAGCAGGGAGAATCTGTTACCTTGCGTGCAGCTCCCTCTCAGCAAGGCTTTTACCATCACCCGGGGGAAGTGTTGTTCTCCTGGAGAGGACCCGTGCTGACTCCATTGGAGCAGCAATAGACCCAGCACTACACAGGAAGCTCCGGCCACACTTTCAGACTGACTATGGGCGGGGTCTTCGCAAGAAATCATATGAGGTCATATGATGGCTGGCGTGGGGCTCCATCCAGAAGCTGGGGTGTAAGGGCCGGGCTGTGACGCAGGCTGTTGAGCAACCAGCTGCAACAAATCACTCTGAGCAAGAGGTCATGAGTTCAAGGCCAGCTCGGAGCCCCGTGTTTGTCTTGTCTTTGTTCTATGTTAAGGCATTGAATGTTTGCCTTATATGTGTAATGTGATCCACCCTGAGTCCCCTTTGGGGTGAAAAGAGCGGAATATAAATACTGTAAATAAAAATAAATAAAAGCATCCCAGGAAGCTAAATTTCCCTCATCTGATGAGGTCCAAAGAGAGAGTGTCTCCCAGAATAGTTTTCCTTCAGATGATGCTGAATTGCAACTTCAACATCTTCATCATAGACCTTGCTGATGAAAATTGTAGCTCCACAATCTCTGAAGGACCACAGATCCCTCAAAGGTGACATTTGTAAAGAAGAGAACGAGACAGATGTCCCTGTCTAAGTATGGTCTCTTGTCTATAAAATGGAATAATAATACCAGCCAGGCCTGTAGCGAGGGGGGGGGGGGGTGTTAGGGGTTCACCCCCCCCCCGAAATTTTTCAGGTTATAAAAAAAACCCTGGTTTACTCATGAATTTTAACTGGTTAACCAAATCCCCATGCTAAATCTATGAGACGCAAAACATTAAGAGTCCCTCCAAGCACTATCTCAATCAGATATTGACAGGTTTGTAGCGGGGGTGGGCGGTGCTAGGGGTTCAACCCCCCCCCCAAATTTTCAACCCCCCCCCCCCCCAAAAAAAATTCTGTCTACGGCTCTGATACCAGCTGATCTTAAAGGGTTGTGGGGAGGTTCAACACAAGAATAAGCACTGGTGTTTACTAGAGCAGGGCTCCCTCAATTTTTTCCACTCATGATCCCTTTTGGATATATAGGTATGTGTATGACTGTGTGTACACACACACACATACACACACAGAGAGTATAAAATCAGACATTTACTAGTGATAAATCAGCATTTGCAAGGCTTTCTAAAAAGGCTGATTTGCCTTTTTGGAGAGTACTGCTGAAGTATTACAGCATGTTGCTGCTAACATGTCTGAAACTGCAACTAGGCTATTTTCCTGTTGCCAGATTTTTCATGGCTCCAACATTGAGCCAAGGGGACCCTCCACTTGTGTAGTTAGCAAGTTAGATGCAGTACCATTGCATGGTTTTCATGTCACTGATATTGTGATATTGTGAAATTATTTCAGGTTTTAACATCTAGTGCATTGAACCCTATCTCTAAAGTATGTCCAACATATTGGATAACTCTTTTAAAGTGGATACTCTCTCCACATGGGCTCTACCAGCCAGCTAGAGATAATCAATAAGCAACAGTTTGATTTCCATTAAAAACACAAGGTTTTCATATAGAATAACTCTTTGTCTTGACAATTTAGTGCAGGGCTGTCAAACTCATTTTCATCATGGGCCACATCAGCCTTATGCTCGCCTTCGAAGAGCCATTTAATCAATTCGTGAATGGAGAATCCGTGGATACAATATATATAGCATTGTGGTTGGTGCTTTTTAGTTTTTCCCCAGTTTGGGTCCCCTAATGTTATTGAATGACAACTCCCATCACTTTTTATTATCTGCCTTGTGGACTGGAGGATGTGGACTAGTGTTGCTTCAATCTGTATTCAGACTTTGATCATTCAGTCAGATAGTAGAAAGAGTTCCCTGCAGTTTGTTTCCAGTCTACCTTTAGTCATTAATGGTATTTCTAAGATTGGGGACTCCTTCAATCTGCCTGAATCTTGACTGGACTGAGAGGAGGATATTAAAGGCAAACTTTTGTTGATTCAACCGTACTTGTGTGTGAGAGTGTGTGTTATTTAGCTTTTGCATGAATTTAGAAATGAGAGATAATGTGTTATTTATACTTTTCAGCAGCCAAAATGCATTCACAAGCTTTAAAAGGGGGTTCTACTTTTCAACTGATTCCACTTTCTGACAGTGCTTTGATCTGTGACCCATCAGATAAGAAGGGGAAACCTGTAAATGTTTGCTGTTACTTACCCTGTTTCCCCAAAAATAAGACATCCCCGGAAAATAAGACCTAGTAGAGGTTTTATTGAATTGCTAAATATAAGGCCTCCCCTGAAAGTAAGACCTAGTAAAGTTTTTGTTTGGAAGCATGCCCGGTGCCTGCCAAACAGAACACCAGAGCATGCAGAATTGGTAAATGTACATACCAGCTGTACATGGAAATAATGGTAGTAACAAGAAATTATTGATAGGATTCACAGTTTGTCTGGTCTTGCTGGTTTGTGATGGCAACTACTGTATAGTATATAATAAATGTTCTTTTTTTTTTTTTTTGTTCAACAATAAATGTGAATTCTTCTTCATGGAAAAATAAAACATCCCCTGAAAATAAGACCTAGCACATCTTTGGGAGCAAAAATTAATATAAGACACTGTCATATTTTCGGGGAAACACGGTAGCTATAAGCAGTGAAGAGCCCTCTAACCCTTCTGCCTCTAGTGTTGTAGTCTAAGGCCCCTTCCACACAGCTGAATAAAATCCTACATTTTTTGCTTTGAACTGGAATATATGACAGTGTGGACTCAGTTAACCCAGTTCAAAGCAGATATTGGATTTTCTGCCTTAATATTCTGGGTTATATGGTTGTGTAGAAGAATAGCCCACAAGTTCCCCCTTCCTTCTTATTAAGTACTCAGTGATAATGTTGCTCATTTGCCACTGCTATAACTTTTTGTCTGCTATACTGTCTTCAGAGTTATAGTTGGGCTTCGGGAGAAAAGTTGAGCTTCTGGGAGAAAAGGCTTATTGGAAATTCTTTGTTTCCCAAGGATTTTGACTATGCTGCATAATAGGAAACATTGGTGTAGTAGACATTTGCAAAAAATGTTGTTTTTGTTAACATTGCTGTCACACCTGTTTCCCAAGCGTAAGACTTAAGGCAGTTTGAAAAAGTAAACCGGAAACAGTTAAAAATATTTGCAAAGAAACTCCATGCAGACTGACTACTGACTCTTGTATTTGTGAACAAAATGGTCAGTGTAGAACAAATTATTAAAGTAGTAGTTATATCAGTAATTATTTACATATGTTTTCAGAGTGAACAGAGCAGTTTTTAATACGGTGACATTTTCCCAAGTTCTCTTTAGCCTAGTGCTTTGTTTGTTTCTTTAATTCAATTTATATACCCTGCCTTTCTCCTGCTGAGGGACAGCAGGAGAGTGTCTTACAATAATTTGAAATAGAAGTTGATTAAAATGCTATATTACAAAATAAAAAATAAACAATAGTAGCAGTCCCAGGTTCAAATCCCGGGAGCGGAATGAGTGCCCGCTGTTAGCCCCAGCTCCTGCCAACCTAGCAGTTCGAAAACATGCAAATGTGAGTAGATCAATAGGTACCGCTCCGACGGGAAGGTAACAGCGCTCCATGCAGTCATGCCAGCCACATGACCTTGGAAGTGTCTATGGACAACGCTGGTTCTTCGGCTTAGAAATGGAGATGAGCACCAACCCCCAGAGTCGGTCACGACTGGACTTAACATCAGGGGAAACCTTTACCTTTTACCTTTAGCAATACAAGCAGATAGTCAAAAGCAAATTTAAATCCAATAAAACTGTGGTTCTCAACCTGTTGGGTCCCCAGGTGTTTTGGCCTACAACTTCTAGAATCCCAGCCAGTTTACCAGCTGTTAGGATTTCTGGAGGTTAAAGGCCACAACATCTGGTGACCCACAGATTGAGAACCACTGCATTAAAATATAGTTCAGAAACATACATGGTACAAATGTTTCCAACATTATTTTGCCATATGATTAAAAAGCACAAAAAGGTCTGCCTAAATAAAAATGAGTTTGCATGCTGTCAGAATGAAAGCAAGGAGCAGCCATGGAAAACATTCTCTTTCTTGTCTTATCACCTGCCTGAGATTGTGCTGGGAAAGAAAGAAAGCCTTTCTCCAAGAATCTTAAAATATCTTATTTAGGGAGAACCTTTTAGATAGTCTGGATCCAAACAATCTAGGGGTCTTCTGACCTAGTTCACCCCATCTTGTTTGCTGCTTTAATACCAACCAACTGAAAAAAAAAGATCTTTAACCCAATAAAAATAACTTTTCTATCATTATACCAGCATGTGATGGTATCACTGCTCAATGTGATTATCATTTTTCCTGTTTTCATACTGAATTTATGACCACTTTTCATTGCAATCTTCACAGATAAAATGGTGGGGGCATTTCAGAGTTGTTGTTGGATCCCATTCAGGGATGGGTAGTATAAAGTACAAACGTGAGGGTCAGACATATATTGTGAGCCTGTCAAAAGGATTGAAAGTTTAAGGCATTACTAATTGAACATGTCTACAAGGGAATGCACATAAATAATTAAATTGAAATGCTTTGCTGTTTCAACAAAACACGATTTGGCAGTCAGCATCAGAGTGAGTTGCAGGGTATAACCTGAGGACAGAAATTGTCACCTTGTTTATAACTTTACTTGATTCAGCTGGGAGGAATTTGTTTAACTGGCAGCTAGGTCGTAGCAGTTTTTAAGTCTCCTGTTTTGATATTATGAGTCTATTAAAATGGCTGAGGTCATCTTGACTCTTGAAACTGTCAAGAAAACCACTTAAGAAGTGAGGTTGTAGGGTGTTCTTTATTCAGCAGTGCCAAAAGGGTGAGCAGAATTGCTAGTGAATGGATTTACTAGTTCTCTGGCATAATGAGGTAATGGCTGTTCACTATAAATGCTAAATTAGTATTTCATAGAATCATAGAATCATAGAATAGTAGAGTTGGAAGAGACCACATGGGCCATCTAGTCCAACCCCCTGCTAAGAAGCAGGAAATCGCATTCAAAGCACCCCCGACAGATGGCCATCCAGCCTCTGCTTAAAAGCCTCCAAGGAAGGAGCCTCCACCACAGCCCCGGGGAGAGAGTTCCACTGTCGAACAGCTCTCACAGCAGTGCACAGGGGGATTCCATTTTGAATAATCCTGCTATTGTATTAGTTTAATTCATATTGTCTTTCATAAAGTTGGGATGCAATTTTTAGCTATAATACTCTTAAGAGAGACAGGGCACACATATACTGCTTATAAAAACTGGTTTATGAGACATTTCCTCTCTCGAGGGGGCCTTTGGGAAAAGTAACAGTTTCTAGACCTGGAAATAGCCTTGTATGGGCATGCTCTTTAAAAGATGTCCAGTCGCCTCTCTGAAACACCTTTTACAGTCCCCTCTCTGGAGCCCCCAGCGGCACAATGGGTTAAATCCTTATGCCAGCAGGACTGCTGACTGAAAGGTCGGCAGTTTGAATCTGGGGAACGGGGTAAGCTCACGTCTGTCAGCTCAGCTTCTCATGTGAGGACATGAGAGAAGCCTCCCACAGGATGGTAAAACACCCAGGAATTCCCTGGGCAACGTCTTTGCAAACAGCCAATTCTCTCACATTAGAAGCAACTTGCAGTTTCTCAAGTCGCTCCTGACACAAAAAAGTCCCCTCTTTGTTTTATTTTCTAATAAAATAATTGCTGTGAACAAATACAGTGAGCCATAACATACCATCATACTATATAGCCTTAAAAATAAAAGATATTTTCATAACTGTTAAGGACCTTGCAGTGCCTCTGGTTTGACACCAAAGAAAAAGCATGAGGAGCAGTAAAAGAATCTGCTATTACACCATTGTTTCTGGTATTTGCCTTCATATAGTGTTGTACCTGCATTAAGCCTGATATTCTCTTGGTCCTAGTATTAGAACATAGATTACTTTGAATGAGATGTAGTTTGTTGGAGAGCAGTGTGTATGTGTGTAGGGAAGGCATATACAAGTGAGTACCACAGTAAATTAGCAAATTCGGACCATAAGAAGACAACACCCCTGGTAAAAATGAATTAATTCAGAATAACCTCTATTAAATATCCTGTTAGATCCAGGCCTTCTTGAAAGGCCCGAGTCTAATGGGGTATTAGGCTGTGGGAACTTACCCCACACTTGCCATTCTGAACCTTTTGGGAGCCCAAAGGTCCGGGGTGGTGCCCATCCGTTCCCTCCAGCCCCCCATGTACCCCTAAAAAGTGAAAAAGCTTACCTGGCCACCATTACTTTTCTCCTTGCATCATCCTGGCACAAGGAGGACCATAATGGTGGCTGGTTAACGTTCTTTTTTCACTTTTTAGGGGTTGTTTTGAGGGGCTTTGGGGTGGCTGTATGCCATCTTGATAGTAATCATGATGGCATGTAGCCACCCTCCCCAGGAAAGCCCGGGTTATGGCAGGCTTGTGGGGATTTAAACCCATGCTGAAGCGGGTTTCTTAAACCAGCTTTGGCACAGGTTTAACTCCTATCTGGAAGTACCCTTAGACAACGTTGGATTTTTCTGGCAGTGATCATTGTATATTAGTGGAAAGAATTATACTTGGGTATAGAGTTTCTTGTTAGCATTGCTATATTATTGGCTTCTGATGTCTTGAGAGCATGATAATGACTCATTGTTTTAAGTAACTTCAGATAAAATGCTCTTTAAAAAATGGACACGAAAAATATTGAAGCTTACGCATGGCTTTTTAATGGGTCTCATTTTTTGCTAAGGATGTGAGTCACTAAAAATGAAGCTGTCTTTTTTCAGGGCTCCATCCATTGGTACACAAGCAATCTGTTTGCACAATAGACTTTCTTTTGCTCTTCTCCCCTGTGTAGCTAGGTCAGCCTGGCTGAAGGCAGCCAATCCCAGCTGCAGGTAAGAAATGTTGCAATAGAAGCTTATGAGTGTCAGAGACCTGATGGGGTTTTGATGTCAGAAGCCAAATGGAGTTTGGATTTCAAAGAGAGGGGGAAAGCTCTCAAGCAGCTAGAAAGACGGGAAAGCTTGTAACAGAGATAGCATAGTCAGAGAGGAGAAGTGACTCTGGTTTTGGGGGAGCTAATACACTTCCATTTGTTTGTTTGTTTGTTTGTTTGTTTGTTTGTTTGTTTCAAAACAGTAACACATCTATATGTCTACTTATAAAGGTTCACCTTGAGGCCCAGGAAGGGATTAACTAGGGAACAAAAGGCAGGATGACTGATAGGACCCAAAGGTTAGAACTTCAGGGCCAACCCAGAAAAAGGGGATCCATCATCAGGTAGTGGGATCTAATCTAATTCTGCAAACAATATTGGATACAACAAGACAAGCGAAGCAAATGACCAGTCTTGGGTAGCTGCTCCTTGTACAACTAGTCTCCAGAAGGCAGGGCATTTTTTTTTTGAAGAGGCATGTTGTTTTAGTGGGTTCAAATACTATTTTGACGAACCAAGAGTTTAAGTCTTTGTTCTAGCTTCACATGTCTTTGTAAGAAATAGGGACAACCTTGCTCGGGAGCATGAATTGAATAGATGGAGAAATTATACAGGTTTAATTTTTCTTATCCAAAGGACCGAAGTATTTTGATTTCAGATTTTTCACATTTTGGAATATCTATATTTGTATATACATAAAGAGATATTGTGGAGCTGCGACCTAGCTCTAAACACAAAAGTATGCTCATATACATCTTATTCATATAACCTGAAGGTAATTTTTTACACAATAGTTTTAATAATGTTGTGCATGAGAGAAAGTTTGGGTATATTGAATCATCAAAAAGTAAAGATGTCACTATTGTAGCCTCCCATGTGGACAATTTTGGATATTTGGAATATTTTGAATTTTGAAATTCTGGATAAGAGATGTTCAATCCGTACAGCATAACACAGGGACAGCCTCCTACTGCTCTGGCCATGTCACATGGCATGATTAAATTCTTATTTTGGGATGTGGAGTGACAAAATTATAGCTCTCAAGTCAAGCTACATCTACTAAACTGAAAATAGGAAGTACACTAGAGTCTTGCTTAGCTTACCTTCACTTATCCAACATTCTGGATTATCCAACATAGTCTGCCTCCCGCTCAGATCCACAACTGTTTCTCTAGACAGCAAGGACTGAACTTTTTACAGCTTTAACTTTCAACAATGTTGTTACTGTAAGTTCATTTTATATAATTCTGTCTTTATTTGTAGTCAATTTGTTAGTAGCCAAATCTAATCATAAAAATATAATTTGAGATGACTAATAATTTGTGAGAAAACTAAACTTTCTTAGTTGACACAGCAATCTAGCCAAACCATCTAATACAATGCCAAATTAGTTAGGGTGCTTGTAGTCATACAGATGTGTTTGAAAACTTATATTTGAAGAAGTATTAAATAAAATTCCTATCAGCAGGTCTTTCTCAACATGAAATAAAAGGAAATGCCTTTATGCTTTCCTTCATTCTTCTCCTCCCTCCAATCCCTTTTAATAATATCCATGTTACATGAGTCATGTATAGGACGTATATGTTCCACCAAATATCCATAATGAAGATAATGTTCACATTATTTGGATAATTTGGAAATTAGCCTTTGGGTTTTTCTGAAGTCACAGCAATTCATTCCAGTATGTTGAACTTTGGGCTTTCTCCAGATGGCATACATATTATCTCATACTTTGTGGATAGCAATCACTCTCTATTTGAATGTGCACTGTAGATTAAAATCACATTGAAACAGATCTATACAATTTGTGGTCACACCAAGAGTTTTCCAGCCCAAATATTCAGGTGTTGGGCAGTTTCTTAGTTTGCACTGGTGTAAGCATGCAGCAAAAACAGAGCATTGATCAAGTGTAGCCAGAGCTGTTGGCTCCCACTCAGCAGTACAGGTTTAACCATAGATTTTAAAGGAGCTCTCCAAAGTGCTGAATTCATTTTTGGTACAGTAGAGTCTTGTTTATCCAACATAAACAGGCCAGCAGAACGTTGGATAAGCGAATATGTTGGATAATAAGGAGGGATGAAGGAAAAGCCTATTAAACATAAAATTAGGTTATGATTTTACAAATTAAGCACCAAAACATCATGTTATACAACAAATTTGACAGAAAGAGTAGTTCAGTACATGGTAATGCTATGTAGTAATTACTGTATTTACGAATTTAGTACCAAAATATCATGATGTATTGAAAACATTGTCTACAAAAATGCGTTGGATAATCCAGAACGTTGGATAAGCGAGTGTTGGATAAGTGAGACTCTACTGTATATGATTCAGTATCTCAAATAGTTGTGTTGAGGGTCAAACCCAGAGCAAATTTCCCACCATAAGTCTCCATTGGGCTGCATTTGACGTGGTGGGTCACAAGTTGTGATATTGTTGCATAGTGTTTTTTTTTTTAAAAGAGTAGAGGATGCAGATTGAGATAATTTTTCCTCTCTATGCCATACACCAGAACTGAGTGTGGTCATCATCTGTTGAAACTGATTTGCTGCAGAAGAATGTCAGTCAAAATGAGACACTTCATGCAATGCTGAACTGACATTAATTTCATGTCAGTTCAGCATTACATGAAATGCCTCCATTTGACTGCCATGTTTCTTCTGTCAGTGAGTTAATTCCATTAATTACATTGTACTCACACTAGTCAAAGTCTTAGATGGTTTTTTAAAAAGTTATAAAAGTTCTGCATAGAATCTCTATGGTAAAAAGAATTTCTATTTCGCTCTGTGTTTAGAGATAGGTTGTTTTTATCTAGACCAGGCATCACCAGACTGCAGCCCTCCAGCTGTTTGGGCCTCCAACTCCCAGAATTCCTGGCCATTGAACAATCTGGCAAAGGCTTCTGGGAATTGGAGGCCAAAACAGCTGGAGGGATACAGGATGCCTGATCTAGACAGACCTGAAAGTTATAAATACATCCCTTTCTCAGCATTGAGAAAGCATTGAACCACAGTAATTAAAGTGGTCTCAAACTGCATTAATTCTACAGTATAGATGCACCCAAAGAATGTCTTGACCAAGGTGAATCCACCAAAGTGCACATTATCTCCTGTGACTGGCAACAGCTCTTTAGGGTATCAAAAAGGCACTGCTTCTTTTAAAAATAATAATAATCCATATTCATGTGTATATACACAAATCAATACAATACTACCTAATACAGTTTTCATATTTGGTTATACGTTACCCTCCTCCCACCCCTCCTATTTTGGTGACTTCCTGTCCCATATCTATATATATAAAAGAGTGATGGCATCAGGGCAGCGGACAAAACAACAAAACGACAGGCCCCCCAACCTCGAAATTTGACAACACAACCCATCATTCACGGCTCTAGGTTGATACAACAAAAAGAAAAGAAAAACAAAGTCCTAATTACAGGGAGAGGAATAATAGTTTTTATCCAATTGCTGCCAGTTAGAAGGCTAAGCTCCGCCCACTTGGTCTCCTAGCAACCTACTCAGCCCAGGGGACAGGAACAGTTAGGCCTCACTTAGGCCTCTTCCACAGATTATCAGATTTTAACTGGATTATATGGCAGTGTAGACTCAAGGCCCTTCCACACAGCTATATAACCCATTTATAATCTTATATTATCCAGTGATTATCTTAACTCCACACTGCCATATAATCCACTTCAGTGTGCATACTAAACATAAAGACAACCATACAACAGACATTCAATACCACCACTACCGCAACAATTTCTCACCAACACCACCATACTTTGCCACAGCAACGCGTGGCCGGGCACAGCTAGTATGATATATAATTCTGTCCTTCCTTCCTTGTTTTATAATTGTTTTATATTCTTCCTTCTGGCCTGATAGTTATTGTTTATAAATTCCCTACACAGTGCACTTCTTAATGCTTTAAAAATGTGTTTATTGGCTTGTGTGAGATCCCGTGAGTGTTTAGAGGTTCTTGTTTCATTTTCACCACATTTTCCAATTTCAATTAGACTGCAAGGTAGTGACTGACTGACTTGAATCTGGCCTTTAAATTTTACAGTTTCAAAGACTGTGATCTGAATTTTTTTATGTCATGATACAGAATTCTAAGTACTGACACCATTCCCCAATATTATCATTATGATGGACCTGCATGAATACTTCACTGTGCATGATATGGCATACTTTTGGGTAGTATATTTTGCGTAATTGTGCAATGAACACATTTTTCAGTTTGCATTCAAAAAGAAAGCATGCAATGCATTCTAAGGATCTCAAAGAAACAGGCATGAAAGCCTCTTTGAAAGGGATAAAAAAGTTGCATCCTTATTTTCTAGTGGCTAATCCGGCACACTTTTACACCAGCTTAGTATGATTCAGTGAAGTAATGTTACATGGTACATGAACAGAGGACATGGTTGTCAGTTAAATTGGTGTGCCGTGGGAAAGGCAGGTAGCCTTGTTACAGTTATGCTTGCTACTCTTTTAGTTCATGTGATATTCCTTTTAAGCTTTTCTGCTGTTCTTATGAAGCAACAGTTATTCCCTCAAGAATCAACATGGTGCAGTGATTAGAGAATTGGACTAACATTGAGAGACCAAGGTTTCAAATCCCACTCAGCTTTGGCAACCCACTGTCTGACCTTGTGCAAGTCACAAACTCTCAACCTAAGAGGAAGGGAATGGTGGCCATCTTCTGAAAAAAATCTGGTCAAGACAATCCTAGGAAAGGATTGTTATAAGTCAGTCAATTGAAAGGAACATAAGAACAAAATCACCCTAAAACCAATGGGGTGGAATCATTGCACACTTGAAAGTGATAAATTGGCACATGGGTAGCAGCCTTATTGATGACATGCCTGAAATGAGGATGCAGCTACAATTGCCACAGTCTCTTACCATTAGCTATACTAGGTGTAAGAGACAGGCAATTGTAACTTTATCCACTTTTCAGGCATGTTATCAATAAAGCTGTGCCAATTTATCACTTTTAAGGGAGATGTTGACAAGCTGGAATGTGTCCAGAGAAGGGTGACTTAAATGATCAAGGGTCTGGAGAACAAGCCCTATGAGGAGCGGCTTAAAGAGCTGGGCATGTTTAGCCTACAGAAGAGAAGGCTGAGAGGAGACATGATAGCCATGGATAAATATGTGAGGTGAAGTCATAGGGAGGAGGGAGCAAGCTTGTTTTCTTCTGCCCTGGAGACTAGGACGTGGAACAATGGCTTCAAACTACAGGAAAGGAGATTCCACCTGAACATCAGGAAGAACTTCCTCACTGTGAGGGCTGTTCGGCAGTGGAACTCTCTTCTCCAGAGTGTGGTGGAGGCTCCTTCTTTGGCAGCTTTTAAACAGAAGTTGGATGGCCATCTGTCGGGGGTGTTTTGAATGCGATTTCCCTGCTTCTTGGCAGGGGGTTGGACAGGCTGGCCCATGAGTTCTCTTCCAACTCTATGATTCTAAGAGTGCAGTTATAATAACCGAAGAGCACAAAATTCCCCACCTCTGATGTAGATGGATGAACAGAAGTGAGCTGTCAAGTAAAACAACTTTTATAAAAGCTAAAGAGGATGGAAATACAGCGAGTGCATCTAGATTGCTAGAATACTGCATATCAACATTGCTGGGGCAGTGACATTGAACAAACTCATAAGCTTGGTCAGCATTTCCTTGGTGCAATTTTAAACACTGATTGCGGGTCCAAAATGGGTAAGGTTTCCTCCATGCATTGTATGCAATACTCATAGGTCCTCTAAGTGTGTTTTTTGGGGTGGAAAATGAAATAGAATGTTTAGTATCTAAAAAAATTAAGGGTTACACAAGCTACAACTTGTGATGAAGAGTTTTAAAAATGATCAAATATTGGAAGCAGCATAATTGTGACTTTTCAAGATCCTCCAAGCTCAATATAAACCCCACTGGAGGGTTTTTTTAAAAAGCTGAAATGCTGGAGTATTTGACTCAGATTGCTGTAGCCTTTTGGCTTTTAGGAACTTAGTGCATACACTTGCGAATCAATTGTGGTGGGACTGCCACTCATAACATTCACAACAGACCTGCTTTCCATGGTGGACCAGAAACATTAGTGGATGTGTGAGTGTCAAAATGTTTTTGGACTGTGTGTGGCAGCAGGAGATCAATTTAGATTATATGAGTCTGTGTTGAATTTTGTAGGGCTCCTAAGTCATGGCAGAATCATGGTAGGTCAGCAAAAATAGGTTTAAATGAAAACGTAAATGAGATCCAAATCTCTCTTGTTCTTTGCATCAAGTGATAGAACTTGTGCAATCTCTGAAAATGTACTTTAGCAAATTGGCTGGGGCTTAGTTTAAAATGTATAACTTGCAGTGCGGTCCACTGGATTCCACATTGAACATAACCAGAATCCATTTTAAGTTTATCATATTCCATATGATAAAGAGGCTGTTCAAGAATAAGGAAACCAAAAGCTGCTCCCTCAGAGAACAATCGCAGAATTCCACACAGTTGTTGCCATGGTAGTTAAAGTAGAATTATAGCACTATAATTGTTGGTGTGAAAGAGCCCCAAATTCATCACAACCTTTATACAAAAGTCACTGGTCACCACTAGTTTCATTTACCAATGATGTGCAATTAGATCCTAGGTCTCTTCTACACTGTCATATTAAAATCCAGATTATCTGCTTTGGACTGGATTATATGGCAATGTAGACTCATATAGTGCAGTTCAAAGAAGATCATGTGGATTGTCTGCTTTGATAATCTGGATTATATGGCAATGTAGAAGGGACCTTATTCTCACATCCAGAGATCACAGAATATTTGAGCTGCAATTGACTATCTTTTTGTCAAATTATTTACTCAAGAAGATACATCAGATTCCTTCCATTAGCCTTTTCATCAGGCTTCTAATTATTTGGACACTAGGAGTGCATCTACATTGCAGAATTGCTGCGGCTGATACCACTTTGACTGCCATGGCTCAATGTTGTGGAATTATGGGAGTTGTAGTTTCACAAGATTTGTAGCCTTCTCTGCCAGAGAATGTTGGTACTTCACCAAGCTGCAACTAATTTGAAATGATCATATCTTTGTTATTTTATGGATTGAAATATATGCATGCTACTCACCATTGGGGGTGGGGGTGAGTCCTTGTATGTCAGTTTACAGAGTGTAGATTGAACCTTGGCTAGAAGATGGAATAAATGGCAAAAATAAAGCAATAAAATAAAACCATCAGGTAGATGCTACGTGAACTGATTGTGAAGAAAACAAACCCTTCGCCGATTCCGATTTGTTTGTCATGCAATGCTCCAGCAGCAGAAATCCAGGTCAGTAGGTTTATTTGCCGGCACCTCATTCTCTCTCATGCTGCCTGTCTGCCTGCTGTGTTGCTTTGAAAATGAGCCTGCCGAAGTAAACAAGGAGCAGAGCAGACAGGCATTGTTGAGTAATGATATGGTGCTCATCCAAGTGCTCACCAAGCCAAAACACAGCTGCTGTTTCATAGGGTAGTCTTGTTAGATGCTAGAGCATCCCTGTGCCGTTAAGTCTTTTGTAGCAGAGGTATTGCTGCTCAATGAAAATGTTGCTTAATGAAAAAGAAAATGTGATCATCTGCTAATGGTGATAGAGATAAACACCTAAGTCTCAATTCAGTGCCACGCCAATCCAACGATGACAACAACTTTGGATTGGTTTCACCCAGTTGGATGTTCTTTCCCGTCCCTCCCCAGCTTTCTATGCTTCCTGAAAATCAGATTTGAAGAGTTTTTCAGCTCTTCGAGACCAGTTTGAGTCAACATTGTAGGTGGGAGTGGAAGCATCCACACTTCCATTTCTGGTGGGTTGTTATCTTCAGTCAAGCGTACTGGATAATATCTGTAGGATCTTTATACACCACCAGACTTAATGCAATGTGATTTTAGACTGGTTTTGAAAACATAATTTTACTTATTGCAACTTTTTGGTCACAATAACTGATAGAGCACTGAGTTGTGGAAATCTTAGCTCAAGATTTTTCTTACATTTCCTCCCTACTGACCTTGGTAAAGAAGGGTCTCAATGTGCTCTTGAAGGTATTCGGATATGGTACCCATTTTGCTTGAAGGAGAGCTGGTATGATGTGTGTGTGTGTGTGTATTGAGGTATCTTGAAGATGGGATCAAGTCTAAACGCATAATTCAATGACATTTCATATGCACTTTATTCCCATAGCCTGAATATAATTTTATACAATATTTTAAATAATGTTATGCATGAAATAAATAAAGTGTACATTTATCCATCAGAAAGCAAAGGAGCCACTCACTATTCCAGGCCCCTTCCACATAGCATTGTACAATCCACATTGAATTGGATTATATGGCAGTGTGGACTCAGATAACCCAGTTCAAAGCAGGTATTGTGGATTATCTGCCTTGATATTCTGGATTATATGGCTATGTGGAAGGGCCCGCAATCGTGGGCAGTTTTGGAGTTTGGAAGATTTTAGTATTGGAATTAGTTTTAGGGCCTCTTCTTCTACATGTTCTTTATTTGAATATTCATATTGTCTATTGAAGGCTTCTAGGAAACTAAAAAATACCTTTATCTTACTGTCAGCCATAAGCATTTATGTTACATGCCCTATGTTTGTGTAGTCAACATACCTAAAACATTTAGCTTGATTTTTTCTTGTACCTATAAAAAATTCTCAAGTTAAATACACTCAAAGGAATTCCAAGAGTTTGTAATTTCTGCAACAGAGATGGTGTCAATGTTTTGGTTAGAGAAGGGGGGGGGGCGGGTTCCCTTTTGCTTATATTCAAAGGAAATGCCCTTTAATTGAATAAGCAGGTTTGTTGTGGTTTTTAGCTGAGGTTAACCATATGGCAGATACTATTACTTTGCTCTTTTACATGATATTCTGTTGGCATTTTGAATGAACTATACATTTGATTCACTGTTGATTAATTCTATTTCAGCTCAGTGATGTGCAGTTTTCTTAGGGGAAAAATAAAAAAACCAAATTATTCTAAATTTTGTAGGAGAAAGGAGTTAGGTTCACTTGAACCTTGTTTTCAGTTTTGTGGGTGTGTCTTTGGACATTTGCAGAATGCTAATATGACAAGAGAAATGAAAGACTGGTTAGGTTTGGCATCCATCCAGTATTGATTAATATGAAAGAGAATTGTGTATCATTTGGCTGAACTCCTAGAACTGGGATGGATAGATGATAACACATCGAGAGCTCAGATTTGTGCCGTGGGGACCCCCCCCCCCCCCCGCAATTCTACATGAACTGTCCAAAATGCCTTCAAAACAACCAAAGAAAAAAAATGTGGATAAAAGTCCCTATCTGGTTTTGAAAAATTGGTATACAAACAGTGCAGGTGAGCCCTGCAACCTAACAGAAAGGGATATTGCATGCTCTAGTCTTTAGGGAAGAAAGTTCATGTCTTTTTGAGTAGCAAAAAAAGTAATCTGGATGGAAGGTTTGAATGGACTGTATTCCCTAGAGCTGGCCACATTTCTGTAGCCCCACACTCCATCAAAATGCAATAGGGACTCACCATTTTTAAAAGATATTTTCATATGTTTGGGGGAATTTCTGCATAATGTCAGTCAGTCAGTCAGTCAGTCAGTTAGTAGCCTTTATTTCGGTCAACAAACCATTGGCTAGGAACAAGTTACAGTACAATGATGGAATACAGCATTTGAGTAATTTATGACATTGCATTTGGCTTATGGTTAATAATAAGTATGTCCAATCTCTATTGGTTATTTGACTATCTTTATAATCTAAAACAAAAGCTGATTACAGATTAGTAAACCGTCCCCTAGATACTCTTTGTTATAATCTCAACACTTACAGATTTTTCATGAAGTACTTACGGCTTTTTGCTGCTGAAAAGAGAAATTTAGCCACCTGCTCCGTTACCCTTTTGTCAAGGAGCCTCCGGTGGCCTAGGGGATAAAAGCCTCGTGACTTGAAGGTTGGGTTGCTGACCTGAAGGCTGCCAGGTTCAAATCCCACCCAGGGAGAGCGTGGATGAGCTCCCTCTATCAGCTCCAGCTCCATGCGGGGACATGAGAGAAGCCTCCCACAAGGATGGTAAAAACATCAAAACATCCGGGCGTCCCCTGGGCAACGTCCTTTCAGATGGCCAATTCTCTCACTCCAGAAGCAACTCAGGTTGCTCCTGACACACACACACACACACACACACAAACCTTTTGTCAAGATCAGACAGTAAATAACTGCAGTACCAATTTAGGGTTCTTCCTGGCCATTTAGTGATTAGAGGGGATATTAACCTTAATCTATCATCTTTGTAAATTGTACAAATAAAAAGTACATGTATTACAATTTCGACATTACTCTCCCTGCAAGGGCATGCTCTGTGTTCGTATTTAGTGCCTTTGTATGTACCCTCTAGTACCCTTTGTACCCTCTAGTATGGCTGATTTGAGTGCATTGAATCTGGCCCAGCTAAAAGCAAGGCAAATTTTGGTATATTTAAGTTTTCTAGATATTTAGCACCTCCCATAGAATTAAATGTTAGGCCTAGAGTCAATGGAGAGCATGTGGAGCGCGCCCGAGTCATTGAGGTCTGTTTGTCTATGTCACTAATTCGCTCTGCTAAGATCTTCACAGTCTTTTTATACTCAAAACCCCTCAGTATATTCTCTGAAAGCCCCAATTGCCTAAACTTCTCGTTTAATGCTTTGATTAGGTGGGATTTGATGCATAATGTGGCAGCAAAAATTGCCCCCAAATCATGCTTGTAGGTATTTCAGGGCCCACAAAAGTAAGTTCCAGGAGTCACATGCAGCCTACAGATTACACTGTGCTCATGCCTACACCTAAAACAATGGATGAAGAAGAAATGATTATCTTCCCATATGCAGATATACATTGGATTCTATTGAGACAGTTCAGGACATAATTTAGGAAGATCAATGGAGTGCTGTGGATTTGTGTGTGTGTGTGTGTGTGTGTGTGTCAAGAGCAACTTGAGAAACTGCAAGTTGCTTCTGGCATGAGAGAAGTGGCCATCTGCAAGGATGTTGCCCAGGGGACGCCCGGATGTTTGATGTTTTATTATCTTATGGGAGGTTTTTCTCATGTTCCCGCATGGGAAGTTGGAGCTGACAGAGGGGAGCACACCCTGCTAGCTTCAGTTTCGAACTGCCGGCCTGTCGGTCAACAGCTCTGCTGGCACAAGGGTTTAACCCATTGCTGTGAAATGTTGAACATACACTTAGTACCTCATCACATTAAGACTAATAATGTGGATTGATTGCCATAGTGTTTAATGTTAGCCCACATTTAAATAAAACAGAGAATTAAGTCTCCCCTATCACATGTGTTCTTCTTATCTGGATTCGTCCACTTAATTTGCCATCACACACCGCCCCCCTTTCCCACTTTCCCACTTTTTTCCTTAAAAGACTCACTGCATAAAAACACATGCTTTGGTTAATCAGGACAAGAGGGGGGTTCCAGGTATCATAATGCAAAACATTTCTTAAGAAGTGTGTGTGTGTGGGGGGGGGGGGGGGGAGAAACTTACCTTCAACTTCCAGGACTGACAGTAGTGATAGACATGAGAGAGTAATGGCAGCAAGACGAAATGTACAGATAATGGTTGGAACCGCCCACTTTTTGCCTGCCAGCTGATATCATAAAATGGTTCAGCACAGTGAGATTGACCAGTTGCTATCACATGGGAATTCCATGATTTTTCCTGCATCTAGGCGTATACAGATGGCTGGAGCTCCTACATTGCTGGCTCCAAATAACGTGCTTTTTAAAAAATGAAAGTGCCAGGGACCATCGGGCGACCACCAGAAGTAGGCTTGGATCATCTGACAGCAACCGCAGGACTTTAATTTAACAGCGTACAGAAACAGGGACATTTACTAATGTGATGAGATCCTTAGAAAAGGAAAAAATTGAGTTTGAAGGTCAGTGCTTAGCCATATGTGATAGAATTTCTTCTCACATAATTTCCGGTTTCCATCAGCCGTATATTCCATAGCTTTTGTTTGTTTATAACTTTTTCTATGTAAGAGCTCTAGGAGGCATCCTAGGTTATGCAACACTGTGTTTTCTTATTGCATTCTATATATACAAAGGTGGTGGTGGTGGTGGTGGTTGTTGTTATGTGCCTCCAAGTTGTCCCTGACCTATGGAGACCCGAAGGTGTACCTATCACAGGGTTTCCTTAGCAAAGTTTGCCATTGGTTTCCTTTGAGATTGAGAAATTTGGATTTGCCCAAGATTAGCCAGTTGGATTCCATGATCAAAAAGGGATTCAAATTCTGGTCTCTAATTGTAGTCCAACATGGAAACCACCACACTGTACTGGCTCTCAACAAAATATTATGCACTGAATACACTGTTTTCTCTGCAAAATCATTGCCTTTATTCCTTTCCATAAAAACTTTTTTTGTGCAGAAAGTCTCAAAATGTGCAAAACCATTGGAAAAATAAGCATTTAAAAACTTGTGATAGGAAAAAAAGAAAAACTCGTTATTTCACCAAAAATAGGAAAATATTTGAAAAGAAACAGGCAGAAATCTATATTCCTGTAAAAAAAATTAAATAATATATATTCCAGCTGTTCAAAACAGCTGTGAGTTTTTAGCTGTGACTAATGCAAGCTATGGCTTAGTGTATAGACTGCATTGAGGCAGTGTGCCAATTTGTGTTTTTAAGAAGAACTAAAGCCGCCTTTGAAGATTTCAAGCCTTCAGTGTTAGCTCTTTTGCTTTCAATCAGAGTCTGTCCTAAGAGTGGGAGACTCATTCCAAAATTGGCAATAATTTGTGTGGGCATGTTTGGCATTTGTCCTCTAAAGCCCAGTGCCATGTACAAAACATTTGGAAGTGTAGCCTATGATTTCAGATTTTGAGGCAAATGGGGTGTGGGTGAGGTGCAGGATTGAGACCAATGAACACTTGATTTTATTAGTCTCTTAAACCATTGTAAGAATTTACAATCCCTGGTTGCATCATAAATTAGAGCTAATAAAAGTAGCAGGTGGCACGTATTTCAAGTAGTGTTTTAAAATGCTTCCTCTTGACAGGATCAGCAAAACAACCCCCAGACCCACCCATCTAACTTGCTATAACACCAGCCATGTTTTCCCCCTAAAGAGATATAATTTTCATGACATTTCTGCCATGTTGCTCTTTTCAAAGCATTGTAAGTACCCCAGCATTAATTATAAGTTTAAACATCTTCCTCAACTCCTTATATTATGTGGGCCATAATTGCAAAGAACAAACATCCTTTGTATAGCAATGATTACACTAGTTTGGAAAGTCTGTATGGCTGAGACCATGCTGTGTACCTGTAAATGTCTTTCCCTCCCATGTCACAGTCAGGCTCAGGTGCAGGCAGGACCTGGCATTTGCTTTCAATGATCCCTCTCTAGAGTATGTATCAATTGTTGCTCTCCAAGGATTTACAACCAAAAAGGCAATGCAAAACAATATACTGCCAGCAAATTAAACTTTGATTGATAGAGAAGAAAGGGGGCATGTTGACTGTAGCTACACTTCCCGAAATACTCCGCAGTAAACTGCTCTGGAATCCATCCCCCACAACAACCCACCTGAGACGCTTGGCAACTTAAGGGGTTTCAAGATGCTCTACAGGGGAATATCCTCCTCTCTGTTAGTTTACTCTGAACTTGGGAGACTGAAGGAAAAAATTGTTTGGGGGAAGAATTCAAATTGGGGAGAGGGGTGAATATTGTCCTCATTTTGCCTCCCCATAGCTTCACTCCTAAATTTATCCCCACATGTATGCTGTTCTGTTGTGTTACAGAATAATGAGCACATTTGTGCAAACCATGGCTGGAAGTTTACATGCACTAGGAACTACATGTACAGGCAGTCCCTGCATTAATTACACTATGTAACAACATTTGAAACATTTTCTGTTCCTGGTTTGAAAATGTTATTTCCTCTTTAATTGTGCTGTACTTACTTTGAAAGTAGTTATACTCCAGAAACTTCATGTTTGTGACTGCCACTAACTACTAGCAGGAATCTCCTTCTGGTGTCTGCATGGTTGCACCTTGCTGGCTGGAAGGAGACAACGGGCCGACGAACCAGTCCTTTCTTTTTTCACACACACACACACACACACACACACACACACACACACACATATATATATATATATGGAAATAATCAAAATCCTGAAGCTTTTTTGATGCCTCTATATTTGTCACTGCTTTTTAAAAAAAGGGACAGAGAAATATCAAGTATTATTTTAAAAGGGTGAAGATACTGCTGCTCTTAAAAGAACCGCCAATGGGAATGCTCCTCCGCTGTGTGCCAAAATGGAGCGGAGAGTGTGACGGTTCCCATCATAAAGGCTTTTCAGTCAGTACTACAAATCTAGCATGCTGTTGGAGCTCTGAATACAATTGATCCTTTGTGTTCAGAGCTCAGCCCTTTTTGTCATGATTGCTCTCTGGGGTGCGCAGGGGACTGATGACCAGAAGTATGGGTGCATCGTGTGATGGCATCTGTGCCTCCCCGTCATTGAACTGGAGTGAAAGTGTGCTATGATGAGGAAAACTGCCTGCCTGATGAGGTCATTAGTTGCATAGTTAGACAGTATCTCCCAGCCTGTAATGCAATCTCAGAAGCAGTAGTCCTGCCATAGTTCTTCACTGCAGTGGAACTGGGAATCTGTGGCATCCCAGTCAATAAGATAAGAGACTTTCATTCGTGTTGGAGGTAGACTGTCAGACTTGGGTGATTTCAAAATCATTGTATGTTTGCTACATTATTAAAAACATAGGGATTGTAAATATGAATCCGTTGCAAATGCATTTACACATTTGTAACTTTGAACTTGAATTCGAGTTTAGGAAACATTAGAAAAATCATTGTGATTCATGCAGATGTAAACATCAGAAATCACTTTAAAGAGGAAAGATGGCCGTGTGACAAGTACAAAAGTAGGCGAGTGTGGTTTTGTCAATCCTGCCATCTTCAGCAATCCCCCACACTAAAAGTAGTGTTTTGTTATACCTCACAACCTCTGAGGATGCCTGCCATAGATGTGGGCAAAACGTCAGGAGGGAATAATTCTGGAACATGGCCATACAGCTCGGAAAACATACAACAATCCTGTGATCCCAACCATGAAAGCCTTTGACCACACAGTGTTTTGTTTATGTGAGTGCTTGGCCTATAATATGTAAATTATGTTTGATAGCTTTAGGACATTTAGAACCAGACCTCACTTGAGGGGAAAATTTACGACTCTTAATTGGCTTATTTCATTTCTTGTAAAATAAGTGGACCAGACAAACCTAATCTCTTTTTTTCCTCACCATTATCTAGAATGTTAAGAAGCTGCAGACCTTACCATGGCTTTGATGATATCTCTCTAATAGCTATTTCTACAGCAGATAACTACTCTTACTGCTGCTTGCCTACATTTCCTGAGCTAAAACATATTGAATATTTTTTGCTGCAGTGGCACATCAGAAGGCACGGCAAGGCCGCTTATGCCAAAGGCACTTAGATGTCTTCATTCTATTGATCGTTCTGCTGAGCCAGAGGTTGTTTAATTAATTTTTTTAAATTCCTCTGCATCCCATGAATGGTGGTTGCAGATCAATGTGAGCTCGAGCCCTAATTCCAATCAACTCATTTAATACAGCTGCATTGAGACAACTGGTACCTCTTCCTCTCACCCAGGGAGCTTTGCAAAGGCTGCGGGATGGAGCAGTCTTTCGCTATGAGCTCACTGTCATAATACCTCGAATCTCCGCATCCTACATACAATTACTGTACAGGCAGTCCCCAAGTTGCGAACAAGATAGGTTCTGTGAGTTTGTTCTTAAGTTGAATTTGTAAGTAAATCAGAACAGGTATATTTTTAAGTATAACCTTCCCAATGCATTGGATAGCATAGGGAAGGGTTAACACCCCTGTGGTGTCTATTTTGCTGTTTGGGCTCCTGTTCAGAAGATTTCACCTCATTTTCTGTCCCTGTGATAATTGGATTTTGAAAAATATGGTTTCTTGTGGAAACAAGGATTGGTGAGACAATGTCAGTGGAGACACCTTTTCCACATGAAGGGAGTGAATTTCCCTTCCGAAGTGTAGATTTCACGCCTAATCAGACAGGCAAATTTTCCCATCTTATACTGCTTTCACCCCTTTTTCAGGCACGGAGCATTTCAGCTCCCATCCCACAATATTGATCTACTTCCAGCGGGGCTCCATGCCTGAGGAGGGGGCTTTCTGTGTTGCATAAGGAAGGACTGGGGAAAGCCGGGCAGCCGACTCTTCACCCATGGGATGGGGTAAATAGCATGGGGGGGGGGGGGGGAAATCAGAGTGTGGGGTGATGGGTTCCCCACGCTGGGCCCTGCTGGATTCGCCACAATCCCCTCGCTGGTACCCACTGGATTAGCCACAATCTGTGGCTAATCCAGTAGTAAATATGATGAGGTCCTATCTCTCACTTCCTGTTGCCTCTTCTTAACTATGAGTCATTTGTAAGTCCAATGCTTGCAACTTGGGGATTGTCTGTCTGTATATACTTGTGTATAAATCAACCTTATGTATAAGTCAAAGCCAGGTTTTGGAACCAAGAGTTGGGATTTTTATATAATTAGTGGATAAATTGAGGGTCATTCCACAGAGAGGGGAAAGTGCCAGCACCTTCTCTGAGGATCAGGCACGCCTGGCAAAATTCCTGGACATGTATTCAAAAAGGAGAGAAGCTGAGAGAATAGAGGGCTATGTCCTTCATTTAAGTTCTGCCCTGATAGACTAAGCTCTTATCTTTTCTCACTCTAGGCAGTAAGTATATTCAATAGGTTTGGACTTGTTCTAGGAAATCCCAGCAGTAAGAATTGCTTCTGTCCATGTAAACGGGTTTTGAAATGCAAAACAAGTGGAAGATAATTGGTTGTCCTGTTTTCATTGACCCTACCACACTAGGCCGTTATAGAGCTATTGTTTCACTTCAGCTGCCATGGTCTGTGAAATCCTGGGAGTTGTAGTTTAATGGGGCTGAAAAGCTCTCTGGTTGAGAATTCTAAATGCCCCTCTTTTAACTGCAAATCCCAGGATTCCCTACGATGTTGACATAGCAATTAAAGTGGAATAATAGCACAATATATAGAGCAACAAAGACCCTAGTGCCTATTACAAAAACCTGAGTATGTCTAATTGTGGCTTGTGCTTGTTTCCAAAACTGATTTCCCTTTCTCTTATGCTTTAAATATGTATGTATAAAACTAAAATGGAAAAGTGTGAATCTTTCACACATACGCATCCTGAGAGAAGCCTTACTTGTCACAGAGAGAAGTTATGAAAGAAGTGTTGAGGAGAAGGGGGATTCTCACAGATGGAGATGCTGGCTCATGCATGCTTGGTTTAAATTCTCATAGCTTATTTTCTGCTCTTTTTTTAAGAAAGGAAGAATATTCAAAGATAATTGAAAAATGGTTTAAAACGGGTTCATTGAGGGGCAGGGGATCCTAATGAGGACAATCGTAGACAGGCAGACATCTTCACAGTGGGAACCTGTTCTGTTTGAAAAAATGCATATTTACATATGGGGAGTTGTGTTGTGCGCAGAAAATATCACTTCTTTCACAAAAACCCACATGGTAATTTTGGGCATGGGATAAGACCCAAATGTGGATCGTCATCAGCACTGTACAGTTTTTGCCATCATTGTTGCAGTATGGCGTGAAATGATGAAATTTTTCCTTCTTTCCTGCAAGATTAAAGTTTAAGAAGGCGTACTGGACATCTCAAGCATATACCTTAATTGTTCTATATCATGTCTACTCCAGGAAAGTAATATTTGGAGGGAAACCAGAAATGATTACCAGATGGTATAGGCTACATTTTCAAAGGAGGACTGGCAATATCCCCTTTGGGTACTCCTTTCCAAAGAAAACTGTATGGGGTCGCCATGAGTCATCAGGCAACTTGAAAGCTACCCTTATCTTTATATTAATAAATTCCCCTTGCAGCTACTTTGAAATCTACATTTCTCTTCCTTTCTAAACATTCCAATGCAAGCCTCCATTTTCTGGAAAAAAAAATTCATTATTTCCTCCCCGAATACCACTGGAGAGCTTGGCCATTTGAATATAGTCTAATAATTTTCCTCTCCAGTCCTTTATAAATAACTTTTTCCCTCTTCCATGATTTTGCTATTAATCTTTCACCAACAAAACTGCATTGACAAATTTCTATATCTTTTTTATTAATTCTTTCACAAAATAAACCCAAGAGACACATTTTTGCCCTTTTCCTAACCTTTTTAGCAGACATTTTATTTTCCCCTTTTTACCCTATGACATCATCACTGTTTTTTATTCAATTATCTTCTAAGATGTAGTTGTATAATAATAATAATAATAATAATAATAATAATAATAATAATAATATTCCACCCTTCTCCTAAAGAGACTTAAAGAGGATTACAGTATATATAAAGCAGACAAAGACAAACATTCAATGCCTTATTTACAATCACATACAATGAGACACGCAACACAGACAATGGCAAAGGCTTCTCCTTTTATTTCCAACTTTGGAAGCGGTGCTCATCTCTAGCTCTGGGGAGGTGCTCTTCTCCATTTTCAAGCCGAGGAGCCTACATTGTTACCTCCTGCTTGTGTGGCTGGCATGGTTGCTTACAGCCTCTTTTTTTTTGCCTTTTCCCGCCAAAGCGAAACCTATTAATATACTCACATTTGCATGTTTCCAAACTGCTAGGTTGGCAGGAGCTAGGGCTAACAGTAGGAGCTCACCCCATCTTGCAGATTTGAACTAATGAACTGCTGACCTTCAGGTCAGCAGTTCAGCTGTTCCACAGCACAATGGTTTAATCCATTGTGCCACTGCGGCCCCTAATAATCTAGAAATTAGTCCTTTATGTTACAGTAAGTAGTAACAGGCTCAAGTATGTGTGTGTGTTAAAGAAAACCTTATAATGTTAATTATTATGAGCAGCTGCTGATGTAGGTCAGCAAGCAAGCTTGGACCACACCCGGTGGTGTATAACTGTATAGATATTAGAATACAGTTTGGAGATGCTGAATTAACAAGGACTTAACGGCAATGCTCCTTGCTATGATGGAATAGCTATTTGGTTGTTTTATGTTCTACTCCTTTATTTGGATGAAGAAAACCTACTCTGTGCTACTTACTAGGACTATGTAAGTTTGCTGAGCTATTTGTTTTTGTATCTCTGCTGACAAGAGTAAAGATTTTTTGTTCCTTTTCCTCTTGTTTGTGTGTCTTTGCATTGGACCTGACTGATATCTGCTTATGCGCAACACTTTATTCTGTTTTTATGTATGATGGTAGTGTTTTAAATTGTTTATTTTATGATGTCATGATCTGATTGGGCTTTGCCCCATGTAGGCCTCTTCGAGTCCCTTAGGGGAGATGGAGGCGGCATACAAAAATAAAACCATTCATTCATTCATTCATTTTCTCCAAAATATTCTCCAACTTTGATTTTCTACATTATTATCTTTCATAAATCTATCATGTAATTGGAAGTAGTGAAACCAATAATTTATCTCCGTAGCTAATTTTTCATTTTTCTGGATTTGGTATCTTTTGCAAACAAACTCCACATAAGTGTACATCTCTACATTTTTGCACTTCTTGTGTGTTTCATCTGAACCAATTCTAGCTGGGGATGTCAGAGAATTTTATTTCAATTCATCTTAGTTGAGAATGCTTGGGAAGTTAATAAAAATGAAAATGACAGATTTACTCATGGTAAACCTTAATCAGTCCTTAAATCGATTAATCCATTCCAGTAAAAATAGCATGTTACTTATTACATAGCATGCATATGTGTCTAACAGGAGAAGTCTTATGCTTGCGGGGAAAAATTCAGAGGGTCAAACCCACAGTCAGAATAAAAAGAGTTCTTACCAAAAGCGCAAACTCAAACCAGAAAGAAATATTTAGGATTATATGGAATATATGGAAACATTCATATGACGATGACAAGAAATTAATGTATTTTGAAAATAATTACTTCTGAATTGAAATGGAACTTATCTGTTTTTCACAGGACATTGAATCTTTTCTTGATTTCTTCAGGACAAATCATAGGAATTACTACCACCTTCATAATTAGGTAAGTCTGTTTTTCCTGTTTTCCTGTTGTGGGGAGCCACACTTGCTTTAAAGAAGAGCTTGGCAACTAGAGTGGATCTTGGGTTGCAACCCTCTCCTGCACTATGCTCCATCAGATATTTGCTGGAAGCAGCAAAGGGCAATAAAACCTGTGATTTTTTGCCAAAAGCAAGGCACATGCGGAGGGCATGCCTAAGTTTAAATGAGAATCACACTTGTTGGAGAGTTCCAAAAACAGCTTTCCTTTAAAACAATAATCTAAATAGTTGATTGATGAGACCTTCTCAATCTCAATATTTATCTCTCTTGCTTTTTAAAAGTACTTTTAAAGATTTTTTTAAATTTGAGAAGCTTTTTTCCCCTAACGTTAGATCTATCGTCATGTTTGCATTTTTGAAATGCTTTCTCAAGACTCAGCCAGCAAGGATGCTACTCTCTTCTAGACCTCTGCTTCTTAAACTGTGGGTCCTGATTCCAAAGGGTGTCCCGTTTGCTCAATATTGTGTCCGGGGGAAAAAATGGGCAACAGTAAAAACTTTCTGAATGCCACCCGTTTACACAAATCAGTGAGCCACAACATGCAGTAATTACAATGGGCCCTACAGAAAATGTTTCAACTGGATTCCACAAAAAGGATCATCCTGTGTAGCAAGCCTTATCAATGTTGATTTATTATCAGTGAAATTTTTATGTTTATACCTGTTTTATATACCTTGGAACACTGAAAACATTTCTCAGGCAGAAAGGGATTGTGAGTGGAAAAAGTTTAAGAATCCCTGATCTAGACAAAAGGCTGAAGCACCCAGATCTGGGTCAGTGAGTTCAAATGCCTGCTCAGCCATGGAAACCCCTTTGTGACCTTGAGCAAATCACATTATCTCGACTTCAGACATTGAAGACCACAAAATCATTATTGGTGCCATTTCCAACTGATGGCAACCCTAAGGTGAACTTGTTGGTAAGACTTATTCTGAGGTCGTTTGCCATGGCCTTTCTCTGAAGTAGATAAAAAGGAAAATAACTCGGGAATCCTAGGTTGGAGAAAAGAAGTGAGATATGCAGAAGGGTGGATACCTCCCCTTCAAGTTTTACTGGAGGAAAAATAATGCACAGGAACAGCCCAAGATTAGATGTTAAAGGAAATAAGCAAATTTGGGTACTGTTCCATTATCCAGGCAGAGGCCACTAGGGGGCACTAGAGAGAGAAGGATAGTTCATTTCATGGGTGTGGAGGGTGGGTTAAAGGAGGAAAACCATTTCCCCCTGTTTTCCCGTTATTCCCCCCATGTCCCCATCCTGGAAACAACCCTCATTTATGATATGGGATGTAGTGAGGGGGAATAACAGGAAAACAGGGGAAAATGGTTTCCCTCCTTCTCCCCTCCCCAAAAAATGGACTTTCTTTCTCTCTCTAGCACCCCCTAGTGGCCTCCACCCGGATAATGGAATAGTACCCGAATTTGTATGTTTTGTCAGAAAAACCCAAGGCTCCAAAGGGTGACAGAGAATGACTGCAAAAAGAAAAGCTTTTAAAATATGTTTGTAAATGCTATTTGATTAAAAGACCAAAATATGGTTATGCCCTGATAGACTGGGGACCACAGCCATTTACTTATAAGGCATAGGAAACACCATCTAAAATTATGATCAGAAGTTATGAATAAATATGAACCATTCGTAACAAAATCAGACTAGTTCACAAGACAACAGATAAAAATATCTGGGACAGTTTCAGGTAAATCTTTTCAGGATAACAAGATGTATTGTATTAACATCCTTTCATAGTGAATGTTTTGACACAATTATTGTCTTGCGGGGTGGGAGAGTGTATCCAGTTTGTTTATTTATTGCTTGAGTTGCACATCTATTGCGATAAAGGATTTAACATACTGGAAAGCCAGTGCATTAAGGGAAGTGTTTTCAGTGGGGTTAAAAATTGGGAGAAGGAATTAGAGGCTTAAGAATCAGCATGCAGGCCAAATATTTCCAACTTCACACTGAGTGAAGATTTGTCAAGCCTATTCTGTTTAAACCTGGATTATAAACTCTTCAGGCCAGATATTTGCCTTTTAAATAGGTTTTTAAATGTATAGAGTTATTAACGCAAAGTTATTTATCTATAACAGTATGTGACACTCTGATGTCTTTTAATCTTCTCACGACCTGATTCCATTCCGACTTTCAGCCCTTGTTTCTTGATGCACTTTGTATAGTCTTCCAAATCTGCTACATTCAGTTCCTGAGGACTTCTTGCCCACTTATCATGACTTTGTCTATTTCTGTCTGGTTTACATGGCATGGTATGTTCATGTTGCCTCCTTTTTCTTCTCCTTCACATTCCTTTTCAAAGCACATTTTTTCTCTAATGTTTTCGATGGTCTTCCTTTAATCTTCACCCCATAATTTAACCAAAATTAATGTATCTTCATTTTTCCTGTTCTCATTCCTTCCTTATCTACCATTCCTATATCACCACCTCTTTTTCTCTTTCCTTTACTATGGATTAGGAGAATAATCCATGCATGTTCTCTCCTTTTATTTCATGGGATAAAGAGAGTGAAATGAAACTTTTTATTTTACAAAATTCTTCACCAGTTCATTCTGCTTGGTTGTGTTGGAGGGGTTTTGAAAAGCAGATCAAAATTCTATTTGCAGTCAAGTGGGACATATAAATAATCAAAAACCCACTTTGGCATGGGTTTGAGGGCAGCCTGGAAGTGCCCTGAGATGTATCACTAATTCACAGCTGATGTGAGACTTTTTCATGGTTTGCTCTGCTGCATCTTTCATTAGTTTACAATATTCTGATTTAGAAAGCAAAATTTTGCTCTGCTTCAACAAGGTTCTGCTAGGTTCTTTTGTAATGTTTCTATTTTGTAATGTTTCTCAATGAGGAATCTTGCCTTATCCTCAAAACTCTGCCTGAGGCTTTTATAGGGGACTCTAGCATGGCTAGGTAAATGCGGGACAATGCTGCACTAGTGATTTGAATTAATGAGCGGTATATTTAACATGGATGTCGATGCTTTTGAATAAAATACTAAGAAATGTTTAGCATTATGAGAATAAACCAAGATTCTTTCAGGTTTGTATGCGCCCCACTGCACTCCCTTCCTCTGCTGCAACCATGGAAAAGAGATGTTTAGATCACTTCTGCTTGGAATTAATTGCAGTTGAGTATGTTGTCTGCACTCCAGCCTATAGTTGGGTTTCCTTACTTAACTATGGTTAATGAAAATAATACAGCCTCATAAACAATGGCGTAATATTAGGAGCCCTCGGTGGTGCAGCAGGTTAAACTGCTGAGCTGCTAAACATGCTAACTGAAAGATCAGCATGTCGAATACAGGAAGCAGGGTGAGCTCTCGCTGTTAGCCCCAGCTTCTGCTAACCATGCAAATGTAAGTAGATCAATAGGTATCGCTCCAGTGGGAAGGTAATGGCACTCCATGCAGTCATGCCGGCCACATGACTTTGGAGGTATCTACAGATAATGCCGGCTCTTCGGCTTAGAAATGGAGATGAGCACCAACCCCCAGAATCAGACACGACTAGACTGAATGTCGGGGAAAACCTTTACCTGTACCTAATATTAGTTTATTTGGCATCAGTTATGATTTACTATCTCTTGCCTGGCTTTGAAGAACACATTAATCAAAAATATGTGAACGGTTTCTTACATCTACCAGTGGGGATGAGTGAACCACACAAACATCATTTCTGACAGTAGCATAGTGAAAACTAAGGATCAACAGAATGAAAGGTACTGTTTTTTTGTTTAGCGGGAACTATGAAATTATATATCACCAACACCACTTGTTGACTTTAGCTGCAATCCTCACATTGGATGGGAGGAAAATAAATGGATTTCCCAATTGACAGTGGATTCTTAAGAGCTATCCGGTGTATAAGGATGTTGGGTTTGTTCTCATATTGCCAAACTAATGTTCTGTCTGAATGAGCCCTATGGACTGCTAATCATCCAAGTCTTCTCAACAACTACGGGGGAGGAGGGCGGCTATAGAAGAGGTTGGTCCCATCTACAATGACCTTTTTAATGTAGTTTAAATCTAGCTTCAAGCTGTGGTGGCAAGACAACTTCCATAAAAACACGTGAAAGAAAGCGCTCAATGTCCAATACTTCTCTGTGGTTTGTGTAATCACCATCTGGCCCACAATCTGGTTCCAGGATTTTTTAAGTAATCATCTGCATAGTGAAAGCACTTTCTTCAATATTGGTTTGAAACTGCATTAAATGGTCAGTATATTTGAGGTCCTTTTCTCTGTTTCCTGGGAAATCAGGTACAGTACTATTCTTTTTATTTTTGAGGACTCATCGGTTACACAGCAGGGTATGATTACTAGCAAAATGCAATATAAATAATTCATTTTTAAAATCCCCAAATAAAAAAATCAAAGCAACTGATTTCCCTCCTGATTAGGACTACTTTTTGTATTGGGAGAATTCTAATACTTGATCAGTGTCCTGGCATTTCTGGAGAATGGCTTATTTTGTAAGATGAACTTTTCATCCCATTCTACTTGCCTGGGGATGTTACAAGGCAGACATAAAGGAGGCTGGACATAAATGAGAACTGGCATTCTTTTCAGGCTTGTGACAGTAAATATGCTTATTTTGGAAAACTATACATAACTGTCTGGGGCTGGAAGCTAGTTATAAAGGAACAACATACTCTTCTCATCACCCGCTCCTGCCCCAATAATCTGGCTTTGTTCTGGTTCAACTGTGTTCCAAGAATCTGGCCTTTGACAGATTTACACATCTAGGAAATCAACTGTATTGCTCCAAGGGTAAAGAGATAGTAAGGCAGGGGTATCTGCAATTGCACAGGAAGTGATCCTGGTTTTCACACCCATACTTTACACCAAAATGTTGGCAGCGTACATTAGAAGTTCTGGTTCCTCTTTTGACTAATTTGTACGGAGGTTGGTTTTGGGGAGGGGGATTTTTCTTCCTGGGAGAAAATCTATCTAGTAATCTCTGAAGTCCTCCAACACAGCTCTAAGGTCAACTTCCACACAAAGTTAATCCTAATTTTTTACTGGACTGCCAAAAGATTCCTAAAAAGGTGTTATTTCTAGGAAGCTCTAGGTTCTCCGGTATGGCTTCTGGCAAAAAAAAAATGACCACGGAGATCCACTAGAGATTCCCAGAGGGAACATTTTAGTCAAATCTGTGAATAATCAACTCTCACAATCCTGGATTTAGAGCCACGAGAGAAGCTTGTGTATGACTTAATGTTTTATTTTTCCTTTTAATGAGTTTTTAATGGCTTACATTTTATAGATCATTTAGTTGAATTTTAAAATAACGGTTTACCTATGTTTTTCTATGTTTACTGGCTTTACGATTAAATAAACTGTTTATAAATTGCTTTCATGGGGCCATGGTGGCGCAGCGGGTTAAACCATTAAGCTGCGGAACTTGCTGACCGGAAGGTCAGCAGTTCGAATCTATGGGACGGGGTTAACACCTGTTGTTAGCCCCAGCTTCTGTCAACCTAGCAGTTTGAAAATATTCAAATGTGAGTAGATCAATAGGTACCACTCTGGTGCGAAGGTAATGACGCTCCATGTAGTAATGCCGATCACATGGCCTTGGAGGTGTCTACAGACAACGTGGGCTATTCAGCTTAGAAATTAAGATGAGTTCCACCCCCCAGAATTGGACTTAACTGAACTTAATGTCAAGGGGAAACCTAAATTGCATTCAGTCCAGATATAGGGCAAAAGGCAGGATATAGATGAGCAAAACAGAAATAAACATTTTTTGTAGTTCCATATGGAAATATTTGATACAAGTAACCCCTTCCTTTGGGCTACAATAGGGAAACTACACATTTGAAAAATCATAGAATCATAGAATCATAGAATCATAGAATAGTAGAGTTGGAAGAGACCTCAAGGGCCATCTAGTCCAACCCCCCGCTAAGAAGCAGGAAATCGCATTCAAAGCACCCCCGACAGATGGCCATCCAGCCTCTGCTTAAAAGCCTCCAAAGAAGGAGCCTCCACCACGGCCCGGGGGAGAGAGTTCCACTGCCGAACAGCCCTCACAGTGAGGAAGTTCTTCCTGATGTTCAGGTGGAATCTCCTTTCCTGTAGTTTGAAGCCATTGTTCCGTGTCCTAGTCTGCAGGGCTCCCATCATTACTATTCTAGAGCAAACATTAGGTAGTTTTTATTGGGACTGGTGGAGTCAGAAACAGTCAGCCCTCCACATTTTGGGATCTGGCTTCGGCAGATTTGATTGTTCACTCTGGAAATCTGTACGTGAAACATTGGCTGGAAATCATCCTAGAGAACCCAGAGATTCCCAATGAAAACATCTCTCTAGGTCCTCCAGTGTGATTCTGTGGTCAACATCTGGTGAAGGTTCACCTAGAATTATGATGGATGAACCAACGATAATAAAATCCTTCTTAACCCCTTCACAATATTACTCAATTCTATGTTTAGAAAAAATAAATGCTTCTTTAAAAATCCAAGTTGGACATACAGTAGAGTCTCACTTATCCAACATAAACGGGCTGGTAGAATGTTGGATAAGCGAATATGTTGGATAATAAGGAGGCATTAAGGAAAAGCCTATTAAACATCAAATTAGGTTATGATTTTACAAATTAAGCACCAAAACATCATGTTAGACAACAAATTTGGCAGAAAAAGTAGTTCAATATGCAGTAATTCTATGTAGTAATTACTGTATTTATGAATTTAGCACCAAAATATCACGATATATTGAAAACATTGACTACAAAAATGCGTTGGATAATCCAGAACGTTGGATAAGCGAGTGTTGGATAAGTGAGACTCTACTGTATGTATTTCCAACTATAAAACATACCTTTCCCTATTTCTGCCCCCAAATAGCTTGTCCAAAGGATGACTTGCTTATATTATTTAGCAAATATTATGATACAGTTGATCCCCGACTGCTTGATCTTTCATCATGTTACCTCTTTAGGCATCTTTTATTTCTCTAACACTGTTAACAGTCTCTGGTGCTCTGTTTGCATGCCTATTCCTTTGCTTTCTACTTAGTGCATTGACAAGCAACTTTGGTGACTTGAAGAAACTACAGTATTTTATGCCCTGTTTACCCCTAGTTAAGGCCTTTTTAATTAGATTAATATTTTATGTACAGTTTCTTGGGGGGGGGGGGAGGTCAGTCAAGACAGTCTCTGTTGCCCTGTCCCTTTAAGAATACCCTCAGGGGCAGAGCCTCTGGTAAGGCACTTCTGATTCTTGGAAAGGTCAGTTTTTTCATGACTGGAAGGTAAAGAGAGAGGAAGCCCAGAAGGTCTACAAACAGCACGTCCAGTCAGAGCTGTATTCGAGTCCAGTCGGAGCTGTATGAGCTGTATTCGAATCCAGTCGGAGCTGTTTTCAAGTTGAGTCAGAGTTAAATATTGAAACCATCTTAGAGATGGTTGAACGCCATACAAGAAAGAGACAATAAGAACTGTGTCTATCTCTCAAAGACTTTACCTCTCCTCATAGAGATTTTGTAGTAAATCTCAGGAGGAGAGAAAGTCTTCAATTCTTGTCAGTTAATAAATTCTTGTTTGATTCAACAATACAGTCTCCGATCTATTCCCTGCACATCCAGTTCACCTAAGTAGTTAAGATAGCGTGGGGGCAGAACAGGTGGAGAAGAAGGGAAAAAAATCACAGGATCACTCTGTTATTCAACTGCTTCTGTCACACTGTTCTGTAGTATGAATGCATTTTCTCAAATGGTATGCATGAAAATTGGGCAATAGAAAACAACATTTAAATACACCACATTTCTGAGGTTACATTGACATACATACACACCTCTGGCCTTTGAGAGGTTTGGAAATACCCATTTGCAATTTTCAGACCAAACCCTTGGGTACTTTCACCAGGGCGGAAGATAAATTGCATACATGAACATGCAGACTTATTATGTGCTACTCCTGGACAAAAGCTGCTCTGACAGTTCAATATTTTCGAGGAAAAGGGTTTCAACAAAATGAAATCTGCCAAAGCATTTCTGCTGCCTTGCACTGCAGAACATGATGGTGATCGGGAAAATACTGCAATGCACCAAGTGTATACGAGAACTAGCTTTTACTGAAAGGTTGAAAGAAGATCTTACCATCCCCCTCCCCAGAATGGAGGCGGTATTTTAATCAAGTTCTCATGGTAACAAACAAAGCAATTTGAAAGTACTGGAACCAACAGAAAAATTGTTCTTTTCTGTGTGCTCCTGGAAGAGGGTGTACTAAATCAATACAACTGCAGTAATACAACTGTTCGTTCTTGCAGTTCCTCTAGTGCAGGGGTCCCCAAACTAAGGCCCGGGGGCCGGATGCGGCCCATCGAAGCCATTTATCCGGCCCCCATGGCACAAGGGCAAAAGGGGGTTAGACTAAATGACCCAAGGGGTCTCTTCTTCTCTTACAACCATTATTATTATTATTATTATTATTATTATTATTATTATTATTATTATTATATTTTATGACACAGCAAACAAGATAGATATGCTGGATTTCGTATCACAAAATCACATTATTATTATTATTATTATTATTATTATTATTATTATTATTATTAACATTGAGGCTGGGTGGCCATCTGTCAGGGGTGCTTTGCTTGTGCTTTTGGTGCAGAAAGGCAAAAGGGGGTTGGACTTAATGGCCCAAGGGGTCTCTTCCAACCCTCTTTATTATTATTATTATTATTATTATTATTATTATTATTATTAATAATAATAATAATAATAAAAATTGAGGCTGGGTGGCCATCTGTCAGGGGTGCTTTGCTTGTGCTTTCGATGCACAAAGGCAGAAGGGGATTCGACTCAATGGCCCAAAGGGTCTCTTCCAACCCTCTTTTTTATTGTTGTTGTTATTATTTTATTGTATGACAGCAAACAAGATAGATATGCTGGAATAATAATAATAATAATAATAATAATAATAATAATAATAATAATAATAATAATCAGGAGGCAGAGGACTCTTGCAAGTAAAACAAGCAGTCAAAGAAGAAGAACATGCCCTGGCAGGATACGTAAAGCAAAGTGAAGAACCTGCTTTGATTGAAGTCAAAAATCAGAAACTCCTCAAAGCACAGCAGACAAAAAACCAGTACAAGAAAACCGCACTACAAACTAGAGCTGACAGCTGGCACAACAAAACATTGCATGGAAAGTTCCTTGACAAAATTGAAGGAAAAGCTGATAAGGAGAAGACCTGGCTCTGGCTCACGAATGGGACCCTGAAGAAGGAGACAGAAGGCCTGATCCTTGCAGCCCAGGAGCAAGACATCAGGACAAAGGCAATTAATAATAATAATAATAATAATAATAATAATAATAATAATAATAATAATAATAATAACAATAATAATAGAAGACCTGGCTCTGGCTCACGAATGGGACCCTGAAGAAGGAGACAGAAGGCCTGATCCTTGCAGCCCAGGAGCAAGACATCAGGACAAAGGCCATTCAGGCCAAGATTGAAAAATCAGCTGATGACCCAAAATGCAGACTGTGCAAGGAAGCCGACGAAACCATTGATCATATCCTCAGCTGCTGTAAGAAAATTGCACAGACAGACTACAAACAGAGGCACAACTGTGTGGCCCAAATGATTCATTGGAACTTATGCCTCAAGTATCACCTCCCTGCAGTTAAGAACTGGTGGGATCACAAACCTGCAAAGGTTGTGGAAAATGAGCACGCAAAGATACTGTGGGACTTCCGAATCCAGACTGACAAAGTTCTGGAACACAACACACCAGACATCACAGTTGTGGAAAAGAACAAGGTTTGGATCATTGATGTTGCCATCCCAGGTGACAGTCGCATTGATGAAAAACAACAGGAAAAACTCAGCCGCTATCAGGACCTCAAGATTGAACTTCAAAGACTCTGGCAGAAACCAGTGCAGGTGGTCCCATTGGTGATGGGCACACTGGGTGCCGTGCCAAAAGATCTCAGCCGGCATTTGGAAACAATAGACATTGACAAAATTACGATCTGCCAACTGCAAAAGGCCACCCTGCTGGGATCTGCGTGCATCATCCGAAAATACATCACACAGTCCTAGACGCTTGGGAAGTGTTCAACTTGTGATTTTGTGATATGAAATCCAGCATATCTATCTTGTTTACTGTGTCATAATAATAATAATAATAATAATAATAATAATACAAAATACATCACACAGTCCTAGACGCTTGGGAAGTGTTCGACTTGTGATTTTGTGATATGAAATCCAGCATGTCTATCTTGTTTGCTGTGTCATACAACATCATTGTGTCAATAATAATAATAATAATAATTGCTTGGTGGCCAACTATAGTCCGGCCCTCCAACGGTCCAAAGGATCGTGAACCGGCCCTCTGTTTAAAAAGTTTGGGGACCCTTGCTCTAGTGCATGAAAAATGCCAAAAAGGAGGGTTTTTTTTTTAAAAAAAGAATGCTCTGTTGGTGAAATAAAAAAAGAAGCATTCAAATGGTTTCTGGAACAGGAACCAGAAGTACATCATTTGAGCAACAGTATGTGCTCTTCCAGCCCTATCCTCCTCAGACAGATCAAATAGTTCTAGTTTGCTTCGGCTGAGAAGCATTGTTACTATGTTCTCTTTCTGCCATTCTTTCAGTCTTTATTTTTGGAATTTGTAAAGACTGTTGCAGCAACAGCATGTTGGGTGGGTTTATTTTTCTTATAGCTTCTTTACTAACCCGTAGAATTTTGTAGGAATATTTCCCAATGAATCTGTGCATGCAGAACATTTTCCTGAAATCTGTACTCCTCTCTTTGATATAAGCTACTATGTTCTTCTTCCTTTTAGTTGAAGGATTATTATATGCACCATGACTGATAGATGCACACACTCATTGAAACACATAAACAGTGATAATGTTATCTTACTGGGTATTGCACTCCAGAGAACAGTTGGTTGTCCACCTGTCTAATCTGTGTTTACTTTCCTTGTGTCAAATGCAATGGTCACCATGAAGACTGGCCTGTTCAAGAGAATGGGATATGCACATGCATCATTTGCTGAATTTGATACCATGTGGGTAAATGAAATGTGAGTTTGAATGCATATTTGAATATGTGGAAGTCATCTGTTCACACTGCACATGTGTTTCAATGTGATTCACATCTTGATGCACAGCCCGATCCCTATATTGATGTACTTACTGAAAAAAGAATAAATACCATCATGTGTGTCTAAAACTGGATCACAATGTCGATCCAAAAGTGCATCCAAAGGAAGCAAGGGGCAGAAGTTAGCAGGGCTGGCAGATTGTATCTGGCAAAATATGTCGCTTTTACGTAATTTTAGCTTGTATTGCAGTTGTCCCGAGTGTCAGTAGCTGTTTCCCCACAGACCCGAATGTTTAAAGAAACTGTCCTGTTCTCTATCAGGTTTTCCATGAACCTCTCTTATTGTTAGTCTCATCAACAGATCGTTTTTAATTTTGATCTCCTATGGGTAATGTTGCCTGTATTATACATCATATAATATATAATATTCATTTGATAAGCCCCATTTGAGAGTTTACAAATTTTAGAATCTCACAACTTTTTTTGCTTTGTTTTTTTTATTGTACAAATTGAGAGAACTATTGACTCAACCAACATCTGTGTGATTTTCCTTGGAAGACCGTGGTTTGTTTCCATGGTTTGGATTTATTTTTAATAGTATGCAGTGCTAAAGTCCCAAGTGGTTTGTATTGGCTTGTGTTTATGTAGCTGATTCCGTATCAAGGAATTGCTCAAACATCTTTCCCCAGTACTTTTGGTAGGTTTAGGAGGAATATACACTTTCTTCCAGCTCTCGTGATTAGACTTTGAGTTATGAATTGCTGAATATTAGTAATTTTAACCTAAAACAAATGAAATAACCACACAACTCTCCTTTTAATAAAATGCCTCCCAAGCCACATGGATTTCAATGAGGGCATGTGACACATTCTGAAGGGTAAGGAAATAAGGTCTCAAACTTGGGAAAACATACATCCAACTTGAGTTGAATTCAGGGCTAATGGGAGATGGCAATGATCTAGTACATTTCAGAACTTCAAACTTAGGTCTGTACGACTGTGTGACTTTGAAAACACTTCTCACAGTTACCATAGTTACTATGAAGTAGTCCTTCATGTTCAGTATGGCAAGCCATCATACCTTCTATAATATTTATCAAATAAAATGGCATGCCTCTGTGCATCCCCTTGTATCTTCCTTGGAAAATAAATCTTCCTTCAATCTGCACTATATCATAATTCTACGGTTTGTCATGAAATCTTTGGCACATTTGTTGTAGTTGGATAAGAGGGTAAGGTTTAGCAAAGTGCCGCCGGTAATCTCCATGTGATTATTTAGACTACAAGTTGACACTGGAGAGAAGATGATTAATTAACTTTGTATACTTTGGGCTTTGCATAAATGATTCCTACAGCCCAGTAGAAGTCTAGCAGCAATGGCAAGCAATGGAAAGTCAATCCAATTTTAGAGAACATCTTAAGATGGTGAAAGCAGGACTTAGCTGCCTAAAGAAATTGAAAATAAATGCATAGCTACTGACCCAGTCGTGTCAGACTGAAAGTTTGAAGGAATCCCAGCTGATAAGTACTCTGAAGTCTGAATGCTGAATTTTTCATTCACCTTTGCTTGCAGAGGGCATGAATAATTTTTCCAAACAGAGAGAGTCCCTTTGGGTCAGAGCCGAGGTCATTGGCGGGGCAAATGGCTTGCTTTTAGTGAAAAATAAAAGTGCAGCACTTCACTGTAAGCCCTGGAGCATTTGTTTTCCTACATACATTATCGGCATACAACATCCCTTTCGGATTCCTCTCTGACAAGCTGAAGCTGAGATGTATAAATTGGGGATTCTGGATTTACCTTTTAGCCTGAACGCCTGCCTCTTTGCCTGTCTCTGAGCAAACCCAGGATTTCCCCAAGTGCTCATGTCTTTCTGTTTACACACCCTAGCTTTTTCATGCAGCAGTAACGTGACTTGCCAATATTAGCACCAAGGATGGGGGCATTTCGCATTAATTTCAAAATAAATGTTAAGAAAATGCCACAATCTATCAAATGCAGTTCTCTCCCACCTTCCTGTTCAATTGGCTGGTTGAGTGAGATGGACATAAATAATGCATTTTGTAGCAGGGTTTTGGTTAGGGAACTGCTTTGGAGTCACAGAAGATAAGAGCTCACTTCATAGCAAGAGCCCTTGCGCATCTGTTATAAATACTTCCACAGGGAAAGGAAAAGTTGACTTTAGAAGTTGGATCAGAACGAAAAATATTGTGTAGGTCAGCAAGTACCTACTTATCTCTCGAAACCCAAAAAGACGAGGGGGAAAGAATCTCATAATAAACAGCAAGCTATCATATATTTTTTAAAGCACAACAGTGAATTATTAAAAGCTGGAAGCCTCTATCCAAGTCTGCTGGGCCAAAATCTTTTAAATAGCTTTGATGGAGAGGTTCTTAATGAAATAGATGCTTGTATACTGTGTCAAGCATTAAACTGGTATTATGGTGCAGAGAAATTTTGTAAATTCTGTGGTGTTTAACTGATAAGAGCTAAACTCATTCTGTCACAGTGTAGGAATTTTCCCTCATTCAGAACTGCATTAAGGTTAATATATGTCATTATTTTAGACTTGGTCCCATCTTGGGGTACACCTTCATTGGAGATTTATTTTTCGTGTCAGGAGCCACTTGAGTCGCTTCTGGAGTGAGAGAATTGGCCGTCTGCAAGGACGTTGCCCAGGGGATGCCCGGATGTTTTGATGGGTTTTTTTTACCATCCTTGTGGGAGGCTTCTCTCATGTCCCCACATGGAGCTGGAGCTGATAGAAGGAGCTCATCCGCGCTCTCCCCGGGTGGGATACGAACTGGCAGCTTTCAGGGCAGCAACCCAACCTTCAAGTCACAAAGCTTTAGGCCACTACGTCACCGTAGAATTGATGAAGTTTGACACACATTTAGCTGTCATGTTTCAATGCTATTGAATCCTGGGAGCTATGGGTTGGCGAGGCACCAGCACTCTTTAGCAGAGAAGGCTAAAGACCTTGTGATACTACAACGCCAATGATTCGATAGCATTGAGCAATTGCTATTAAAGTGGTGTCAATCTGCATTATTTATATGGTATAGATGCACCCTCATATGAGGAAGAAATCTCAAAATGACTAGAAATGGTTGTTCCCCCCCCCCCCCCCCCAAGTAAAAGTAACAACTAAAGGTACTTGTTGTGTGGGGAGCATAGGGGGGATTGAGGGTGTTACTAGCTGCTATACAGCTATCGTCGAAATCCCATTTCTGATCCACCCTCTACATGTTGTAGGCTATATCACTATTTGTAACATGTTACTTCCACACTTTCTCAGTTCCTAAAATAACCTTGTCGATCATGTGATTCAAAGTGCAATTACATCACATGGTTATAGCGGTTTCATGTCACTTTTATTGTCACTGTTCTGAGAGCTTCTGGGATTTGCCATATAGTGAGTTACTTGGGCTGGATCTACACTGGCCTATACCACAGGATCTGATTCTAGATTATCTGTTTATCCCAGATTATCTGTTAGTGTAGATTCAGATAATCCAGTTCAAAGCAAATAATCTGGGAGCAGATCCTGGGATATGGTGCAGTGTCGCTCCAGCCTTGAAGTCCTTCCCTCTTGAGAGCTCCCATACACTCCTCTGAAACGACAAGCCCTAGGACTTCTCTCAAGATTGTCTTGAGAGTGCCTAACTAAACTTCAAATTCCAGCATTCCATACTAAAGAACCATAGCAGTTGAAGTTTCTTTAACTAAAGTCTCATCTACACTGGAATATAATCCAGTTTCTGAATGCAGATTATCTGATTTGACCTGAATTACACGAGTCTACACTGCCATATTATCCAGCTCAAAACACTGTTGTAAGCTGCTCCAAATCCCCTTGGGGTGTTGGGGCAAGATATAAATAAAGTAGTAGTAGTTGTTGTTGTTAAAGCAGATAATGTGCATTCAGGAAGTAGATTATATGTTCTGTGTAGATGGGGCCTGTGTAGTCTAGATACACATCCAGAAACAATAACCATTATAACTGTAACTGTTCTCCCAGGGCCCTTCTAGACAGGCCCTATATCCCAGGATCTGATCCCAGGTTTTCTGCTTTAAATTGGATTATATGAGTCCGCACTGCCAGATAATCCTGGATAAACAGAAAACCTAGGATCAGATCTTGGGGTATTGGGCCTGTTTGGAAGGGCCCCCAGAAAAGCAATATTTAAAAGTATCTTCTTATAGCAATATCTCCTTTCTCACACATCTCCATGCACTGGTGAAGCCCTGAGTCTTGGCAAAACATCAGTCATGATTATCTATTCTCTGTCTATCTTTGATCTTGCTTCCAGTTTCCTAAGTGCATTGCTATCCTTGACTGCGACATACTGAAAACTGATCTTTCTTTCCCTTCCTTCCTTCCTTCCTTCCTTCCTTCCTTCCTTCCTTCCTTCCTTCCTCATTTTTGCCTTTAATTTCTGTCACCTTTAAGCAAAACCCTTTTATCTTTTTCTGTATTGCTTTCCACAGCTAACATTGTTTCATTCAAAATGTTGAAGGCCGGTAGTTACAAACATTTTTTAAAGAAATATATCCCAATCAGGACTATTGGTAACCTACAGCCTTCTCTGCAGGCTCCAGCCACAAGCAGAGAGTGTTAGAGATGATTTACAGAGCAGATGCTGGTGCAAACGTATGAGCTGAACTTACTTTTGGATAAAACTGCTGACCCATGAAACTCCCTCTGGTCAGATGAGTCAGCATCCTAAAAAGACAAGATACATCTGAGTCAGGATGAGCCTTCAGGTGTTATATTTTGTACTTTTCCCGCATGGCAGGGGGTTGGACTGGATGACCCATGTGGCCTCTTCCAACTCTGAGATTCCTCTTCTACCACACTGTTTTTGTTTTAGGATATGTCATAGCCTAATGAGAATGCACTATACATTTAAAGGGTAGCATGATAAATTAAAGCAACACAGGAAGAGAGAAAAAAAAAGGCATGGGGTGCGTTTCCACATTTATAGTCTGTTTCAGTTCTGTTGGAAAATTTACTTCGCAGAAGAGTTGGAGTCTTGCACTTATCCCTGCTGAATTTGAGGGTTCGGGGTTCTTGATGATAGGGTGACTTGGAGATCTCTCATTCAACAAGTTGCCGTAAGTCAAAGTTGACTTGTTGGCAATTCACAACATCAGCAGCTCATGGTTCACTGTAAATATAAATAACATTGGGGTCTATGTACAGGACAGAAACAAATCCAGATCTTTAAAAAGAAGCACTTTATGACTGCAAATGTGGAAAGGACGCTTTACTGCCTTATCCTACTATTTTTCCTCTCAGTCATTCCACTGACTCTGAGGTTACCAGATCTCAGGATCTTAACCCTTTTTTTCAGGGTAAGTGTGATAACAAGAGCCAAATGTGGAAAAATAATGTAGGATATTATTACTAGAACTCTTGTTGTTTCTGGTGTTGCATATTCACTAACTGCAACCTGAGAACATAGATAACATGCATGGGTGATTCTGACCATAGCAACTTGGGCCCTTTTGTTATATATATTTAAAACAACAGGTATAAATAATAAATTGGTAATGCAGTAAGACTTTTAAGCTTCTGCTGCTACTTCAAGAACAGCGATCCTTAACCCTTTTGAGGATCTTGGATCATGTTGAGAGCTTGAAGAAAACTATAAAACCTGCTTCCCAGAAAAATAGATACAAAATTTTGCATACACTTTTACTTTACTACATGGAATATTTTTTTAAAGAACTATCTTTACCAAGATTTACATTAAGTCCGCTTCATTCTCTCCTCTCATTTTTCAAGCCAAAATGTATAGTCATTTGCTGCAAACAACAAAATATATCCAAATTATGCAAATGTAACTGAAAGGAAATATCAAGGAGATGGGTGATGTTGTTTGTTTGAATAAGATTTGAAATTGCATCATCTTTCCCATCCAATACATGATGACTGATGGTTTTGACTACAAAACATGCTGAAATTTTTGAATCACAAAGTTATGGGATAGCACAGGGCCTTAAAGCAACCATACTTTACTTTCCCAGATATTCTGTCAAGAAAAACATTTCTCCAAGACACTTTGAATTGAATGATGACAAAAAGGGCACTGTTCCATTATCCTGGTGGAGGCCACAAGAGGGTGCAAGAGAGAGAAGGATAGTCCAAATTATGGGGGTGGAGGGTGGGCTGAAGGAGGAAAACTATTTCCCCTGTTTTCCTGTTATTCCCCCCTCCCCCATGTTCCCATCATGGAAACAACCCTTGTTTATGATCTGGGAAGTGTGGAGGGGGAATAACCATCAAAAACAGGGGAAATGGTTTTCCTCTTTCAACTTCCCCTACATAAAATGGACTATCCTTCCCTGTCTACAGCTCCTTTTGGAGTCCGCACGGATAATGGAACAGTATCCAAAAAAGTTTACTTTAGAATTACCTAAGTTTATGTATAAGTTGAGGGTAGGCTTTGACCAAAACTGTGGATTTTGATATGACCAGGCATAAGTCATGGGTCATTTTGCCGAGAGGGGAAATTGCCAGTTCTGCCTCAGGGGACCACTTACTTCTGGCCATTGCCAACACCATTTTCCCACCCAGGAACTCAAAAAAGCTTTTCATGATTCTCCTTGAAGAAGGGAACAGTTTCTTTTTAAAAAATTAATAATTAAAATACAGTATTATAAAAGAAGAACCATCTCCTTCTCAGTTGTGAAAGGCCAGGGCTTATTCTCCCCTAGGAGACCCTAAAAAAAGCACTGACCCTCTTTACTCTCTCAGTGCACCTTTGAGGAGAAACACCAAAGAGACCCTTTTGCAATTTTTCCGTTCAAAGTAGTGCTGCATCAGAGAGAGTTGAGGTGGGTCAGTGTTCTTGTAAATTCTCCTGGGATGGACTACATTCTCTCTTTTCACCATTTCTCTCTGAAAGAGAATGGTTCCTTTTTTATTATAAGAATTAAGGTACAGTATTTCCATTGACCCATGGATAAGCTGAACCAGAGTTTTAAGGTTTACCTTTTTTGTCTGAAATATCTACACTTATACATGAGTACGGTATATTAAACAGTTTATTTATTTCGTGTCAAAAGCATTGCATAACAAATACATTTAAAAATGATGGAAAAAAATAGAGGAAATCACATATTAAACAGTAAAAAGGTAAATGTTTCCCCTGACGTTAAGTCCAGTCATGTCTGACTCTGGAGGTTGGTGCTCATCTCCATTTCTAAGCCGAAGAGCCGGTGTTGTCCGAAGACACCTCCAAGGTCATGTGGCCGGCATGACTGCATGGAGCGCTGTTACCTTCCTGCTGGAGCAGTACCTATTAATCTACTCACATTTGCATGTTTTCGAACTGCTAGGTTGGCAGGAGCTGGAGCTAACAGCGGGCGCTCCTGGGATTTGAATCTGAGACCTTTCGGTCTGCAAGTTCAGCAGCTCAGCGCTTTAACGCACTTCGCCACCATAATCGTAATAGCAGAGTATGTTTTCTCTAGCTCCTATGAACAGCCAGCATTCATAATGTGATAGTGATGACTGCACATTACCTGATGACGTACATTCCCTGCCATTCTGCATTACTTGGAATAAAACAACACCATAATTATATAATTTAAGATGATATTTTTTCATAAAGAGAATTTTCAAGATAGCAGGAAGGAAATTAAAGAAAAATACATGGACCCCTAAAAATTCATCCATAGGCTCCCGGGGGGGGGGGGGGGGGGTGTCTCTGTGAAGCCGCAGTGAAGAACTGAGTTAAGGGCTCAGAATCGAAGAGTTTATTCCTCTCCACAGGAACAGATTGACTTCAGTAGGCAGAATGCAGTGCATATAAGAAACTGACATTCTCCTAAGTATACATTAAAGCTTTCTTGACATCTTTTCCATACTTTTAACACCTGATTGTAGTATAATTTATGTAAAGCTGCAGGGTTGTTGACCTCACCCAGATGAGCAAAGCGCTTAGGCAGCTTCTTCTGTAAAATTCCATTACTAAGACATTTTCTATCTATGCATACCAGATTATGAAAAAGTTACTTTTTAAAACTCTGACCCAAATGATCATGATCCAAATCTCCCAGGAGCCCTCCTTATCTCTAGGGACACCCACAGAAAACTGACGTAGGACACGTCTTGCTCAGTAAGGCAAGATCTCATGCAGCCCATTTCTGCTCTAGAATTACCCAGCCCATTTGTAAATCTTCCACTAGCAAAGGTATACAGCGCTAAGGTGAAGCACTTGTGGTTTCCTCCATCTTGACTTATCTATGTGAACTAAAAAAAACTGACCTCTGGCAGTCTTTATGATACATAGCAGTTTCCAATTAGTCTCCCAGTTATTTTGGCTATATTCTGATCCCCCCCCCCAATTTGGCCCAAGTCCCTGTCCAAAATGACATCACCACCTGATCCCCACCAGCCTCAGACCTCCATGTAAACGACTGGCAGTCACCTGTGATATCTGAATGGGGTTCTCATGCTCATGTGATTCACAAGGAGGAGGGGAGATCGACTATTTCCTTCCTGTTGGTCATGCTGTGTTCAGAAATTAGCCAAAGACCATGGTGACCAGGCACCTGGATGGCCAGGCAATGTCATGGAAGACATTATATCCCAGTGGGGTCAATGCCACCACAGGCCTGGAAAACAGCCCTGAATTCAAATCTGGAGCTGCTCTAGGCCAGATTTTTACCAGGCTAAACTACTCTGTACCAGACATTTACCCCACCTTTAGACTTTTCTGATACAAAATAAGATGCCACCTTTCAGCAATTTACATGTCAGAGTTATTGGACTGAGTCTACATGTTGTTTTGAAATTATTCTGGAGAGATGTGACATGACAAATGTCAGGTTTGGTGAGGTTTGTGGCTGACATTTGTCAAAGTGCAGCCCAAGTTGATATCTGACTGGAGCTCTAACTGATCAAATGTAACCACAATACAGTAAATCATTGCTCTTGTCTAAAACAGGGCAGACCTCTTAGTTCCTAGCATGGCATTAACCGGACCCCCTGCTATTCTGCTTGGCTGTGTCTGAGCAAAGAGGTTAATAAGTACCAAATATATCCTACTTGCACGAAAGCTGAGGGTAATTTTTCAGTGCCAGATGCTGAACTCTCCTCTCACATTGAAAGGTTCAGTCCTTTTCCATCTGCACAGAGGCAAATTAGGGATACTTATGCCCATTGATAACTTGACCTTGAGGGAAAGGGAGAAAAAAGCATGGTAGAAATACACAATATACATTGCATCTGTTATGGGTATACTAGCTGCACGATTGTTGCAAATGAAATCAGAATAAGCATTTGGATGACATTAAATGATCTACTGTAATTTCAGCCAACATTCAATGTTTGCAAAATCTGAAGATTTAGAAGCAAGATAAATATGCACATGCTATTTTAATAAATGAGGTAGTTTGTCTAATATTTCCAAGACAATTAAAAATGAACAGTTTGTACAATAAGCATGTAACTTCCTAACATTAAGGAAAACTTAGCACAAGGGGAGGCATCACTAATGTCTTTCTGCAGCTAGGTGAAAATGTAAGTAATAATTCTTATACAGGTACCAGTGCTGGAAATGTCCCTTTAGAGTTTTGTTCAGTTTAAGTGGAAATATGTTTTCATGTAATTTTACTGGTGGATTCATTTTAAGATTCATATTCTTGATAATACAATATTTTTCAATGGATCCTTAGTTCCTTAGTTTAATCCTTAGTTCAGTGCCAGATATTATTCATGTACCTTTTGATATCAATATGATTTCAACAATTCTCTGAAAAATAGAGGATTCAGCAATATCACATTGTCCATACACAGTTCAGCACTATGAAGAGATGGATAAAGTTAATAACTGAGACGAAAGAAAGAAACATAATCACTACAAACCATAAGATTTTGTGCATAAACAATCTCCTTTTTGCTTGAATGAGTTTTATAAAGAATCCCATTATATATTTATCTGAATCTGCAGTTTTGAAAATAATTGTGATAATACATCTTACGGGGTTTTAAAGACATTAAAAGTTCTGAATAATCATTTGTACAATGTTTGTAAAAAAATTTGTTGGTATCAAAATAAGACCAAAATATTTCAATAGCATTCTTTTCCATAAATTAAAAACCTTCCCACCAGGTGCTGTCTCCCCTGTGTTCCAGTTTAATTTCCTTCTCAGCATGTACTGTCGATCTCACAAAGAACTGCCTCTTAAGCCCGATTCGGGAGTTACTTGTCCAATTCAATCAACATTCGGGGGTGGGATGTATAGCCCCAACCTTTCTGTCATCCCTTTTCTGCACACACTTTACACACAAATACCTGTTCATGTGGTGTAGCAGAAGAATCTTGGTTTTCCATTATTCATACTTGTATGGAGAGAATCAATATAAACCCAGTTTCTTGTCTTGTTGCTATCCACATGACAAAAACAATGATGGCTGTAGGAGGGCTAGGTGGTCCCTTCTTCACATGTGGATTGAAGCTGGATAAGAAATGTCCGAACAGGGCTCTGGAACTGCCTTAAATGCAGGAAATTATCTTAACAACAAATCTTAACACTGGTCATTTAGCAAACAGTCATTGAAAGGTAACAAGGACATCCTTGTATTTTTAGGAATGAGTCATTTTTATTGACCCAGAAATTGGTACAAAGTTTGCCCAATACTCCCACCCTCACTGTCATTCCAGGGCATAATTTTTAGAATAATAACTTTCTATTTCATTTTTTGGTGCGATTTCAGACAATTAGTATTAGGAAAAATGGGACACTGCCATATATCCTGTATAGTGGTGTATTGTTATTGGTATATATTTTTAATGTTACACTCATAGGCAATTCCATACACAATAGAGATTGGAGAATCAGGTGTGTTATATGTCTATAATTAACAACAAGATATTATTTTGTTTAAAATGGGAATGGACACCTTTGTGTCTGGAATCAAAGGTATCAATCAAAAGCACATGCATGTGGGTGTGTCGTTTACAAGAGTACTAGTGCTAGTAGACTCTGAAGAAAAGTGATGCAAGACTTGTTTTAATCTTAAAAGTCTAGAAAAAGGCCAGGTTTTCCCCCAGTCAGAGTATCAGCTGTAGAAGTATGATGGATTCTCTGTGTGTCTCTCTTCTGTGTGAGTGCATGCATGAGGAAGAGCGAGAGGTGTGTGTACAAAAATAGACAAGGAGGCTGCATGTGGCCCACATTGCCTAAATTTATTTCAGTACTGCTGCATAAATCTAGTGTAGGAGCTAGGTCAGATGTTCAGAAGTATCATATGATGTAACCTTCCCTAATTTTAAACCTCAAGTGAATGATTGCTGTTATGAGCCTACAAGTCAACTGCAATGCATGGTGATCTCATCACAGGCTTTATTCTGAGGAGGTTGACCATTGTCCTCCTCAAAGGCTATGAGATGATGAAATGATGTGCCCAAGGTCAGCCAGTGGGTTTTCATGGCTGAGTGGGAATTTAGTCTCCTGTTCTCCTGGAGGAATAGTCCCATACTCAAATCATTAATATTTTTCTGGCTCCTTCAGGTCGATGGAGTGGTATGAATTCAAGTGCCACCCAGTCTCAGAACTCAAAACACGAAGATTAGCATATTAGGTCAAGAGAAGAATTAATCATCCTCAATTAATCCGAAGCAACATAATTAACTTAATACAACGCAATCCACTTATCCATGGATTTAATATCCACAGTTTCATCTACCTACGCTCTAAAAAGGTGCTTCTGTGGGTCTCTCTAGACCATTCAGTGTGATTCTAGCCCAACTATAGTCGAAATATAGAATTCAGTATAATCTATGGGAAGGGGAGGAGGGAATCTTGGAACATATCCCCCCATGGTTTTAGTATAATTCCCTTTCATAACAAATATTTATCATAAAACAGGTCTGTGAAATACCTGAATATATGTAAGGAAATGGATGAGGACTGGAGAGTGTTACAAAAGGAGACAGACATTAGTTTAGTGTAAACTGGTTTTATATGACATAAAGAAACATTCAGGGGAGAAAATCTATTAGGAAGTGTCTTCAGTGACTTTTGAAAAAACTTCTTGAAAATGAAATAAGAAAATACATGAATGATTCTGTGCATTTTTCAACTGAGCACAAATGTCAGTTTTTCACAAAATTGGGTGAATTATACTGTGTAACCTGTGGCTGCTGACCAATTAAATAGGAGAAGGGTTGCTACATACACACCCTAGTCAATTAAGTGAACAGAAGCTACCATCCCGATTCATACTCAGAAGATTTTAATTAATCCCTTCATCCTCTGTACATTCTTGCACAAAACCTATTAAGGAGGTTTAGGGCACAGTGGGTAGCAATTTTATGAGATTGGAGTGTGCGTCCTTTTGTCCTTCAGCAGGGAGAGTGAGTCACTTAAAACAGAGATGTTTTCTGACTCCTATTTGTCAAGATCAGATTAAGACGTATTGTGGCCCTAAAATATGTCAAGTTTAAGAAGCCCTGCGAATAGCAGTATCAAAAAGGTGTATTATTGTGTAACACTTGAAAAGAAGGGCTTGTCTGTTTGTTTTTTTATGTGATGGTGGTAACATTTAGTGGCTCTTCATAGCATGGTGCACTCAGTACCCATTTACTCACTCGTACATAAATCTAGCACTGGCTTCTAGGGACCTCTTCGGTCCCGTCCTATGACACTTGCAGGACAGAGCTAGGACATAGCCCATAACATGACAAAGGGCTACTTCTGGCGGGGCTCCATCCTGGCTCCATCCTACAAGTGTCATAGGACGAAGCCCCAAGAACACAGGAGACTTCCCATGTTCTCATCTAGTAAACTGGGAAAAGCGTGGGGAGAAGATGGGCAGTGATGCTTCCCTCTGTGGGATGGTGATGCAGGCGATGTGGAGCGATGGCTTCCCTCGCTGCTTGCCAGATTTGCCTTGCTGCCCCATGGATGCCCCCACTTTCCTCCAGCTTGAAGAACTGGGTTAAAATAACCCAAATCCTCCCAAGATTTTTGGCAGTGTACAAGGGTCCTGAGATATAAAATTCTGTTCAGTTACATAGATATTTTTCTACAGGGTGTGGGAAATTTTAATCTTGAATGTTTTCAAGAACAGGACATTTACAATTGATGAAAATCACAATTTTCCAGACACTGGAATACTTCTGGACTGAATGAACTCTAAAATGTCTCTATTCATTGTAGAAAGAGATCTGAAATTACCTTTCAAGTATTTAATTAAATTACTAAAAGTGTTATCAGAGAAACAGGAATATAAGAACATAAATACAACATTCATGATAGGATGACGGAGTCTTCCTTTTAGAAAATTTAAATCTTCTGATTCAACATTGGATTTTCTCTTGTTTTTCCCACCTTTGCAGAAGCACTGTGTAGTAAAGGGATGAAGGGATTTTAGTTACATTTATAATTAAGAAGATTACAAAAATGAAAATGTGGACCGAATCATTCCAATTTTAACCAATTCAAATATGACTTCAAGGTAGAAAAGAGGGACCTTTGTTTCTACTGTGCAAGGAACACAATACTTTAGTTAAAAAATTAATTATCCTTAAATTACACTATTTAACATGGTTTTTTGTTCCTGAGTTTAAAATGTCATTTCTTAATTGATTCTATAACAAAACATGGAAAATGTTTATTAAACTGGAAAAAAAACTTTGATTTTGCGAGACATCTTTCAACAAATTTTGCTATATTTTTCAATAAATATCTCATTGAGCCTCGACCAATTCAACATACAAGGGATATCCTGAGAGAAAGGTTGCAAGATTTTTTAAAAATGCAAAAAAGAATATATTTAAATAAAACTTACATGTATTATAGCATAGGTATTACATTATTTTTCCACATAATCACCATTCAGTTCAATGCATTTGTCATCCGTGGGAAATGTTTTTGATGCCTGTGTCTACAAGTCTCCTACTGCCTTTTTTCAGCCAGTTTGTCACTTTGAGGAACTGCCGGATCCCGTCTGCAGGAGATGGCCGTGGTGGAAGAGGAGGAGGAAGAGGAGGAGGAAGCAGCAGCAACAGAGCCGGAGCTGGGAGCGGGCGGCAGAGGCGGAAGTGAGGCCGAGGGTGCCTCTTGGTTGGAAGGGTTCCCTGAGCTGCTGAGCCCCCCAAGCGCACCTGGCCCAACATGCTGCTGTCTGAGTGAGGAGGAGGAGGAGGAGGAGGAGGAGGAAGGAGGAGGAGGCAGAAGCTGCTTGGTGGTGGTTTCCTAAAGCGGCAGTCCTCCTCATCCTCCCTGTCGCCGCCCTCCTCCTCCTCCTCCTCCTTGCTCCAGCGGGAGCATGTTGGGTTGGTTGCACTAGGCTATGCCATATCTAATCAGGGGCTCAGCAGCTTGGCGAGCTCCTCCAGCCAAGAGGCAGCCTTGCCTCACCTCCGCCTCTGCCGCCGGTCCCAACTTCGACTCTGTTGCTGCTTCCTTCTCCTCCTCCTTATCCTTTTCCACCACCGCCAGTTCCTGCAGACAGAATTCGGCAGTTCCTCAAAGTGACAAACTGGCTGAAAAAGGTGGTGGGAGACTTCTAGACATAGACATCAACAAACACGTCTCACGGATGACAAAATGTATTGAACTGAATGGTGATTATGTGGAAAATAATGTAATACCTATGCTATAATCCATCTAAGTTTTATTAAAACGTATTCATTCTTTGTATTTTAAAAAAATCTGGAAATCTTACTTTACAGATATCCCTTGTAGTCTGTGGCAGCCACAAAAACGTTTCTGGAGTATAACAATTATTTTCAAAGTAAGTACCATACAGTTAAACAAGAATAACACTTTCAAACCAGGAACAGAAATTATACAGTAGAGTCTTGCTTATCCAAACTTTGCTCGTCCAATGTTCTGTATTATCCAACACAGTCTGCCTTTTAGTAATCAGTGTTTCTGTAGTCAATGTTTTCAATACATTGCAATGTTTTGGTGCTAAATTCATAAATACAGTAATGACTACATAACATTACAGTGTATTGAACTGCTTTTTCTGTCGATTTGTTGTAAAACATGATGTTTTGGTGCTTAATTTGTAAAATCATAATGTAATTTTATGTTTAATAGGCTTTTCCTTAATCCCTCCTTACTATCCAACATTTTTGCTTATCCAGCGTTCTGCCAGCCTGTTTATGTTGGATAAGTGAAACTCTCCTATATTTTCATGCCACCAAAACAGGAAAGGGGAGGGGGTGGGATGTCACTATTCAAGCCATCAACCATGAAGGTAAATAATTGCAGGTAGCTCCATGGCACTTAGAAATAGGAATATACATATTCTTCTTGAAAAGAAAACGGTTAGGGTTAGGGTTAGACACATCCTTTTGATTCATCATTTGTAAACTTGCTCCATGGCAGGATTTCTTCCTTTTCCCCTCTTGCACGTTTTACACTGACACTGTTCAAAATAACACCAAATTATTTACTCATCTGCATTTACATAGTGGTATTATTGATTTAATGCATTTTTTACCATTTTTACTAGAAATTACAAATAATTGAACCTGTCATGTGTTCTTTGCTTATCAGTTCTATTCTACATTCAAAAATGTATATTGTAGGCAGGTAGTAATTTCCTTGAATAACAGACAGAGAGAAGTATTGTGACTCACTACAGGTATTTTTCTGGCATTTAAACTGGAAACAAAATGTTCTACGAACAATGTAAGAATGAATTTATCTACATTCCTCTATGTAATCTTCTACTTTGTTTCCCCCAAAATAAGACAGGGTCTTACATTATTTTTATTTTTTTGCTACAATAGATGCTTTAGAGCTTGTTTTCAGGGGCAGTCTTGTTTTTCCAAATTGTCTTTTTAAATGAACTATATCGAGGGCTTATTTTTGAAATAGGGCTTATATTTTGAGCATCCTCAGAAATGCTGAAAAGTCAGGATAGGTCTTATTTTCGGGGTAGGTCTTATTTTGGGGGAAACAGGGTATGAAACATGGGACCCTTCCACAAGCAGAATAAAATCCCACATTTTCTGCTTTGAACTGAAATATATGGCAGTGTGGACTCAGCTATTCCAGTTCAAAGCAGAGATTGTGGGATTTTCTGCGTTGATATTCTGGGTTATATGACTGTGTGGAAGGGTCCATTCTGAGCTGATTTCTGCTCCCAGATACTACTGAGAGCCACATAGCATTTTGGCCATTTTGGAGACAGAATGATATGTTGGGTAGCATAGTTGCAGTAAAGGGACCTTGAAATGTGTGAGACTTCAATTGTATCTTTATACTGTGAAATGGAATTCCTTTCTTCAGAAACTATGTCTCCGCATGTATTCATAGGATGAAATCCAGTTGTTAATCTCTATTACAGTACACCTGTTGAATTAAATGAATTTATGGAAGTATTCATTTATGAAATTGCCATTGATTTAGTGTATATTTTTTAATTGGGGAGAGGAGCCCCCAGTGGTGCAGTGGGTTTAACCCCTGTGCCAGCAGTACTGCTGACTTGAAGGTTGGGTTGCTGACCTGAAGGTTGCCAGTTCGAATCCAACCCAGGTAGAGTGCGGATGAGCTCCCTCTATCAGCTCCAGCTCCATGCGGGGACATGAGAGAAGCCCCCACAAGGATAGTAAAACATGTAAACATCCGGTTGTCCCCTGGGCAACGTCCTTACAGACAGTCAATTCTCTCACACTAGAAGCGACTTGCAGTTTCTCAAGTTGCTCCTGACATGAAAAAAAATTAGGTATAGTAGTTGGATTTAGGCCAGAGGTAGGAATCATGCGCCCCTTCAGATAATGTTGAATTTCATCTTCTTGTATTCCTCAGTTTTGGCTGTGTTGAGTAAGGTTGGTAGGAGTCCTTTAAAATTTGCTGCAGATTCATTAAAAATGAAACTGGAAGGGACATTACATCATTCACCTTGGACCTATCAGGGCAGAAAATGGCCCCTGTCTCTTTTGCAATTACCCCATCCCATCTTTAAAGGTTTTCATTGTTACTAACATAGATCTTCATAAAATTCCTGCTTGCTCCATCAGTGATCTTGCATTCATTTCCCTTTGTAGTAAAAGAAGCTGCAAAGGATCAGAAGCATGGCTGATGAACGGAAGGATGAAGCTAAAGCACCGCACTGGACCTCAAGTCAGCTAGCCGAAGCTTCTTCCCACTCACATCCCCCAGAGATCAAGGAGCAAAGCAGTACAAGTGAAGGGTTGGTCAGAAGTGCCAATGGATTTCCATACAGAGAGGATGAAGATGGGGGATATGGGGCACGTGGGCAACAGAGCTCATATTCCAGAACCAAAGAGAATGGAATCAATGGAGAAGTAGCAACTGGAGAGAAAGAAACTGCAGGTAAACATGTTCCCCAAGTTCACCCCCTGTCCTTTGTTTTTTCCAAGCCTTACTTTTAAAGGGAAGTGCACTTCACTTCTTCTGAAGTCCCTGGCATTCCGACCATCTGGCTTAGAAAAGGCTACATACAGCAGGGAGTGCGCTAACTTGGACAATGAGCCAGTGTCTCCTGTGGAGGACACTGTGACATGGCCTGGCCAATGTCATGTCCTGAAAATACTTGGAGAAGATACCACACATAGGGGAAAAGGTGGTGTTTCAATGGTAGAGCATATGATTTTCATGCAGTTTGATGCTATTCTCCATATCTGTATCTCCAGAAGACTTTCAGCTAATATTGTACCATGGAATCTGTTTTCTACCCAGTATTTGAACTCCATTTGATATCTCCCTGAACCAACTTATTGGGAGGATGGGAGTAGTAGTTAATCAATATCCAAGAGGCCAGGTGTTTCCTACCTCTGTAGGTTTGTGAAAGCTCCTGACGGAGAAGCCTTTCACACTGCTCAACTATAGCACAATGATGCCACTTTAACTGTTGTAGTTGCATAATATGGAATCCCATGATTGGTGGTTTGTTAGAGGCTCCAGAGGAGAATTCCCTGGTTAAATTCCCTCCCTCGACTCCCAATCCCAGGATCCCATAGGATGTTGCCTTGGCAGTTAAAGGGGAACCAAAGGACAATAACTGTGTAGTGTGGGGTGTGAGATTTTCAAAGGCTCTTCCCAGTCTGGACAGAAATAGCATCTAGACAAGAGCTATAGTCTGCCTTGGCGTAAGGCAAAGCAGTTGTCCTTTCATAGACTTGAGCCTGGAGAGGGAAATCAAGGGCAGACACTGTCACAAACAATTTCTTCATGAGCTTGTTAAGTTGCTTTACTCCAGGAAAATAAAAGAGAGAGGCGAGGGGATGAGTAGTGGAGAAGACAAGAGAAGGAGAAAAAAAAGAGCTTCTTTGGGAATCAGCATTGAGGCCATTGGAGTTATAACATTGGGATTCAACTGCTGGTGCCACATGCATTATTGTCAAGTTTATAATAGACCCAAATGGAAGATTGGTAAACAAACATGTGGCTTGCTGTGACTAAAATAAGACCAGCTGTTTAATGTTAATGTTTGTGAGGCCTGATGTTTTGAGCAGTGCCAGGTTCATCTGCTATGTATTATTATATACGAGATAACATGAAGCTTTGTCAAGAAATGATGGGAAGGCTCTGAGGTTATGACTGCTGCTGTAACAGAAGGAAATGCTGGAATAGGATGTACCTACTTGGATTGGGTGAAAAAGATACCATTTAGCCCTACTTCCAATAAAACTATATGTGTGTGTGTGTGTGTGTGTGTGTGTGTGTGTTTATACATACATACATACATGTGTGTGTGTGTGTTGTGGACTAGTACACTAGGGAAAATATTGTAGTACAGTTATTTGTCTATAATGTTACCTTGTTAAATCTTCCAGGAAAGTTTTAACAACAAGGTACCCTTTTGGACAAATAAACACAACTTGAACTGTGAAACTGTATAACCCATTCTGCTGCCTCAGCTTTTGAACACACTTTATGCATAGATAAGGCTTAGGAAGGTGAGCAGTGATCACAAAACACAACTACCTGACTGTGGAAAAGTCCATTCACCCCCGATCCAACTTTCCCCTCTGTTTTCAGGAACAAATAATTTCTGTCCAAGTAGAATTGGAACACAGAACTAGTGGTTACAGTTTGCTCAAACATTAGCCAGAAACTGAAAACATTCATGTTGTAAAGTCATTATTTGCTGTTATCATTCTGAAATCCCCGAGCTTTGCATTATCATTGCATGGTTTTGAGGTACTGTATCTACTTTCCCATTTTTCAAAAGTTACTAAAGTCTGTATATATAAAAAGTCTGAATGTTGTAAGCTGATATTTCTGGTAGAAAACACACACTTCCCTGTCCATCTTGTTATCACTTCGACATACTTAGTGGGTCATGAAACAGCAGTATGGACCAGTGCTTGAGTCATTTGATAGTTTTTATTACACCATTTTAGTAAGGCCATACACCCGTGACTGTAAAAACATTTTAAAAGTTGCAGTTACATCAGAAGAGGGGTGGAATTGGCAAAGCTTTGACTCAAGACTATCTGAGACTATCCTGTGATTTCACCTAGTATAAAAGTGTATTGATTCGTTGTTTTTAATGAAGCATGATGCTTCAACTTGAGTGGCCATGAGGCAGCTTGTAAACAGGGTCCGCAGTTGGCTGCAGGGTTAAAAAAGAAAGCTATGCAACTGAAGGTAATTATTAGCAGATTAATTTACGCCAAATGCACAAATTATGGAACCATTATTTGTCTGTTTGCTCCTGTACATCAGTAACATTTGATTTATTAAGGTATAAATTCTATGTATCATCAATGCAAGGCATAATAGCTTCTCCGAAGCATGATGCAGTGCTTTGTTCTAATTGTCAAACCATGAGTTTGTTAAGAAAAAGAGGGAAGATGATTCATGGAATGTGGGTAGGCAAGGAGTGGGCTGGAGCTGGGGTCTTCAGGCAAGGAGAGGGGACTATGAATCACCTGGGCTGCAGCTGATATTCCCGTATGTATTATCAATGGCTTGGATTGAGAGGGGAGTGGGGAGAGAAATGCATAAAATGTTAATGTTTTCCCATGAAATCTTAGTAGTAGGCCATTTTTATATTGCAGAACTACAATGTATCAGATATGCAAGGCTAGTGTCCAGCCCTCTTACTGATAACAATGCTGTTAGGAGATTATGGGAGCTGAAGTTCAACACAAAGAGTCATAGAGCTGGCAAGAACTTCAGATGCCACCTAGGACCCAGGTTTACTCATGAATTTTACGACCTGGTTTATTCATGAATTTTAACTGGTTAACCAAATCCCCATGCTAAGTCTATGAGACACAAAACATTAAGAGCCCCTCCAGGCACTATCTCAAGCAGATATTGACAGGTTTGTAGCGGGGAGGGGTGTGTGCTAGTGGTTAACCCCCCCCCCCCGAAATTTTCACACACACACACACACACACACACACACCCCGAAATTTTTTTCTGGCTCCGGCCCTGCTAGGACCTATTCACACGGGTTGAAATTTGGTGCTGGCAACAGGTTTTTTGCACTTTCGCCATCGAGTCTGCTGGTTCCCATCACATACAGTAAAAGTACTTCCATGGCAGCTCTGTGGCAAAAGTGCAAAAAACCCATCACCAAAAAACCACCCATGCCAAAAAATTGTTGGCAGTGCACAACCGGAGGCTTTCCATCTTTCTATAAGCAAAGATGGGTTGTGGCTTTAAAAAGCTTCCCCGATGGGATGAGGTAGGGGGAAAGCTGGAATAGTGTGGGGTGCTGGTCCCCACGCCCACTGGTCAGGCTTAGATACATGGGTTCCTGCAGGTCACTTGTTGCAGGTCAGCTGTGTATCAGTGGCACGGTCATGATGACTGTGTGTGCCAGAAGAGAGGTTTATGGAGTTTTGTTCAGATGTCAACTCTGCCTGAGTATCAGTAGTATCAAGGAACAGAAACCCCAGAAGAAGGCCCCCAAAGTTGGTGAAGGCAAAACCAGGGGGGTGACCTTATGGTGGTGGAGGCAGCGGCAGTCTATAGCTTCGGCCCCCCATTGTGTGTGGGGATGCTGTGTGTGTGAGTAGTGAGAGGGGCTCTCTCTCAGAGGGGGGCACCATTCGTCCAGGACTCTGGGGCCTGCCGTCTACAAGGGTGTGTGAAGAAGTGTATAATTATATTTTGTTTATAGATGATATGTGTATTTGATTTTGTGTAAACAGCCAGGTTTGGCTAAGTTAAAATGGTGAGTATTTGAATTGACATTATGTATGGGGGAAGGTAGCCATCTTAGAGTGCTAGAACAGGTTACCATAGCAACAGGGGCGGAGCCAACCGCCGCCTGGAAAGGAGAAGGGGGAATATTTTAAAACCCAGCAGTCTGTGATTTCCATTCACAGTGAAGGAACTGATTCTCAGGTGGAGAATCAGGGTGACTCAGAAGAATTTGAGTCAGGCCTAAGATAAAAGGATTTATTTTAGGAGTCTGTGATTTCCTAGTCACAGGGAAGGATCTGATTCTTGTGTGGAGAATCAGGCTGGCTTAAATAGAAGGATTTGAGTCAGATTTAGGTTAGACCAGACTAGGCAAGTTAGGTGATTTGTCTAGGGTCAGTTGTAGAGTCTGTGGATTAGGGAACATTAATCCCAGGGGATCCAGGAGGATCAGGGTTTAGTGTAATCCAGAGAAAGAAGTATTTTGAAAGTTTAACCACCTTATAACTGTTTGTAACCATTAAGCGAAGTGCCTTTAATAAGTTATCTGAAACCATCAAGCTCTGTACCTGCAATAAACTTGTTTTGATTTTATTCTAATTAAGCCTCTGTCATACTCTTATATTAAATTAAGCAACATCAACATCTGTAGTGGAACAAATAGAGAAAGCTTATAAGAACCAGTACCATCTGCCTGACGTCTCCATTGGTGGCAGCGAAGAAGATAATCAAACAAATCATTAATTAACACCATCTCTCACAAAACATCTTTATTCATTGGTGGTATCTGTGTGTGTGTGTGTGGGATCAAAAAGGGTTCCATCTCTGACACACATTCCTGTCAGACACCTCACCTCTGTACAATATTGGTGGCAAAGCTGGTGGGATTCGAAGGGGATTCCATCCTCTGCCACATAAGTTCCCTTACATTAATTGGTGGCAGCGGTGGGATTCAAAGGGGATTCCATCCTCTGCCATCTCAGCTCCTTACAGGGTGCAAGGACTGCGCAAGGTGAGATGCAAGGCAGCAGGCTTCCCTTAGTGAGGCACCTCCCTGGCTCTCAATAATAATAATAATAATAATAATAATAATAATAATAATAATAATAATAATAATAATAACAACAACAACTTTATTTTTGTATCCCGCCACCATCTCCCTGTGGGGACTCAGGGCGGTTTACATGAGGCCAAGCCTGACGACACAATTAAAATAGAGTAAACCAAAACATAGTACACAATTCACAGTATAAAATAGATAAAAACAGCAGTACAGTATAAAACGGAATATTATAACAATAGTTAATTATATCAACCAATCACCAGGCGCAATTTCTATCGTCTTTGTGGAAGGGGAGACTAAGGCAGCAATACAAAATAGGATGATGGCTAAAGTTCATAAAAGATAAGGACCTAATAAGGTGCATGATCGATTATTAATACCATCTGGAGCTGGATTATCTAATGACTGTCTCGCCAAAAGCCAAACAGAACATCCAGGTTTCCTGAAGGTGGATTGGGGGGGGGGGGGAGAGAGAGAGCTTCCTTCCCTTCCTTAGGTTGGCCAGCTTCAGAATGAGTGGCACAGTTTAGAAGTTCAGTACAATCCTACTGAGCATAACTTCTAAACTTTCCTTCGGCCTGCAGATAAATCCATATAAAGATTTTAACATTTATTAAGACATTATCACTGAATAAAAAAGGATTTGGCCTTCAAGAAAAGTTATTAAGGAAATAAATGCATGTATTCATTTGGCATTCTTTTCTGTAAGTACATCTTTAAAACCCCAGTGTGCACAGCAGGAGAGATTCATTTTTCTCACATGAACAACTGCCCTTGATGTATGCAATCATGCATGCTAAGAGGATCATCTTAGCCCCATTTTCTAGCTGTTGACAGGGCTTTATTGGAGGATAAACCTATATCCATTTTTTTTTGCCAATAGTACATTTTAAAATATCCAAACCCTGAAGTTGTTATATAAATTGACAACATTAGGAATATTTCTATTTAAATAAAACCAAGTTTGGGAGAAACTATATAGACAAAAAGAATATTTACATATAAACGTCTGAAACACACACTTCAGTTGTATACACTTCCATGCACATATTTTCAAACATATTGTTTTTTCTTCAGAAGTCAAAGTCTTATCAGGTTTAATGAAGAGAGAAAAAGAGTAATAGAAGTGATTTAATCCTGACTGAGTTTGATGCAAACATATCCTTTTTTGGTGTACTGCTTTCATAAGCTCTCAGGTTGCATCTACAACACTTTAACTGCCATGGCTCAATGCTTTGGAATTCTTGGATTTGTAGTTTAGTGTAGCACCAAAACTCTATAGCAGAGAAGGATAAAGATATTATAAAACAATAACTCCCACAACTCCCTAACATTGAGCCATGGCAATTAACATGGTCTGAAACTGCATTAATTCTATAGTGTAGATAAACCTTAAGTAAACAATTCTGCCCAGTTTTCAGAACTGATCAGTATGAACCAGAAAAAACCAATAGTCGGTTAGGCTTGTGCCTATGGCAGTCTGTCCAGATATTTGGCACTTTAGCTCTTGTCATCCCTGACACTGACCAGGCTGCTTGGGGCTGATGTGAGTTGTACATCTGGAAGACACTACTTTCTGGAAGGCTGACCTATGACAGCTGCAATGCTATTACCCACCCATTTCCTCAAGCTATTTCACAACTGCTGAAATAGCTCCTGGAAATGTAGTCTAAAAGTAGTATTTAGAAGCACCAAGGAATAACGCTGAAATATATGAGTCTATAAATGTTTTGAAATCCTCTTATAATCTTTACATGCAATTAGGTGCCCACTCTTTTAAAGGTGAATTGGAGCCCCTTCTAAGAAAATATTTTTATCAACTCTGAGGTTGGACTGGATGACCGTTGTACACTCTTCCAGCTCAATGATTCTGTTTGAAAGGAGGTAGTGATTATGGAAAATGCAATCTTTTTGGAATGTTTCCTGTGCAAATATATTCAAAAATCTAAGTCTCAGCTACAAATCCCTATAGTTGAATTTTGGATCTCTCAGGCCATAATAGGGAGCCATCTTTCAACAAGTGTAATGGAAAGCACAGTCTAATGAAATGTTTTATTATTTAACAAACGCTGCTCTGTAAAGTCACAAATTGTCCAATCCATCTCCTTCGTGGAAGTCAAAATTATTTTGGTGTTTGGAAAGGTTAGTTATATACCTTCAAGTTGAACATCATAGGGTTTTCGGTACTGTTCCATTATTTGGGCAGAGGAACAGTACCGAGTTTTCTTGACAAGATTTGTTCAGAGGAGTTTGCCTTTGCTTTCCTCTGAGGCTGACGCAATGTGACTTGTCTAAAGTCACATAGTTGGTTCCGTAGAAAAGATTGTGGTGTAGGGTCTATTTAGGGTTCTTAATGTCCCATTAGAAGAAGGTACCATCTCATCTTTTCCTATAGTTTGACCAAAACCAAACTACAGGAAGATTCCCTCTAAACATTATGAAGAACTTCCTGTCATTAAGAGCTGCTGACACTGGAATATGCTGCCTCCTGGTGTGGTAGAGTCTCCTTTTATGGAGATTTTAAAACAGTGGCTGGATGGTTATCTGTCAGGAGTGTTTGATTCTGTCTTCCTGCCTGGTAGGAGGTTGGACTGGATGGTCCTTGTACTCTCTTATGACCTCATCACAAAGGGCTATGGATTCACCACACCTAGTGGTGAAACCATGGGGTCCCAGCGGGGGTGATGGAGAACCCGTTGCTCCTCACCCAGAAGAGCCCGGCTTACCTGGACTTCCATCCTATGGAAGGAAGCGTTCCCACCCGACTTCCCCCCATTGCTCCAAAGGCAACACAGGAAGTTTCCTGTGTTGCCCCTTTTGTGGTGTACTCTGTTTGCTCTCCCTTTTCAGCACAGAGCCTGGCTGGATGGCCCTGTGAGTTGAGGAATGGGCTCCATGTTGAAGGTGGAGAGCAAGCTGTGTACAACAGGAAAATCAGACCGTCTGATGAGGTCACTACAACTCTATGATTCTGTGATCTGTTTGAAAGGAGGTAATGATTATGGAAAATACAATCTTTATAGAAATAGATACACAACTGAAGAAGTAAAAGCCATGGTCTTAATATACTGCCTGCATTCTGAAACTTTTAATTTTATTTTTAGGACACAAAACACTTTTAGAGAATCTCAAGAGTTACAGTAGACTTGTAGATTCATTTTCCAGCTTTGTTGAAATGATAGCCGTTCTTAAGTAAAATATGAATACGCACCTCTGTACGTGCACAAGGATAAGTTGAGAGAGGATGTTATCTTGGTTTGAAAAGATCACAGCAAATCTGTTTTATGGATTGCTCCTGGATTCAAACTACATACCTAGGCCATCATTATTATTCATATTTTCAGTTAGCTACAAATGTGCATGAAACACACATGCAGGGAACGCTATTAAAATTATTCATTCTACCATATTTCCAGAAAGGATACTGTTTGGATACCATCAATGTTAGACATTTCTTACTGTGAAGGATGTTTTAAATTTCTTACAAATTTCCCTCCTCGTTGCAACCCCTAAGTGCCATTTTTCAGGATGTTCCGAGAGCTCCCCCATCCTCAAAATCTGCTTTCTTCTCTATATTATATCTTGTATTTAAGTATTTGTAATATGTGCCTCTTCATTTATCTATTCTCCCCTTTCTTTGATGTTAGGCCTTTTTTGAACGGTGAAACTGTTTTTAATTCTTGAATATCATCAAGCAACAATAGGGCTCCTACTTTAGAAACAATAATATCAAATATACCATATTTACTCAAATGTAATGCTCACCTTTTAAAACTAAATTACCATCCCAAAATTAGGGTACGCATTATATTCGCATAATATGGTAAATACTTTTTTTAGGTTTCAGGGTTTTGAAAATTGATGTGCACATTAGATTTGATGGTGCATTAGACTTGTATAAGTGAATTATTGTTTTGAAAATCAATCATTTTTGAGACTTATGAAAACAAAAACAATTTGAATCAGTAGCGTTCAATTCAATGTATATAAATAATTAAAGTCATACTTTTAAATCTTAAATGAGATGTGGGTGTAAGGTGTTTGAGCTACACTACACTACCCTCTGTTCCTAACTGTAGTTTGTTTTGGTTAAATTCTCTCCTAGACATAAAACTCAGAACAGGTAACTTCAAGTTTAATACTACAATAAACTATAGGTGTAATCATCTTGGGAAACATATTCCATCCTGGCAAACAGCATGCTTATTTTTGTACAACTCAACCTGTCTTTGTGTTATGCTTTCAGCACTTTGCAAGATAGATTTAGTCGAACTTCACTTTAAGTCAGGTAGTTAAGTTGGCTTTGAGAGATTTCAGGGAGACATTCATACACTGTTGAAAAATGGAACACAAATTAGCTAATGGTCATTCAAGCAATGAGGGCAAGAGGGTTTCAAACAAGAGTTTCATTCTTTTCCCTTGTGTTTGCATAAGCCAAGAATTGGATCCTTGTGTGCTTGGGTAACTTTTCAATAAGCTGTTTTTTCTACCATTTCACTGTATATAAGTATACCATATTGAGATAAGGTAGAAAAATTGGTATTTCTAAAAGTGTAGATTTCTGGCATCTGGTTAAAAAAATGTTGGCAAGGAATTTGATTTTTGGAAGCAAAGATTATTCTATTCCTTTTCTATCCTGAATTTCAAATCTACAAATAAACACAGCCTGCCAAAATGGAGAAAATACTAGTTTTTTTGGTAGCAGAAGCAGGTCAATAATATTTCTATATTGGGCATCAGCTATGCAGAGTAATTGTTTTTGTTTACAATATATTTTCCTGCACTACTGCGCAGACCCTTGAAGCTTGTCTTAGGATGCAGTTTGACACCACTAACTGCCATGGCTCAATAGTATGAGATCTTGAGAGTTGTGGTTTAGTGAGGCACCAGTCGCGTTTGACAGAGGCTAGAGATCCTGTAAACTACAAATCCCATGATTCAATAGGATTGAGTCATGGCACTTAAGGTGGTGTCAAACTGCATTAATTTTACAGTGTAGATGTACTCTTAGAGACTGAACGAGAAAGACTGGTAAATACATCTCCTAACAATGTGCAGATGAAACAGAGGCTGATCATGTTTGTATTCTCCCAATCCTCATTAGACAATGTGAAATTTACAGAGAAGGGAGTAGCATAAGAGATGGGACATGCAGACAAAATGGATTAACCTAACAAAACTGAAGGCAACAAGAAAGGCAACAGTCAATGCAATAACCTCTGAAGTAAATTCATAGTCCTAGGAAATTAAAATCCGGGTTATTCTATTTTCAGAGCGTTCATTTATTCATTTATGGATAATAGCACAGTATTATCAATGCTGGGTCTATGCTATCCAACCTGCAGCCTGGGGTTTTTCTTCTTAATCTTTTGTAAACGTCCTGTAATGTGCTTTCTTGTTTTGACTGGAGGGTTATTGCAGCAATTAAGCCAATATAATACATTTTATGCACTTCTTATATCTCCCTGCCTAGTCTCCTCTCCGCACTACTTCCTTGTGCCGACTGTTTAATCTTCCTGCAGGAAATCTTAATAGATAGTGAGTTTTTTTCCTCAGCCAGGCCTATGACTACATCTGCTGGCTCTGCAGTATGAGGGTGATTTCAAGGATCTTGGCTCCTTTCAGTTTAATTTGCCCCTTGTTTTGAGCAGGGGAGGCATAACCCATCTCCCCTGCAAAGCAGTGTGCCATTTTCCACTGATTTGTAGTAAGGATGGAAAAAATTGCTCATTGATGTAATCTGTTCCTTCACAATTCCCAGCACTGAAGTGCAGGAATGTGAGAAATCCCACACCAAAAGCCTGGTGTTATTTCCCAAGGAGATGGGAAGAGAGTGCTGTCTTCCCCTGACTTTGGAAGCATGGATTGCCTTTATAAGTTCAGACAGGAAATCAATGTTCATATTTTCCTGCATTCTAGTCCATTTCCAGATCCCTTCTTCCCCTCTCTCTGTCTTTTCCAATATGTATAGACACACACAAACATTAATACAGAAAACCAATGCTGCTGTGCTTGTGGTATTTCATGCTGCAGCATTGCAACACTTCAATTTTTGTACTATGTATTACCCTTACAAGACATTGACAAATCTTGATAGAATTAAATATTGCTTTTGAGTCAAAGGGGTCAAAGTGCTATCTTTAATATGGACTAACTCTACACGTTGTAGTTCACATTTTATATTTTAAGTTAGAGTTGGTGCTTTAAAAACACTATGGGTAGAATACTCCCAAGAAATGATATCGGGAAGATCATACCCCAACCACATACATAATCCTGTGGGTCTTATTTTAGATCTGCTTAGTGGTAGTTTTGTCAAAGACTAAAGTAAATAAGATTCTTATTCTGTTGCTGATTAGTCCTTTGGGGAATAAGATGCTAATTAAACATTCTATTTTCTCTCCTTCCTCCACATTTTAGTAATTGCACTAAATGTTGAACACCGTACTTCACTCCTTTAAAAACTGATAAACATCCTAAATTATACCCATGTCGGCAAGTTAAGCATTATATAAAGTTTTAGAGTGAACATAGACATTTTTAGCAATCATATGTTAAGGTTGCATTAACAACAGAGCATAAATACTTGGTTAGTTCTTTTGGTCCCACTTGTTGACCAGTTAAACTCTACAAAGGACTGACAAATCAAGTTTTGTTCATTCTCTAAATAAATACATTAAATATATGTATGCTAGGCAAGTATAGCAATTTATTGTCACTAACTAGAATTTGTAGTCTAGAGAAGTAGTATTTGGAATTAGTTAATAACATCGACTAACTCTGGACTGCAAGTACTAAAGCTTCCTATCATTCCAAATACCCCTTCACCAAACTACAAATCTCAAGATTCTTCCCAATGGAGTCATGACAGTTAAAAGTGATCTCAAGATGCTATAATTGTACCAGGTAGGAATCCCTAAGGAATGCTTGGATTAAAGCCTATAATGTGCAAAATTCTCAGTTACAGACAAAGATGCAATGACTGCTTCTACACAGCGATGCAATCCAGATCAGAATGTGGATTAATGAAATCTAGTTCCACTCTGTGAACTGTGAAAAAGTTCCCGCAGAGTCCACAAAGCTTTCCTCGTGCCGAATCCATCCAACAGAGTGACTGTTTTTTTATCCCATTGAGAGAATTGTGCTGAACTGCAGCAGCCCATCAGATGAGAATCAGCAATGGAACTCATCTTCCAACTTAAAGAAAGGGGGGCAATTTCCTCTTGAACGGGGGGGGGGGGAGGAGTTTGCTTACTTTCTTGCGAGTTCCATATCTGGATCTGTTATCCAAATTTTTCCAGCAATGCCATTGTTTACATCAACACTGCGCATGTTGATCTTGAATTTCCATCCACTGATCAGCTGCAGCACATTTTATCACCAACTTTGAACAAGCCCCAGAGCTTTTTAAAAATGTGTTTTCCATGTGAATGCACGTTGCAGTGCACCTTAGGGATATGCATTTTCTACCCCACCCCCTTATAATCCACATCATTCTGGCTTTTGCATCATGTGTAGATGGCACCAATGTCTGCATGTGACAAATAACCTCTCAGTGGCTGCAAGGAGTCTACATGATTCACATCTAGGCATTAATCTGACTCAACAGGAAACATGACTTACTCCAGGTCTTCCAGGAAGTTCTGGAATCACCCCAGAGTTTTAGAGGTGTGGATTTCTGGATTGAGCTGGATACAACCTGATCCACTGTCTACATGCCCAAAAACCTACTCTGCTTTGCTAACCACAAGCAGCTCCTTGGTGGAAGCTTGCTGGCAATATCTCTTTTGAGGAGATTACAACATAATGCCAAGCCATGTGACCAGAATAAGCAATGGTACCAGTAAGGCTCTGCAAAGGAGTTGGTTGTGGCCAGCAATGCAACAGCGGTGGCCCTGGTGAATCTTTGACCCAAACGGCTGTATGGATGCCCAAAAGGCTCCAAACTGGTGACCTCATCACATTGAGATTGCAAAGCATGGGTGACCATCCTTTTAGCGTAGAGAATCGTGCCTCTTATATCGTCAGCAGTCCCGTTTCAAGTTCTACCTCCCCATCACACTCACACGTGGAAATTTAAGAGCTGGCGATACATTAATCTTACATTCATCATACAGTCAGTATTACTTTTTTTTAAAAAATCAGAAGAAGCAACAATATCTGAAAGCCAAGAAATCCCTTTCCCTGCCCAAAGCCCCTTACATTAATGGAGACTGACACCAGTTTAAAACCATTTATTTCCATGGGATAACAGTGTTCTGCACCAAACCTCGTATTATAGAAGAGGCAGTGCTCTGGGTTAAAACCATTTCTTTCCATGAGATAATATTGTTCTGCACCAAACTCCTTTCCCTCAAGATTTTTGAGGTATTTTCCTTTGAGAGGAATCCAGGTATGTTTCGAATTCTATTGGACAAGGGTAATTTAGTGTTGAGTATATGTTAAACAGATTGTTATGCCAAACTGAACACTGTGGCTCATAGTTGGATATGTGAAGTTGTGAGGAAAGTGTTCCCTTGTGGTATCACAGGTCTTCCTCCATTTTCAGTGCTGGGAAGCAGGCTCATGCTGCTTACCATAGATGAAAAAATAAATAAAATTGTCACAACACAGTACATGGCATTATGTTTGCTCTGAATCCATTTCATGTCATGATTTTGCAATTTATTTATAAGTTGTGGGGCCCCTGTTTTAATCTGCTTTTCAATATCCCAGTTTATTGATGATAATATGCATTCTTACAGGGGTCTACACATTTTTCTGTTCTCGGGATAGAATTCCATTACTCAGATTTTAAAAACAATGTTCCTACATAGAGTTTCTGTTCTCCAGAATACTAAATAGAGTTTACTATGATTTTAAATCTGCCCTACTAAGAACATGAAGGAAGGACATCTCGATATATTTAGGCAGTTTGGGCATATTTTATGATTAGAAGCACTAACTTCTCACACAAATAAGTTGTGCTTTTCTATAAAGTTTCTCTGGTTATAGAACCCAATATCTAGCTTTGATTCACAAATGAGTGATTCAAAATGGGTATATCACTTATCTGAATTTGAAACTTGTCTCTCCTGAAAAATCATGATTGTTTTTTTCACTGTAAACCATGATAGCTGCTTCAGAAGTGCAAATCATTTGCTGATGTTTCATTTGCTGAGTGGTGAGCTTACAAACAGGGACAGAGAGCTCTGGCGTGGACTGGTCCATGAGGTCACAAAGAGTCAGAAATGACTGCGTGAATGAAGAAGAAGAGCTTACAAATACATATGATCCTTTTATGCATGGGTTCAATATTCACAGTTTCACTTTCCCATGCTCCAAAATCTATCCTTCCATGGAAGTGTTTGAGGGCTACTCTAGGTCCTTCGGTGGTATGCTTCAAGCCCAAATATAATGAAAATATAGAATTTGCTATTATTCATGGTTTCAGGGTATCCACATAGTATCTTGGAAATTATCCCCTACAGATATGGGGGTTGTACTTTAACACAAGTGTGGCCACTAGTTTAGTTAATTTTGAAAATCCAAAATTGGTGGCATATTATTTTCTTTATGTTGAAACCAAAGGAACAAGGCAGTGATAAGAAGCTAAACAAGATTGGAAGATAGCTCATTCTGTTCCTATAGCAACAAGTATAACGTTTCAGTTAATACTCCAAAATCAGCTTATGTGTGGCTTCTTTCCTTGCTTGGTCCTTTAATTCCTTTTAGGAGCCCTTTAGAGGAGTTTGTTCTGAATGTGTGAGAGCAAAAGCATGTTATAGACTGTCAATGCCCAGCTTGTTATACCTCTCCAGACCCGCTGAATATATATGATGCTGTGATCGTTCAACCTCCTGGCCTGAAAGAAGATGTTGAGCCTTGGGAGATAAAGCAGTGTCAAACTGCCTGAATTCTACAGTGCATGTGCACCTACTTTCATGTACCTATAGATGAGTGGAAATTTGTATATAAACAACATAGAATTGTAATGTTGAAACAATAAATAATATTGTAAAAAAACACAGTGGTCCTTAATGATAGTTTAAGAGATAATAGGCATGTGCAATAAAATTGGAAAACTTAAGTCGGATTAGTTTCGTATAATTCGTACTTGCGATGCAATATCTGAAGTGCACATATGGTCTGCACCAAAAATTAAGAAATTGAAACTTACCCCATACTTTTTCGTTTTAGTTTTGTAAATCTTGGAAGGCTCCCAAAGTCAATTTATATTCAGTGCAAGGAAGCAAAGCTCAAAAAGCAAAGCCAAAAGGGCTGCCTTAGTGCCTGCCTTGCCTTTCCTATGTAAATGATTAGGCTCTTGCCATTAGGAGAGGGGAACAGAGGGAGCAGTGTTTTCTGGGAACTCTGGGAAATGTAGTTTGGGAAGAGAGGAGTCCTATTGCAGAGAATTCAAAAAGCCCAGCCCTATACTGCATTTCCCAGAATGCAGTGCACTGCTCAGCACCAGAAAGAAGATTATTATTATTATTATTATTATTATTATTATTATTATTATTATTCAGAGGGTGGATAGCCATCTGTCGGTGGTGTTTTGATGGTTTCTACACTGTTCCTGGGTTATAAATGTCATTTCCTAATTGGTTCTATCATAAAACATAGCAAAAGTTTATTAAACTCCAAAACTTTGTCTTTGCACAAGGGACATCATGTTATATATGTTATTTTGCTACCCAATCCACCAATTGAACATTATCATCCACCCATTTGACAAAGTATTTAGCACAAAGACAAAGTTTCTGGTGTAGAAACACTACTTTCAAAGTAAGGGCTACACAATTAAACAGGAAATACTGCTACCAAACTAGGAACATGTTTTCTTTATTATTAAAAAGTTGTTTATAAAAACTTTGAAATTTCCCTAAAAGTCCATGGATCAGTGAAACGTTCTGAAATTTGGTGGACTAGGAATGGTGAATGCGTTCTACCATTGTAGTGAGTTTCATCCCAATAGCTGTAAAAATGAGGGGAGGGAGGAGCCCCTGAATTTTCCCCAATTATAGTAATTACAGTAGAGTCTCACTTATCCAACATTCGCTTATCCAACATTCTGGATTATCCAACAGTCTGCCTCCCACTCGGATCCATAGCTGTTTCTCTAGGCAGCAAGGAATTAGCCTTTTACGCATTTAATTTCTGACAATGTTGTTACTGTAAGTTCATTTTATGCAATTCTATCTATATTTGTAGTCAATTTGTTAGTAGCCAATGTTTTTGTTGTCAATGTTTTCAATACATTGCAATGTTTTGGTGCTAAATTCGTAAATTCAGTAATGACTACATAACGTTACCGTGTATTGAACTGCTTTTTCTGTCAATTTTGTTGTAAAACATAATATTTTGGTGCTTAATTTGTAAAATCATAATGTAATTTGATGTTTAATAGGTGTTTCTGTAATCCCTCCTCATTATGCAACACATTCGCTTATCCAATGTTCTGCCAGCCTGTTTATGTTGCATAAGTGAGACTCTACTGTATGTGCAAGTACTATAATGAAATAGTAACTAAATTTCGTTACTCTCATTATGTTACGAATTTTTCACTAACTATACTTTAGAAACACTTTAGAAATGAAATACCAGCACCCCCAGTTTTATAATGACTTTTGAACCATTTTTAATTGATCGCACATCCCTAGTAGAGAATCATTTAAACAGAAAGTGGCCTGAAACCATTTGATACTACAGTAGGGTCTCACTTATCCAACACTCGCTTATCCAATGTTCTGGATTATCCAATGCTTTTTTTAAATCAATGTTTTCAATACAGCATGATATTTTGGTGCTAAATTTGTAAATACAGTAAATACTACATAGCATTACTTCGTATTGAACTACTTTTTCTGTCAAATTTGTTGTTAAACATGATGTTTTGGTGCTTAATTTGTAAAATCATAACCTAATTTGATGTTTAATAGGCTTTTCCTTAATCTCTCCTTATTATCCAACATATTCGCTTATCCAACGTTCTGCCGGCCCGTTTACATTGGATAAGCGAGACTCTACTGTATATGTAAACAGGATAGCTAATCAAAATGTGTGTGTGTGTGTACACACACACATAGTTTATATATATATATATATATATATATATATATATATATATATATATATATGTATGTATGTATCACACACACACACACACACACATATGTAAGGTGAATTAATGATAATGGAGAATGATAATTTTGAATCATTCTTTGCTGACATAGACTAGCTAATATTAGCCACATTATTGCTAAAGTAGCAATAATCGTAGTGGGGAGAAATCTTCACGAAATATTATAAGAGCTCATAATTGCAACAATGTTTTCAATGTTTTTGTATTATTTATGTATAGCAGCCCTAAGCACCGCTGCTATAGGGTGAAATAACATAGGTGCCATTTCAGACAAGCAGTTTCCTGCCTAAAGAGATTCTGAATGCTCACAGCAGTACCCACATCATTATAATAATAGCAGTGGAATATCTCTCCCACCATGTGAGCACAACCATTCTGTTTGACTAGATGTGATTAGTGTTTTCAATAAAGTTAGAAATTGAGAGTGAAGTTTTCACATGGGTAGTAGCTTTTGTGGATAGCAGCCCATTTCATCAGTTCATAAAAGTGTGTACTAAATAAAAGTTGTTTGTATGTAAAGTGACACAAGACACTTTAGGGGTTTTTTTTCCTGCTACACACTAACATGGTTACTCTCCTCAAATGTTTTGATGTGATTTTTTGAAATAGTTTCTTCTTTTAAAAACAGATTTTTATTTTCTTGTTCTTCTTCTACACAGAGTTGGCTCTGGATTAAATTAAATGCACTCAGTTCCCACTGAAAATCAACTGGGAATCTAGTCAGGTCTAACTTAAGCCTCATGGACTCAGGCTGGACCTACACTGTCATATAATGCAGTTTGAACTACAGTCTATGCTCGGTATAGACTGCATTGAACTATACTATATGGTCTACACCGGGGGTTCTCAAACTTTTAAAGCTATTGAGCCCGTTTTGAAGGAAAAGTTTCTCGTGGAGCACCAAGAAACTTTTGGACAGAGGGGCCACATTGCATTTTAAATTTTGACACATGGGCAATTTGAATTGCCTTATATGGGACTCAGTATTACATTTAGGACACATGAGACCCTGTGCTAGTTAAGTGATGAGGTCCTTTACTTGGACCCTGAAGGAGGAAGGCCCAGTAGGCCTACAGTACCTTCTTTGTGGCACACTCCCATAGACTATCAACTCTGGAATTGCTCCGAAGCAGGACGCCTTCAGATTTAGAATTGCACTACATAACCAAAATCCATTGTAAAAAAAAAAGATGGGTCCCCTGGCCAATGGGGCCCTTTGCTTAACCACACCAAAGCACAATGGTAAATCTGGCACTGATGGCACTGTAGATCCAGTCTCAATTGCATGCAGCTAATGGTCCAATCCTACGTGGGTCAACTGAGAAATAAACCCACTGAGTTCAGCTGAATCATTGGCAAGTAAATAAGTGCAGAATTGCTGCCTCAGTATGCAACCTAAAATGTTTATTGGCAAAGGGACGTGCAAGCTGATTTTATGGTCTTCGATATAAATAGCTTGTAAATACTGGACTTCAAAACACAATTTAAACATTATTTTAGACCTTCACTTTCAAGGACGCTTGACAAAAACAAGACATTGGCTTTTAGTATCTTCTGAATCAGAATTTGAAGAGCTACCTGGGAGAAATTTCTGTGGGTTTTTATTCATACATTTCACCTTGAAAAGCAATACATTCATTCCGTTAATAATTTTATTGCTTGCCTAGAATGTACTGGACTTGAACAATTTTCCATATATTTTTCTTGGCTGATTGCAGTTTCCACTTACTCTTTGCTAGTTCTGAGGTCTCTGATCCCAGGAAAAGAAGTTGTTAGACTACTGCTGCTCTTTGTCCCTCTTGTAAAGCTCATTTTGATTTTATCTGCCTATATCTTTCACAAGGATACTGTTAGGATCATCAACAATTGTAAACCCACTTGAGCAACCTCGTATCTCTGATGGGATATTGGCCACTCAATGACATGGGTGCAATATGTCCCCATTCATTGATATGAAATATATCCTCATCCAGACAAGTCGGAGAGGTACCTCTGAAACTCTGTAAAACCGCCAGCTATGTAAACAAGCTGATCCTGTTCCTCATCTGAATGCCAAGGGTTGCAGCTTTTCTCTTCGGTGTTGCTATGCCAACATCTGAGTGTGCTTGTCTGAATCTCTGTATTAGCTCCTCTGAGAAACAGTAGGCAGAAAGGGAGGTTATTTAGCATTCAGGAGCAGACCCCTACTAAGCTGAACAGCCCCTTTACGAACAGAGGAAGATCCAGTCTTTTAGACAAAGGATGCAAGGCCGCCATCCCCTCCGTTGTACTGTAACAGATTTATAAAAACATGATAAAAACCAGGCAAGCAGGTAGGTAGGGTAGGTGTGATGCTAAGCTGTGAAACTAGGAGAATTCACAGCCAGACTAATAATTTTTCCCTCTCAAAGGAAAACAGCCTTACATGCCATACCAGAATAGAGCATTTCAAACTGCTTACATTGGCTGGTCCTTATATTGGGTTTGTCTTGTTCAGATGAAAATAAGAAATTTGTACTGTGACCCTTAAGGAGAGTGTAAGGACCTAGAAATGGTGCCTAAGAAAGAGGAAACATCAGCAAGGAATATTTTCACAAAAATGTTGTTGGGCAATTTATAAGGATAGTATATGTTTTCTTCATTTATATCCTCCTTTTTATCAAGTAATTCTGCTGGGTCAATATATAGGAGCAATCATGTTTATCCAAAGAACTGAATATGCTTTATCCAGTTCCTTTTTTATTTTTGATAAGTCTATTAGCCTGTAAGCTTGTTTGGAAGGGCTACCTTTATTTTTATTTTAAGTTTCTGTTCCCATTTAGAAAACTCTGCTACTCATCCTTATTATTATCAAATAATAGATAATTTGGTTCACTGTTCCATTACCATGTGGAAGCCACTAGGGGGAGCTAGAGAGAAAAGGATAGTCCATTTTATAGGGGTGGAGGTTGAAGGAGGAAAACCATTTCTCCCTGGGTTGTTGTGAGTTTTCCGGGTTGTATGGCCATGTTCTGGAAGTATTCTCTCCTGACGTTTCGCCCATATTTGTGGCAGGCATCTTCAGAGGTTGAGGTATATTAGAAAACTAAGCATGGGGTGTTTATATATCTGTGGAAAGTCCAAGGTGGGAGAAAGGACTCTTGTCTGTTGGAGGCCATTGTAAATGTTGTACTTAATCACCTTGATTAGCCTTAATGGCCTTGCCAGCTTCATTTCTCTGTTTTCCTGCTCCCCCCTCCCCCAACTTCCCCGGCATGGAAACAACTGTCATTTATTATATGGGAAGGGGGAGGAGGAATAACCAGTAAAAATGGGGGAAATGGTTCCTTCCCCCTCAACTAGGACCGGGCTGTGGCGCAGGCTGGAAAGCAAGCCAGCTGCAACAAATCAACAAATCACTCTGACCAAGAGGTCATGAGTTCGAGGCCAGCTCGGTGCCTGCGTCTCTGTCTCTGTTCTGTGTCATGGCATTGAATGTTTGCCTTTATGTGTGCAATGTGATCCGCCCTGAGTCCCCTTCGGGGTGAGAAGGGCGGAATATAAATGCTGTAAATAAATAAATAAATAAATAAACTCCCCCATAAAATGGACTGTCCTTCTCTCTCTAGTGCCCCCTAGTGTCCTCTGCCTGGATAATAGAACAGTACTGATCATTTTAAAGAGCTTAAAATGTGCTAGAAGCAAGTGTGTGTCAGCCATAGTACTGTCCAAAGTGCTGAACAACAAATCAGTAATCTTCAAGCTTTTGAGGCCTCAGTCTTTAACTTCGTAATCGTAACTCCTCCCAATACATTTCTTATTGCAGTTCTTTAGGGCAAATAGCCTTCTATAACGTGACTCAATTATAGAGTAGGACCACATATTAAGGAATATTTGGATTAGGGTTTTAAATGGGTAGATTAATTAACTCAGTTAAATTAAATTAAATTGCATATTACAAAAGTATTAATATAAGGTTAAGTGCTTCTTTTTAAAGATTTGGGGCTCTTTTGTAGATTAAATTAAGGGAACATAATTGACAATGTAATAAGTGAAAGCAACATTATCAGAAGAAACACAAAACAAGATTTTATATTTTTTCATTTCCTTTTAGAAGGATGGTTGAAATCAAAATAGCAACTAAATAAAAAATGAGCAGATTTTACTCTTAAGAGTAATGCAGTCGCTGTTTCCCAATTTTTGATGAAAAGATACTCAGCTGCTTTTGCTCTATTTTTACCAGCTTTATACTAATTTATGCAATGCTTTTGATATGAAATAAATAAATAAACTCTTAAGATTCAACTGTACACATTGAAGCCATCACATATTGGTTAACCAGTTAAGATTGAAAGACTGTTTACATTTTTAATGTCCAGTTGCCTTGAAGGCAAAAAGATTGGACAACTTGGCTTTGCAAGAGTTCATTTATTTTACAAACCAACCACTATTTTGAATACTAGAATAAATCTCTGAAACTAGTGACAACAAAGCCAAATCAGTCCATGAACCATTTTGTGTGGCCTAAAAGATTTCATTCCCATTTCATTTTGCATGTGAGAGCAAGCAACAAGAGCAGGAATTTACTAAGACTTTCTTCAGTAATACATTTGTCTGTTGTGTCACTTTAAAATATATGTAGAGAGAGAGAGAAGTATGTGTTTAGAGGGCATAATGAACCACAAAATAGAATTATGCAGGACTCACTTAGAATTATCCAGTTGCTCACTACTGAAACACATTAATTCTGAAGAGTTGCATTTTTACTGTTTGGTAGTCATGACGAGGGCAATGTACCTGCTGTGAAAAATGCAGGCAGTTTTGTGCAATTTGAATTAAAGCCAAGGCAGTAATCACAGCAGTCTCAAAGTGACAACAATAATCCAGTCTGCCAGTTGGCACACTGTTGTAGTGTCATCCCCATATTTGTGGAGAAAATACAGCAGGCTTTGAGATTGCTATAACTCCAAATGTATATAGTAGTTTGAAGAGAAGGGAGAAATAGCTGTTCTTCCGAAACGTACGTTGGGGAGAAGCAAACATGTGGCCAGCTCAAAGTGCCACCTTCTCTAATCTCCACTGCGACGTGATCAATTGTTAGGCAACATCATTCGAGGTTATGTGCAAAAGGAAGATGTCAGTCTCAACATGCCGTCAAGCAAGTGGGAATTAACACTCCAAGATTAGTTGTTCTGCTGGTGCTGCATTGCAGGGCTAGTGGCTTTTTCAGTATCTGTCTGGCAGTGAGAGCCTAAGGGGAAAAGGGCACTGTGCCACTGCATTTTCATGTCACCATCTTCCTAATGGGATATGTCAGAACTGTGCTGCATTGACAGGAAACGATTGTCACTCTTGCTGCCAACAGAATAATAACAGCCCATATTTTTTGACTGCTCTTCACTTTCTACTCCCAGCCTTTCCCGTTGCACAGGGTTTTTTCCCTCAGTTCTGCCCATGCTACTTTAAGACTGTTATTGATGCCTTTTAGTTCGTTTTTGTGCTTGTTTGGAAAATTCATCTCATGAATTAGTAGTGTTGCCTACAGTGGAATTATGGTTACGTTATTATTTAAAGGGAGTAGACTAACAAGAAATTATAACCATCAGATAGAGATTGGAACATTTGTTGTATTTTTATAGTAATTTATAATTGTATGCATGGTATGTAGTTGTGTAGTTCTGACAGTTTTATATATCTAAATGCCTGTTCTGTGTCTTATTTTGTGTTTTTCATAAATTAAAATTATTTTTTAAAAGAAAGTTAAAATCTGGCTTTCTCTCTGCACTGTTTTTTTTTGTACAAAGTGATAATATTTATGACTACATTCCCTTGTGATTCATTGTTACTGCTATTGTGTGTCATCAAACAAATATATCATGGGTTTTTCTTGGCAAGATTTGTTCAGGAAGGATTTGCTTTTGCTTTCCTCTGAGGCTAAGAGTCCATTTACATTGCCACATAATGTGGGATAGTAATCACATTAGCCTGGGGCATCCAAACTTCGCACCAGGCTAATGTGGTGTAACCTGGGGTAAATTCATTTAAACACCTGGGTTAAAAAAAATACCAGCAAAGATCCAGATCCAACCAACCTAGCAGGGTGCAACAAAGGCTAAGGACATCTGACAGTTTTCATCTTGTTTTTAGATGAGTTTTGTTTTGACTTCTGTAAGGTCTGATGTTGGGAAAAAGGTGAGATTTAAATTAAATCAGATTAAATTTTTACTTATAATACATGCAGGCAAGGGTGGAATGAGGGACAAGCAAGTCCATGGAGCTTACTTCTGAGCAGACACTGAAAAGGCTTATCCTATGATTTATCAAATCATATTGAATACGTATTATTAAAACAGTCTTCATTCTTATCCTCAAAAAATAACAGGTATTAACCACCCATGCTGCTTAATTCTGATCTCCACAATCCATTGTACATGCTTACTGCACCTAAATGATGCTGACAATTATAGCATAATTTGATATTACATTTCCCAGTATATGATCAGTGTCATCCATTCAAGGTCAAAATAGCTAAAGGAAACAAATTATACTATTTAGCATTGGATCTGTATCCTCCCTTTCTCTGTCTCAAGCAAGTTAAACACAAGTCAAAGCAATGTATACAAGACATGTACAAATAATTCTTAGAATGCTTGCAAAGGTGCACAGGGAAGTGGTTGTGCTTGTATAAGATCTAGACTGAAAAAAATACTTTTCCTACTTTTACTCATATGCTGTTAATGTATCATTTTCACCTGTATTCATTTATAAACATTTAATGAGACAAGAATGGGCTTTCATGCTTACTTGTGAGATTAATGTGACACGTCAATTTATGAAGACAATCTACCATATTTACTCATGTAGAAATCAACCTCATGTAAAAGTTGAGGACAAGTTTTAGAGACAAAATTCAAGTATAAGCTGGGGATCATTCTGTGGAGATGGAAAGCATCAGCACTGCCTCAGGGGAACAGCTGTCACTGGCCGCCATTATTTTCCCACTCTGGCATTTAGAAATGCATTGCACCACTACTTAGAGAAGAGGATGGATCTTTAAAAAAATAAAAATAAAAAATAAATATGGCATCACTTCTTATATAAAAAAAGGATTAACCCCGTCTCTGGTTAGACAAAAACTTATAACCTCATCAAATGGGCTAAAATTCGGCGGTGTACACCAGTTCCTCTTCAGTTTTATCATAGAACCTGCTGTCCTCCATCCCACAACGTACATCTACTTTTGGCGAGGCTCTGTGGCTGAAGAGGAACCAGAGTACACCACCATGGCAGCAACATGGGAGGCTTCCCGTGTTGCATAGAAATCAATGGGAGGAAGTCACGTGGCGGATGCTGCCCCCCTCCCCATAGGATGAGATAAGGGGAAGCCGGGTGATTCTGGGTGTGCGAAGGGTTCCCCAGACACCTCACCAGGCACCGCCAGATTAGCCACGCTCTGTGTGAACCTGAAAGAAGCACTGAACCCTTGCTCTCTTGGCAGTCTTTTGAGATGAAGCACCAAAGAGCTTCCAGTATCATTTTCATACTCAAGCATTCAAGAAGACCGGAAAGATCACCACAGGGTCAGTGCTTCTTTTAGGTTCTCCTAGGACAAGGATAAGCTTTCGTCACTCTGCTCAAAGAAGGGGGTGGCTTAGGATACAGTACTTTCATTGACCTGTGCATAAGTCAACCCACATTTTTAAAGTCAATATTTTGACTAAGTGATGCATACAATGATTGTGTTGCATTTCATGGGACCCATATATTCTGGCCAGGAATTCTAGTTATATGGGGACCTAGGTTTTTGCTGATCTAGAAGATCTTAGTTCAGTGATTAAAAGCTTAATCATCCTGTCCAAATCTCCTGTCTCTTCAATATCCAAGATTATCTTTGTATGTTTACCCTAGAGGCTCTGGCTCTTTTTCTCTATAGTCATGTTTTATTGTTTTCCATCTAGTTTCTAACATACATTTATGTGCTTCATCTCATTCCTCAGTTCTACTAACCCTTTATCCTTACTCTATATCCTCATTCTTTTTAAAGGTTTAATTTCTGCTTTCCTCATTTCCTTCCAGCTCCACCTCCACCAACCCCCACTGATACGTCTCTATGTCTCTCTTTCTCTTCCTTTCTTTCTCTCTTGTTAATTCATTCAGTCCCTACTGTGGTAATCCTCTTTCCTTTCTCCTGTGAAGTTTTGGCTTTCTAATTCATAGTCCCCAGTTTGTCACGCATGTAGCCTGCCCTAATTCAGTTTGCTTCTTTGTGATCACAGTTCTCCATTATCTAGTCTTGGTATAAATATGTTTCCTACTTACTGTTAAGCTCTCTTTATTAGATAGTTAGGAACACATACATGGATACACACACAGAGAAGGATTCAATTGTTATTTCTATCAGGAATGTGTGATAGAAGATGAAAATTCACAACACTAAAGTAGTCATAGAACAAGAAATCTTAAAAATTATTTACTAAACCCAGTTTTCCCTTTACAAGCGCTTATTATGCTGGGGGCGAGGGTAAGGGAAATTGTGTGGAAGGCACAAAATAGATATTTTCCAGCACTTTTTAATGAGATAATTTGTGGTGTTGTGAGTATTTCCAGGGCAGAGACATAGAGAGGACCTGACAGGGAAAATTCTTGCCTCTATCGGCTATTATAGTGCATGCACGAATTGGGGTGGCCTAGCAATCTAGCATTGCCATCAACAATTTCCACACTCAGCATGTCCTAGTTTTAAATGCTGGTTCTGTTGCTATGGACAAAGGTTAGCTTCCAGTTGACATGCCTGAGAAGATATTTTACACTGTCATTTGTTTCCCAGCCAAAAAAAAATGGGTCAGGAGGAATTTTGCACACCTTTTGCTCAGTATTTGCACATTCTGAAGTGTTTTGGGAGATTATTATGCACAGAAATATACGTGGGGCATTTTGCATGGAATGGAGGTTTGTGCAAAACCTATGGGGTGTTTCTTTTGAAGGGGAAGCAATCTTCTTCCACCAAAAAAGGTTTTCAGATAACTTCATATTTTGTGCAAAATTGTTTCTTTGTGGCAACACCCGCCCTTCAAAATGAATCTTGCACACAAGATCTATGTGGATTTCTGCGTAGTGGTTTTTTTTTTTTTAACAGAAGAATATGTGCTTCTATAATCCATGAGAGTTTTGTGCAAAAACCTATGAGAGTTTTCTATAGAAAATACAGTTTTATGTACAAAACTCTCATCAGCTTACACATAAAGCTATGAGAGTTTGGGGGTTTGTGAGCAGAATAATACCCACAAACAGAATTTGTAACTTTTATGATGTTGGCACTGGCAGATAGATACATTTATATGCATACACACAATGCCTCTGTTTTCTGCAGATAGCTGGAAGTCTACATTTTAAAGAAGAACAACTGTTTGGAAATTTGCCTCTAGCAGTCTGTTAAAACATCATTGAATTGTCCGTCTCTGTAAACAAGTGCAGACATCTCAGAAGCCCCAACAAAAAGAAAGATTTGCTTTCATAATTAAATGGTCAGCAACTATACTTTTGGCAGCGAGGACGAGAACTGGTTTTGAGATGAAGAAAGAAATTGTGCATTAGTCAAAGAAAAAAAGGTGTGGCCACGGCTTCTTAGTAGGACCAATATAAATCTACACAAATTATAACAGAAAGGCAAAGCTGTGTATGTGTAATAAACTACTTTGGCTTTAAGTATTTAACTAAATAACTGACAAGGGTTACAAATGTAGAATTATGCACATTGGATAAGAAAATTTCAACATATATACACATACACTGATGGTCTCTGACTTTTCTAGAAAGGGAATTTCAGATCATGATGAATAATCCAGTGGAAACATTAGCTTGGTGTGTAATAAGAATAAGAAATGCCATGTGACAGCTTTCTTTAAAAAGGGACTGGAAATAAAATGATAGCAAAGTACTTTTCTTTGAATATATAATGCAGCTGCATTGAAAATCCTATCTGCAGTTGTACTTACTTACTTAGGTGATCCCTCGTAGTTCAAGGACGATAGTCTTCCATCCTTGGTATCTTGGGGGATGGGTTCTTAGGTGGCTGAAGAGACCGATTCTTGACCCGCATATTCTCCCGCAGTGAGGACATTGGTTTCCAGGTGGAAGGCGTTCCCGGTCAGGGTTAGCTTGACGCTCCTTCCTCTTGGCACGTTTCTCCCTTAAGCCCTCAGTTCGTGCCTCTTCGAACTCCGCAGCACTGCTGGTCACAGCTGACCTCCAGTTGGAGCACTCAAGGGCCAGGACTTCCCAGTTCTCAGTGTCTATGCCACAGTTTTTAAGGTTGGCTTTGAGCCCATCTTTAAATCTCTTTTCCTGCCCACCAACATTCCGTTTCCCATTCTTGAGTTCAGAGTAGAGGAGCTGCTTTGGGAGACGGTGATCGGGCATTCGGACAACGTGGCCAGTCCAGCGGAGTTGATGGCGTAGGAGCATCGCTTCAATGCTGGTGGTCTTTGCTTCCTCAAGCACGCTGACATTTGTCTGCCTGTCTTCCCAAGAGATTTGCAGGATTTTCCTGAGGCAACGCTGATGGAAACGCTCCAGGAGTTTGGTGTGACGTCTGTAGACCGTCCACGTTTCGCAGGCGTAGAGCAGGGTTGGGAGGACAATGGCTTTATAAACAAGCACCTTGGTCTCTCTACGGATGTCCCGGTCATCAAACACTCTCTGCTTCATACGGAAAAACGCTGCACTCGCAGAGCTCAGGCGGTGTTGTATTTCAGTGTCGATGTTGACTTTTGTGGAGAGGTGGCTGCCAAGGTAGCGGAAATGGTCAACATTTTCTAATGTTACACCGTTAAGCTGTATTCCTGGCTTTGCAGAGGGATTAGCTGGTGCCTGTTGGAAGAGCACTTTGGTTTTCTCAATGTTCAGTGAGAGGCCGAGCTTCTCGTATGCTTCTGCGAAGGTGTTTAGAGTGGCTTGTAGGTCTTCTTCTGAATGCGCACAGACTACGTTGTCATCAGCATATTGGAGTTCTATAACAGATGTTGTGGTGACCTTGGTTTTGGCTCTCAGTCTGCTGAGGTTAAATAGCTTGCCATCTGTCCGATAGATGATTTCCACTCTGGTGGGAAGCTTCCCATCAACAAGGTGAAGTATCATAGCGATGAAGATGGAAAATAAGGTGGGGGCAATAACACATCCCTGCTTGACACCTGATTCCACCTTAAATGGGTCACTTTGGGAGCCGTTGCTGTCCAAGACTGTTGCCATCATGTCATCATGGAGGAGCCGCAGGATGTTCACAAATTTGTCAGGGCACCCGATTTTTTGGAGGATGGTCCAGAGAGCGCTGCGATTCACTGTGTCGAATGCCTTTGCAAGGTCAATGAATGCCATGTACAGAGGTTGGTTTTGTTCCCTGCATTTTTCTTGGAGCTGTCGAGCAGTGAAGATCATGTCCACTGTTCCTCTGGAGGGGCGGAAGCCATTCTGGGATTCTGGGAGGGTGTCTTCTGAGGCAGGGAGAAGGCGGTTTGCAAGGATTCTTGCAAGGATTTTCCCGGCGGAGGTTAGAAGGGAGATACCACGATAGTTCCCGCAGTCTGTTCTGTCCCCTTTCTTGAAAAGGGTGATGATGGTGGCATCCTTGAAGTCTGCTGGGAATTTCTCGGTCATCCACACCTTTTCAATGAGCTGGTGGAGTTGTTGTATCAGCTCAGGTCTACCCTCTTTGAAGATTTCAGCAGGAATCCCATCAGGTCCGCTGGCTTTGTTGTTTTTTTGTTGGCTGATGGCATTGCTGACTTCTTCCAAACTAGGCAGTGCTGCAAGCTCATCCCTGGTTTGTTGTTGCGGGATTTGTGAGAGGGTCTCTTCGGCCACATTGGAGCTGCGATTCAGCAGGTTCTGGTAGTGCTCTTTCCAACATAGTGCAATTGATGTTTTGTCCTTCAGAATTTTGGTTCCATCTGATGAGCGTAGGGGCTGTATGCCATGCTTTCTTGGTCCATAAATGATCTTTGTGGCTTTGAAAAATCCCTGAGCGTCATGGGTATCTGCAAGGTGTTGGATTTCTTCAGCCTTCTTTGTCCACCAGATGTTCTTGAGTTCTCTGGTCCTTCTTTGGACCTCAGCTTTTGCACTGGCATAGATCTTTTTCTTGGCAGCACAGTTGGTGTCTCTCTGCCATGTTTGGAAGGCTTTCCTTTTGTTATCAATCAGCTGTTGGATCTCTTTGTCGTTATCATCAAACCAGTCTTGATGTTTCTTAGTTAGGTATCCAATGCTTTCTTCGCAGGCTGTGATAATGGAGGTCTTCAGTTTGTTCCAATGTTCCTCAACATTTTTGGGGTGTTCTGTGCGTAGATGATCTTTGAGTGTTGTTTGGAGAAGGGCTCGTTTGGAGGGCTCCTGAAGGGCTTGGGTGTTCATTTTGCACCTTGTTTTTCTTCCTTGGAGTCTGCGTTTGCGGACGATCTTGATAGCCATCGTGGATCAGATTAACCTGTGGTCTGTCCAGCAGTCATCAGTACCTGTCATGGCTCTTGTGAGAAGCACATCATGGCGGTCTCTGGCACGTGTAATAACATAGTCCAAGAGGTGCCAATGCTTTGACCGAGGGTGCTTCCATGATGTCTTGAGCTTGTTTTTCTGGCGGAAGAGCGTGTTGGTGATGACAAGGTTGTGTTCTCTGCATTTGGTGAGAAGCAAGATGCCATTCAAGTTGCTGTTTCCGACCCCGTCTTTTCCTATGATCCCTGGCCACAGGTCGGAGTCCCTTCCGACTCTTGCATTAAAGTCCCCCAGGAGGATGATTTTGTCCTCCTTAGGTATCTCTGATAGGATGGTGTCCAGCTGACAGTAAAAATTTTCCTTGATGTCTTCATCAACATCTAGAGTTGGTGCATAGGTGCATATGATAGTTGCCTGTTGGTTTTTGGCAAGGTTAATTCGGAGGGTTGAAAGTCGTTCGTTGATGCCAGTGGGTGCTTCAGTCAGGTGCTTCACCAGGTCGTTTCTGATCGCAAAGCCAACTCCGTGTATTCTTCGCTCTTCTTCAGGCAGTCCCTTCCAGAAGAAGGTGTAGCCTCCCTTTTCTTCCTTCAGCTGCCCCTCTCCTGCTCTCCGGGTCTCCTGAAGGGCTGCTATGTCAATCTTAAAGTGTCCCAGCTCTCTTGCAATGATAGCAGTCCTGCGTTCGGGGCGTTCGCTGTCAGTGTTATCTAACAATGTCCGTACGTTCCATGTTCCAAAGTTCATTTTTCTTTTTTGGCCGCAGAGTGGTGACCCCTCTGGGTAGGGTCAGTCAGGGTAGGAGAGGCAGATTATGTTTATGGCACCTTTTCTAGCCCCTTCCCTGTGTGGGGTGAGCAGAGCGGATCCTAAAAAGGGCTGCTCAGTCATGGGTACAGCTGCCGGACTACTCAACTGCCTCGGTCCTTGAGGTAGAATGACTGAGTCCATATCCACCGCCCATGTGCCAGTCTGTGACTAGGGGCTTCCAGATTTCACAGTCCTGCCCCCGTCGCCACTCGCTGATCGCCATGGGACTTTTGTAGGTTTGTTTTTATTTTTGTTGGAAGACGCCTGTGCGTGATTTTTTTTAATGTATGGAGATCAGTGCACGGCCGGTCAACACACAATCTTCACAAAGTGAGGTTCCAGCAGTGGTGTGGTTAACACAACGAAAGTGGCTTCTCAGTCTGTTGCAGCCTTCTTCCGCCTTCACAGCCGTTGTAACCATGTTATCCTCCGCCTGCTCCGCCGTTGAGGTCTTTGGGTCTTTGGATTGTGCTTGGTCTGGAACCTCCCCTGCGGCCACTCCTGGGAGTGCATCACTCCAGTGGTTGTGCCCACAGGTTCATCGGAACACGCAAGCCCCCTCACCACGGCAAGGTGACAATCCATCGAGGGGGCTGCAGTTGTAGGACCTCATCACAGTAACTAGTAGTTACTGTGATGAGGTCCTGCAGTTGTAGGACCTCATCACAGTAACTACTAGATTTACCACAGATTGTGGTGAATCCGGCTAGGCCCAGCATGGGACATGAGGAATCCATTGCCCCATGCTCCGCATGGCCCTCCTTGCCATTTACCCCATCTCATGGGGGAAGCGTCTGCCACTTGACTTCCCTTTGTTGTTCTTTATGCAACACGGGAAGCTTCCCGTGTTGCCAACTTCACTCCTCTTCAAGCATGCAACCTTGCTAGAAGTAGATCAGTTTCATGGGATGGGAACCAGTAGGTTCTGTGTCTGAAGGGGGCATGAAAGCAGTGTAGAATGGGCAATTTTGCTTCTCTGGGGCCCCTTGTCTCCTTATCTCAGAAAGATGTCATAAAAGCTAGAACAGGTGCATAAATGGTAACCAGAATCTTCTGATCTCACCCTTCCTTTATTTTTGCAGTCTTCTGCAGGGTGTAAGAGCCGTTTGTATCACAAACCTGGTTCCTCAATGCTTTGAAAGATTTCAAATGTCTCTGGAGCCCTTTGCCCATACATACTGCTAGTTATAGCACTTTGATTCCACTTTAACAGCCATGGCTACAACCTATAGACTTTTGGGATTATTCATTGAAGAAAGGATCTTGGGAACCCTCAGCCAGATAATTGTCATCCAGTGCCTTTGGCCAAAGTACAAAACCCAGGAGTATTCCATAGGACATAACAATGGTAGCTAAAGTAGGAACATAGCATTTTAATGTGTAGTGTGAAATAATAGAGCCAGCATGATATAATGGAGACCCGGGTTCACATCCCTGCTTAGCCATGGAAAGCTCCTGGGTGATTTGGGGCAAATCACACTTTCTCAAGCTCAGAGGATAGCAAAGGCAACCCACTACTGAACAAATTGTGCCAAGGAAACCCTATAATAGATTAGCGTTAGGACTGGCATGACGTTAGAAATAACTTGAAGGTATACTGCAGGAGGACATGTGAAAGGGCGCCTGGTGTTCATTTGTGTCTCTAAGGGAGATGCACTTGCAGCAAAAATATCTCCTAATACACTCAGGTTCTATGCTTGTTTATTTGGACCATGGAGTGATTCATCAGTTGGATCATAAATGCTACCCTTATGCAAGTATTTTCCTACTCACATGTCAAGCTAAATTGGAAGCAGGGATGTTAATGGATCCCATTCCTTAAAATGCTGCCATGCACCCAAAAACATTTTACTTTGCATAGGCTCTCTGTAGGGCTCTGTAACTGCATTCGACTGAGTGGAGTGGTAGAGCCTCTATAATTCAGAGCAGAAATGGATGTGGAATGAAATGTAATTGAATGTCTCTTGTAGAATACATCCCATTTTTCTTATAGATGGCTACATAAAAACCTGCTTAAACACTTTTTGAATTCTTACACTGATTTTATTTTCTAATCTCAATCTACCATACATGAAAACTCCATAGATAAGCTTCATGGGGGTGTTACTTTTTTTCATTCCTTCCCAACAAAATTACTTGTCCAAGCTCTAGTTATATCCTATAATATGGCCCCTACAAAAAGAAAAAAGAAAAAAACAATCACCACTGATAATTGTTCAAGTTGTTTATTTGTTTCAAGTAAGGAAAATAAAAAAGTTTATTTTAGAAATATATTTAGCATATACACTAATTAAGTGTTAGAAATTACTCGTTCCTGCTATTGTCTAGAGTTTACCTTGTCAATCATGAATTCTGTTGCCCAGGAAACACCTCTGCACCCTTCTATAAGTTTGCCAGATATTATTTTATTTCCTGATACCACAACTGTGAGTATCACTAGCTTCTTCATCATGCCTATCTCCTGTTTCTTCTCTAAAATGGGGCTAAACTGGAAGAAGTGCAGGGAGTATTTCTCCCTCTATCTTGCAGCTCCTTAGCTGCTATCTCAAAGATGTCAGAATGTGAAAGTGATTCCCTTCTGTTATTTTTAGCTGAAAATGACACTATGGGTGATCTGCACTATATAATGAATTCAGTCTGACACCACTCTAACTGTCATGGCTCAATGCTATGGAATTATGAGAGCTGTAGTTTTACAAGATTTTTACCCTTTTCTACCAAAGAGTGCCAGTGCCTTACCATAGGTGCATCCTTAATGTGATATATCATTGTATCTTCCCTCCTGTCTTACAGGTAAAAGTGAATGGCAAAACTGTTCAATGTGCTTTTTTCCCATTCATATGTAATCTGTGGGGACTACGGGATCTGCTCTTTAAACAGAAGAGTATTCCACTGCTTTACTTCATTGCCCTTTTTGCTTCTCTGCTTCACTGTCTGCCCCATGACAGCTTCAGGTCCAGAAATTTGTTGGCAGGGAGGAAACATTTCTTGCAAAAACTAAGGTCCCTTTTACACTGCCATATAAAATCCAGATTGTTATTTGAACTGAATTATATGACATTGTAGGCTCATTTAATCTAGTTCAAATCAGATAATGTGCATTATCTGCTTTGATAACCTGGATTATATGGCAGTGTAGAAGGGGCCTAAATCTCTAACCCACAGGTTAAGTGCATGTAACAAAGGAAGCTTGGTGTCTTCACTAGGCTGGGCCAATATGAGTGAATGTGAGGAAACTTTCACTACTCCTAGTGAACTATTTAGCTACAATCTCAGTAGCAAAACGGGCACTATCAACTTTCTACCCATGCTGGGGTTATGGCACAGGACCACCTCCCAAAACTATTGAAGGAAACACGGGAAGGCCTTCCTGGAGGGAAGCCAGGTGGCAATGCTCCCCCCCTCCCAATGGGATGAGGGAGAAGATAAGGCAGGCAATGTGGGGAGTGGAGCAGCAGCTTCTCCAGACCCCCTTCTGGGAGCCCATGAATTTGGTCCAGTGCGGGGTGAATCCATGGACCTTTATGATAAGGTCCTAAGAATATCTGTGGTCTTCCAATCTCCTCTGGAAGCTGACCATAGACTCACATTGGAGGATCTAGAAATTAAAAGAGCCATTCTCTAGAAATGTCTATGTCCCCTAACATGACAGAAGGAAGTTAACCATAGTGTCATATGGGAGGACCTAGAGATTCTTAGAACAGGCTTAATCAAAGCTCTGAATAACCAAATCCAAAAAAGTCAAAACCCCAAATGCCACAAAGAAAGCTCTAGCTATCCTCTTGGTCCCACCATGCTTGGCTGGCCACTATTTCCATGAGAAGATCTCAGGCATGGAAGAGCCCCAAAAGTCACCAGATTTGACTGTCAACAATACATTCTTCTGTAAGTTTTTCTTCAGTTATTATTAAGAGATACGCTCAACTTGAGTAGATCAGTGTGGTTATACGAACTTCAGTGGTTGTCTTTTTCCTCTACCCTTGCACCCTATTTTGATAATTTTATATAATTTATATTCAATTTTTTGCAAATTGTCTAACAATTTCTTTTAATCAGCATTCTGTAAAAGTACCAAAGAAAGTTGTTTGTTTCTCCTAGTTAAAAACTACAAATGCAAATTAATGGCTGAAATGCATACTACATAAGTTTGCATCAACTTCCAAGAACTTTGTTTTGTACTTTATTCAACTTCTATTGCTATGATTCCAGAGATAGATAGAAAGCAGAAGAAGCAAATCAATGTGAAACATTTACCAATATCAGAGTTCTTTAGAGCTTACCTATCATCACATTGAATTTGGCTGGATTTCCTTTTCTTTCTTTATTTTTAAATTTCATTAGAATCCCTTGAACTTTAACTGAACCATAAAGCAACTGTGAAGAGTTTAATAGCTGCCCTCCAAGGATTGAACTTATCCATTGGATCTGCTATTTATAGGATCCATTAGTACCAAATGTCGGGGTTGCTTTTGTAGTAATCATTAACAGTAGAAAGACTGTTTCTGCCACATTGGCTGCTGCTTGTGCGTCTCCAAAAATATCCATCAAAAGAGTGCTATGAACTGTTTCTTATTTGATCAAATCCCCAGTGGTAATTTGTTTTTATTTGTGTTTTTGGATGCCTCACATTGAATCTTCCATTGCTCAGCAAAGCTTCACTCTCAGCTCTGCCTCCTCCATACATTTCATTTTTAAAAAACCTACCATGACCTAGGTCATAAAAAGTTTCTGTTATTTAGAAGACTTCCAGACAACAAGAAAAATACTAGGATATTGATGATGGAATAAAGCATTGTTTATGTCAATATTTCTTAAACTGTGGGTCCCAACTCCAAAGGGGGTCTCTTAGCTTAATGTTGGAGTCATGAAACATTTGGCAATAGTGACATAGTTGCTGTTTTAGGCACTCACATGAATCTGTTGTGAAGTGTTTATGGTGAATTCTGCTGAAGAGGTTTCAGATGTACTTCATAAAAAGGAAAATGAGCCTCTTTAACAAGTCTTGCACATGCTGATTTATCAGTAAATGTTTGATTTTTAGTATCTATTTTACATACAAATAATCAGTTTTCAAGTTTGCAAGGATTGAAATGAAATTAGTAGCCACAGACCACTGTTTGCAGTATTGACTGCTGGAAGGAATCTAAGGGTGGAAACTGCTAAATAATCATTCTGAACATCAGAATATGAAGAACCAGGAGTCTCAGTCCCAAACATATGATGGGAAAAGCTGCCTTCTTTGGAGTCAGTCAGAAGAACTGCATGTAGTAAATGTGGGATGAGATGTAAAGCAGACAGATGTGGTTGCTGCTCAGTCGTTTAGTCATCTCCGACTCTTCGTGACCGCATGAACCAGATGTGGTGAACTAGGCAAAACAATTAGTTGTTTGTGCAAGCAAGTATTTTATGCCGCAGGTGGACCATATCAGCATGGTCAGGGGGCATTTTTCACACACACTAGGACTCGTGGCCTTCAGTGGTTTAGAAAGGAGTTTGAAGCCTCACTTTTGTTATTTTTTTCCCCTAAAGACTTTCTCAAATTTCTGGCTTGTGAAAAATTATTGTGAACGGCTTCATGCCTCCCCTTACAAAAGAACCATTCTTACAGAATGCTTCTAGAGATGTGATTTTTCTTTTTCTTTTTCTGCAAATCAACGGTTGGAGGCTATCTGGAGCTTCCAAAACAGGAAACGCTTAAATGCAGGCTGCAGGCTGTCTTTGACCAGTCCTCCTTTATACCTACCATTTGTTTACCAAGTTTCAGGAAAGTCTTTATTCTGTCGGGCCAGAGGAAGCTTCCTCAAAAAAAGCAAATCTAGTCAATAATAATAATACTGGGATCTTCGCGCATCATCTGAAAATACATCACACAGTCCTAGACACTTGGGAAATGTTCGACTTGTGATTTTGTGATACGAAATCCAGCATATCTATCTTGTTCGCTGTGTTATACAATAATATAATGATAATAATAATAATAATAATAATAATAATAATAATAATAATAATAATTTATTTATATACTGCCCTGTCTCCTCAAGAGGACTCAGGGCGGTTTCCAACATAACAAAACATTCAGTTGCCAAAAATAAACCATATTTATTTTATTTATTTATTGGCTCCATTTATACCCCACCTTTCTCACCCTTAAGGGGACTCAAGGCGGCTTACACATGGCACAGTTTGATGCCCCAAAACACATATAAAATCAAAGCTTAAAATATTAAATATTTTAAAAATTAGACATAAAAATTTAAACATTACAACAGTTAAAAACCATGCAACAAATTAAACATAGTAAAAAAATAAACATAAAACAAGAGCATACAATTCAAAACAATCACAAAGATTATAATCCAGTTACAACATGCTCCATCAACAGAGCCAAAATACAATGATTAGGGCTTCAGGATGGGCATGGCCAACTATAAAGTGCTCATCAAAATACCTCTCAGTGAGACTACTATAATATTCTCCCTGAGTCGTCTAAATATGTCTTAGAGATTACTGAGTCTGGGGCCATTGTTCAGATGGTCAGAGAATATGTCTGCTTTGCTGGGGCAGCCCACATCCCACTTCCTCTGTTCACCGCTGCTGCTTCTAGCCAACCACAGGGCTCCATGCAAGCTCTTCTCCATCATGTGGGACCTTGCTGACATCAGAATTGGATATCTGTGTGACCAACATAAAATCATAGAATAATAGAGTTGGAAGAGACCATATGGGCCATCTAGTCCAGCCCCCCTGTCATGCCGAAAAGCACAATCAAAGCAGGTGATCTCTCCATCTTACTCGTGGTCATGTGGATGCCGCATTCTAATGTGGGTAGGGCAGCCTGAATGACCAAGAAGGGGGGGATCAGTTGATGAGCACAGGGAAAGGGTGATGTTATCTGTGTCCAGTCTCGACAGTGGATCAGACCAAATAGGACTCTCTCCAGCTCTCAACACTGCCTTGAAGCCATGACATCTCCACAGAGTTTCCAATGAACTCCAGAGTCTGCCCAAAGCAGAGCTATCCATTCAGGGTGAATCCGGCGGGGTTTTTCTTTTTGTGCATGTGTAGAGAATCCCTACCTGGGACTACTCTTGAAAAAATGTTTAGAAGGTACAGCTGGGGAAACTTTAGTGTCTCATTTGTTGACTGGCAAGACACATCACTTTTATTGTACCAAGTGAATTGGCTTCCAAACAATTGTAATGATTCCTCAAGGTACTTATTTTAATCTACAAAGCTCTAAATAGAATACCTGAAAAACCCAATTCCTTTTGTGCAAACTTGTCTAGACTTTGTGGTTCTTAATATTGCAGGTTCCTCTTTCCCAATTTGTTTGGTTAGTTAGTATCTGAGACGTTTTAGGCAGTTTTTTGAAAACTGTCTTCCTAAATCATACTCTGTGACACAATAACACTTATTTTTTAAAAAATAGAAATGGAGATGAGGTAGCGATATACTTTTGATAACCTTCTGCATCCCTTGATTCTTCAAAGGCAGTAAAAAGTCCATCCCCAACAATACACTTACATGCACATGCACACACATGGAATCATCAACGATCAACTGAAACAGCATATTTGGTGGTAAAGTGCATGGAATATGGCATTATTTCTCATAAAAGGAAGAAGTTGTAGGTTCTTTATAGTCAAAAGGGTTTAATTCAAAGAACCAAAACAGTTATCTCCTGTTCTTCTGTGCACTAGCAGCCAACAAACATAAAATTGGGGTGTTGTGTGGTTTCCGGGTTGTATGGCCGTGTAAAACCAACAATACCACCTAAAAAGCAACATTAAAAAGAATTGTGAAATATACACGTACTATATCTAGAGAATTTACATGCTGCTTTTCAACATCAGCTCCCAAAATGAAACATTTGAGTAGATGTTATCTGTTATTCACCCACCCAGCACTTTTGCAATGATTGCAATGAATACAAATCTCACCTTGACAAATTATGGACACATTGTTGATCTGACACACTTGCTGCTGACTGAAGGCAATAATTCTATTAGTATTCTACTGAAAACAATTTATTATAATAATGAAGTATGTATCGTCGAAGGGTTTCATAGCCGGAATCACTGGGTTGCTGTAAGTCTTTCAGGCTGTATAGCCATGTTCCAGAAGCTTTCTCTCCTGACGTTTCACCCACATCTGTGGCAGGCATTCCTCACAACCTCTGAGGATGTCTGCCACAGATGTGGGCAAAACATCAGGAGAGAAAGCTTCTGGGACATGGCCACACAGCCCAAAAGACTCACAGCAACCAATAGTGAAGTATTGTTTATGAGATAAAACAACATTTAGTGGTATTTGTCAAGAATCAACTCGCATGCATACATGTATACATAAATACCAGTTGATTCATGGTACAAATAATAATAATATATTATAAACTTTATATTCCATTCTAGCTCCCCGAGAGGACACAGAGCAGATTACAGGTATATATATGGCAAACATTCAATGCCATTATACAATTGACAAAGACAGAACAATATATAAACAGAGGCAGGCTTCCCTCTTCTTTCCAACTCCGGCATCTGGAGGCTGTGCTTGACTCGGCCATGGGAAGGTGCTGTTGCTCCATTCTTCCAAGGAGCTTTGTTGTTCATAGATGCCTTCCTGATTGGACCACAAGCATGTTTTTCAGGGGTACCTATTTATCTAGTCTCATTGCTGTTTTCAGACTGCTAGGTAGGCATACGCTAGGTCGACAACAGGAGCTCACCTTGCCCCGGCTTGAACTGCTGACCTTCCGGTCAGCAAGATCTTCTGTACCTGGCAGTTAACCTGCTGTGCTATGCCATGACCTTGAATATGTCACTCTATTCATCTGTCTGTCTTTCTGTTTGTCTGTCCATCTATCTATCCATCTATCTACTTTTCAAACTCTATTTCATTACAAGAATCTAGATCAGAGATTGGCATCTGGCCCATGGTCCACATGACCACTGGCCCATTTTTGTAGTTCCTAGCTTGTTCAATCCTCACCTAAAAAGGTAATCCAAAATTGACTTCTGAAAGTATCCAGTAGAAACAGTTTTCTTTTAAAGTAAGAATCAAAGCTTTCCTTTAGTGAGAGAAGAGCAGATCTTTTCATTCCTCCCCTAAAAATTAGGTGTGTATATCTCGGGGGGGGGGGGGGGCAGGATTGGGGGTAGTGGGGACTATTTAAATACTGGCTTCTGAATACCTTGAGTCTCAGTAAGGGTGCAACTCAGATCAAAATTGGACCCTTGTTCCACCAAAGTTGCTCATCCCATATTAGATCCAAATCAGGACCTCATCACAAAGGCCCATGGATTCACCATGCATTGTGTGTCATGTAGTAAGCTCCTTCCTGAAAGGGGAGAACAAATAGTGTAGGATGGATCAAGTAGCCCGTCTGATGAAGTTGATAGTCAAATTTTGATAGTGATCAAAAGATCCTTTCAGAAATTCAGTTATAAAACAGAGTAGAAGCAGCTGGGTAGGAATAGACTGGCCTTCAGTATACCACTTGGGTTGGTGTTACCCAGTTCAGTAAGTCATAGTGTCACTTTACATGAGCCACTTTCAGGGCCAAACCATACCACAATATTGTAGCTAAAATACCAGAAAAAATTACAAGATCAGCAACAATAAAAAAACAACAACAATGAAAACAACGAAGTGTGCTTGTAGCACATGCAAACAAAACCATGTGATTTGAAGTGCCATTGTAACTGAGTGACAATGACAGTGCTGATCTCATCGCATACACATTAGAAAGGATAAAAAGAAAATCAGCATAGAGTTAGCATTATAGGTATGTTGATAACAGTATGTATATGCTAGACTTATGAAAAATGTTTTATAGTTACTTCTAACTTCTGAGATATTCCTTTTTTTAAAATATAAAATAATATATTTCTGCAGAAAACCTGCACGAACATTTTCTGGGCAATTCTTTCCATACAACAACCTATTTCCAATTCTCTCACACCAGAAGTGACTTGCAGTTTCTCAAGTTGCTCCTGACACAAAAAAAATCTATGCATTCACTCAACATTAAACACTTGATTGATGAGTTTAATCTAGTTGGCATTAATCAACAGGACATCACCCATAGTGTGCATTCGAATATTGCCTTATTTAAGTGCATGTAACAAAGGAAGCAAATTATATCCCACTATGAATAAGCCATTCATCCCTTTTTTAGTGTATTTGGGAAATCCTGTGATAGGGAAAAAACGCTAGACGTCACCAGTTTTTGCTGTATGAGTCGATAACTGCCTGATGTTGCCAATTCATTCTGGATAATTCAAGAAGTCTTTCAAATACCAGTAACATTTTTACATTTGCTGTAAATGGGCAGTAAGTGTTTTACAAAAGCACATTTGCTGTGTTTATATGGGGTTTTTTTTTCAAACGTCATAATTACAATACAGTGATACCTATGATCCCATGGGATGTCATGGCTACATCCCATGGGATCATAGGCAATATGGTTTGGGCAGGTACTAGAAGAACCTTCTGGATGAGAATGCCAAAGGTCCCTCCCTAAACTGCAAACCCCGGGATTCCATAGAATGTTGCAAAAGCAATTAAACTAGTATCAAACTGCTGTGATTATACTATGTTAAAGGACACCAACAGCAAGTATATTTTTTCAGAGTGATAGTCTACCTCACATTCAGGTGCAAAGAATCCAGTATTTCTTTGGTACCCAGAATGTAACCCAAAAATTAGGAGTCTATCTAGTGGAAGAATAAAAAACATCCAGGTATCTGGGGGCTAATTTTGATTTTATTATCCTCCTGTGGGCTATGGCCCCCACTGCCAAATTTCCCAATGTGATGGCAGCTAGAGATTGATTTTCCCAAACACATGAGGGAAACAAACATTTTGGTGCTAAAACAAGGCAGATGGAGAGCATATGCTCTCTCAACCAAGAAATTATTGTGGAAGGAGTGTATTCTCCTACAGCATTCCAGTCTTCAACTGGAATGTGGAGCCTGAGTCAGCTACTTCATTCTGCCTAATATTAGAGTTGCTCCTAAAAACAAAATCTCTGTCGTGCTATATGTTGCTTTTGTTTACACCCAAGCTTGCCCACTCACCCCTTACCTTTACTTCAGAACCATTCTAAGCTAAAATGTTCAGTTCCTAGAAACAGTGTTAGTCCATCAGACATCAAGTGTTCTGGACAGAGAGAGTAGAGTATTCACATGAGAGAGCTTTTTAGGGCCCATCTACACAGTACCTAAAACATGGGATTTCCCGTGTTAAAAGGGGTGTGTGACTACATGATGTTAGTACTAAATGCGTGCCAATTCGCTGCAACAGCCAAAAAACGTAGGATAAAAAGTTCCCCTTTTATCCCAATTCTGGCCAAAAATGTGCATATTCGCATTACTATATCCTTGCACTCACCAAAAACATGTGATTTCCTTCCCTGTGAAGGCTACTCCAGCACATGTTTACTTTTTTAAAGTCCAAAACAGCTGATCAGCTGATTGGGCTGTGAAATTTAAAGGATTTAAAGGAATCATGAATGAAGAGCAATTAGAACTCTCTGAAACTCTTTACTTTAAACTGTATAATATTAAGCAGAGCTTGAACAAACAATTAGGGGAAAGGAGAAATTTGGCAGAATTTTTAAAATTCACTCTATTATGTGCTGAACATCATATGTACACATGCGAATCTGCTTATATTACAATATTTATAATTCAGCGCATAAAGAAGTGAATTTTATAGATGTCTCCCATCCGCCCTTCATCTTGTTCCAAGACAGAGGAGACCTGTAAGGACAACAGGGGAAGAAATCCCAAGATCCACAAGTCTTACATAATTTCTTCCTACTAGAGGTTCTAGTTTAAATGAGATAGTATTTTAAAAGGTTTCATTATTCTGGCCAGTCCATTATGACAGGGCGCAATTGCAGGTATAGGTTGAATTATCTGGAATTCCCAAATCCAAAAAACAAAAAAACCTGAGGTAGTGATGCTTTGCTTTCTGATGGCTCAGTACAGGCAAACTTTGTTCCATGCAGAATTTTCTTTTCAAATTTGTGTATAAAATTACATTCAGGATACATGTGTAAAGTATATATGAAACATTAATGAAATTTTGTGTTGAAACATGGGCCCCATCTCCAAGATTCCTCATCTGTGTACATCTGTGCAAATGCAAATATTTCAAAATCCAGAAAGAATTCTGAAATTCAAAACACTTCTGGACCCAAGCATTTTGGGTAAGGAATATTCAGCCTGTATCTGTATGAGAATCCAAACCTGTCCATTTTTATAAAAGGAGTGATCTACTTAATCATATTATATTTATTTTACTGAACTAAGAACATCCTCTATATCTGTTTTACAACAAACTACACTTAGGGCAGCACAATAGGGACAGAAATAATAGTCATCGTTTAAAAATAGTAGGGTATTTCAAATGTCAGGAAAAGATGGTAAGGAGAATCCTAGAACTTTTTCTGTATTAAACACACATGAAGCTGCATTTTCTGCAAAGCAAACAACTAACACTTCTGCACAGAAAACAGGTTTTCCACACAGCAGGTTTCATGCACAGAAACCTTATTTTCTGTATTCATAATTTGTTTTCTCTCTGCCAGAAATGCTGTTTGAAAACTGTATTGTTTTCAAAAAGTTTCTTTAAGCAAGGATTAAATGGTAAAAGGTATTCATTCTTGTGTGGGAGAGTGGAATATCTGAAGTTTTACATTCCTACAATACTGTAAGTGTAGAGGATTGCAACCTTAGTCTACAACCATTGTTTGTGGAAGGCTCCATTTTTTATTAATTTTTTCGTTATATCTCTTCCATTAATGTGCTCTTGTTTGTCTTGTTGGGAATCCTGTCTCAGAAGAAGTATCTGCAAGGATAGTCCAAGTAGTAACAGCTGAAGCTGTGGCAGTTCTGAAAGGTGAACAGGAAAAGGAAGCCCAGCACAAAGATCAGCCAGCACCATTACCTTTAGGTAAAGCAAGTCATCTCAGCTGGATGTTGTGTTGTAAACAGCAAGCTTTTGCACTGTAGCTGTGGTCTAGCTTTTTTGTGCATTAGTTTGTTCATTTATTTTAGGTATTGCAAGCTGAGATACTGGTTGCACATTCATGTCACAAAAAGCCATGGTTTATGTCAGCTATGGTTTGTTGCTTAAGCCATGAATTTCATAGCAGATGATCAAACAAAGCATTGCTTGATTTTCCCCCATTCCTAGTTTGCTTCTTTTTTTTTTTTGCTTTGCATTTGGTTTGCTTTGCTGTTGGCTTTTTGTCAGCAAATATTCCAGGGTGGGAAGGTGGGGAAATGAGTAAAACAAGTTACAGATAAAGGTAGTGATGTTATCACATGTCATTTTTAAACAAGCCTATTTAATAAAGCTTTTTAAGTATACTAAAATATTGATTTCATGGGATGCCATTCTAATTCAGCCACATGCCCAAGGGACTATCTTTGATCATAAACATATGAAAGACTATCAAGGTTTCAAGGTGTGGATAATTCTTCTTGGGGAGGAATTTTAAAGTGACCATTTATCTATTGTGTTATATGGAAGGAGGGAAGGAGGGAGGGAAGGAAGGAAGGAAGAGTTGATCCAAGAGTGATATATGTTGAAATAATTTGCTGAGTGGCACCCTAAAACTGAATGTTATGTAATTATATCTGCCAAAATACTCTAAATATAGGAAGTTCTGCAGAATGAAAATCCATCTATTTATGGACAAATAGTCACATTAGAAGATATAAAAGAACCCAGTAGCACTTTTGAAACTAACTGAGAAGAAGAAAATTCTAGCACAAACTTTTTGGAACTTAGTCTGTTCACACTCGAGTGGAATGAGTCTATGAAACTTCCCAGTTTATGCAGAATTGCACACATATTATTGTGTATGTTATTATGAATAAAATATTAGGTGTGGCTTGAATCAAGGTTGGCATCATTAAAAAAAAACCCTAAGAGATACATAGCATCACTATGCAGTGGTGTCTGATGGCTTCTACGTTCAGGGTGCAGTGAATGAACCGTGGGTTATATTTCAGACTATCAAAGGAATTATCCGTGGTGCTATACCAACTTTGGGGAATAGGATGCAGCATCTTGAATTTGCTTTTGTGTGCCTTTTCAAGTCATTGCTAAGTTATGGTGACCCTAAGGTGAACATATCAGAGGGGCTTTCCTTTGTTTTCCTCTGAGACTGAGAGCAGAATGTGTCTTGCACAAGATTGCCCTGTGGGTTTTCATGGTTGAGTAGGGATTTGACCCGAATTTCTCAGAGTCCTGGTCCAACATTCAGGTTGCTATACCATACCGGCTTTGTGCTATATCAAAAATGTGCATTGTAGATATCACCTTTAAACTCTGGACTGGAACACAGAGCAGATTCATTGCACCCATGATATGAGAGCTACCAGCTACCACTGGGTCTATGGGGGGAAATGCTAATACTCTACAGAGATCTGTAGAAATACTTGCATGTTTACAAAATGTTTCTCTTGAAATTGCATGCAGCAATTAGAACAGTGGGGACAGTGAAAATGAAATTAATTATTTCAAATTCCAGTTAGGTTCAGTGGAAAAGACTTGCGTTTGTACTACATTCCCTTGTTGAGATTAATGGAACTTAAAACATTGGCCAAATATTGCCCATTATTTTTAGGATATAATTTAGAAAATGTTGCTTGGAAGTATTTCTTGCACACCTAATAAAGCTACTGTTTGCTCCCACCATTTATATGTATTTCATATATTATAGTTGGATGCTTGCGTTGAGGTTGTTTCCTTGGCTACTGGCCATCCTTCAAATGATCCATTTGTAGTCATTTGTAGACAAAGAGAAAGTGGTGTTATGAAGTATTTTAAATAAATCTTTAAACTTAAGGAAACAGTTAAATGTTACTCTTTCAAATACATGTAAATACAGTTAATCTATGGTTGAGTTCCCTCACATTTTGCATCCCCCTGCCCTGGACTTTAGTGTTTGTTTGTTTGTTTTCTTCCTCTACTATTTATTTTTCTTGAAAGCATGTAATAATTATAATGTCGAACCATACCAATGTTGGTGTTTATAGGTACTTTTTGTTAAAAGAAATGTATTTGAAGACATTGGAGTACATTTCTGTGCATAATGCTGCATCTTCCAAAATGAATGATTACTGTTGTGTATACTGAGAAATGTAAAAACTAAATATTTGTATTGTATGGATTTGAGATGTTATGAGATGTTGCTAGCCTCTTTCCCTGCAAATGTTCCTGTTGGCATATCCCGTTATCAAAATAAGTAATCATTGTGTCTCATGTTTACTGTTCGATCTTTAGCAGTTGAAGAAACAACTAACCTGCCTCCATCCCCGCCCCCATCTCCTGCTTCAGAGCAGACTGGAACATTGGAAGAAGGTAAGACTCCCCTCCTGGGCACTGCAGGGTCCATCTTTAAGGAGAGAAATCCAGGGATCCTAGTGAGCGAGGTAGGAGGATGATTCTGACAGCCTTCACTTTTAAAAACATGAGCAATTTTTGTTTTGATAATAAAAAATTATTAACTGTATAGGATTCTGAAACACCAATAGACACCACTCAATAGGTGCCTGTATGTATGTATATATGTAAGTAATTATTTCTCCCTGTATATGTTCTTGGTGATATCTGAGGTGCTTACTGATAGCAATATAGGAGTTATATGTAGTGCTTATTTGCGGGTTTGGTTTTTGTCGATTTGATTATTTACAAAAATGATTAATATAAGGCACTTGCATGCAGCACCAATTCTGCACCAAAGCAGGTTTAAGAAACCCACTTTGGCACGGATTCCCATTCCCACTCCTCCCAAAAACCTGGGCTTTCCTGGGAAGGTTGGCTACATTTTCATTTTTGGGGGCTGGGGAAGAGGGTTAGGTGCCATCCCGGACCTTTGGGCTCCAGGAGCCCAAAAGATTTGGGATGGCAAATGGGGACTCACCCCTGGGTAGTTCTGGAACTTCCCAGGGGTGAGTCCCCATAGGCCCAATACACCATTTGACCTGGGCCTTTCAGGAAGGCCTGGATCTAAAGGGGTATCTAATTAATTCGGAATAACTGAGGTTATTCCAAATCAATTCGTTTTTACCAGGTGTTGCTAGAATGCCCCTGGTAAAAACAGACAGGTCTTGGTTTTAAAGTCTGTCTGTCTGGGCTCATGTTCTCACTAAAATCTCTAATTCCTCTAGCATGATTCTGTAGTCAACTTCTGGCTGACATTGTCCATAGAATCGTTCTGGGTGACCTAAAGATTCCTAGAGAGAACACTTCTCTAAGCATTTGTAAGTCCTCCAGCATGATTCTATGGTCAACATATATCCAAAGGTGACCACGGAGTTGTAATGAAGAACCTAGAAATTCCTACATAGTTGTTTTCTCTTTTTAACAGAGGTCCAGCACCTTTGAGCCCAGAAAAGCAAAGAGACTACTGTACTATTGAAAAGATATTTCAGCTGGAATTTAAAAGGGAAAGAGAACATTCTATCAGGCATGACTTTTCTCATCACTGTCAAACCAGTGAGAAAAAATATACCTGGATAAAGGGCCAAGAATTGTACCTTTCTCTGCAGCAGGGCATTATCCAGCATCTAAACTAGGAAAGCCACACCAGATGAGAAAGATCCAAAGGGCAGTGGTTCTCAACCTATGGGTCTCAGATGTTTTGGCCTTCAACTCCCAGAAATCCTAACAGCAGATAAACTGTCTGGGATTTCTGGGAGTTGTAGGCCAAAACACCTGGGGACCCACAGATTGAGAGCCACTGATCTAGGGAGATGAAAGCCAGTTGCACATCCTGGGAAAAGTCATTGAAAAGACCTTCTCCTGTGTTCCCACAGGAGGTGATGGGACATAGAGAAGGCCTTTTTCAGAGATTCTCAAAACATGGACAGGCTAATTAATATAAGGAGTCCTTCAAATAACCTGGACTAGAACTATAAAGGACTTTAAAGGTCTTAACCACCACTTTGAATTGTGCATGAAAATGAACTAGATGCCAGTACAACTACTGCAAGGGACTTGTCCATGAATGCATTTGTGTATTGCACACAGGTATGCATGGTTGCTCATTGTGCATTACACATACACATGGGCAAACACAATTGGTTGTACAGTTGGTTTCATGACACTGCTCTGTACAAATGCCAAATCAATTTGTAAGTGTAAAAGTTATGCTCATTCCTCAGTGTAGGATTTGGACCTTAGGGATAGGCATGTCTTTAGCTCACTGAAGTCATAAGGGATGCAGGGAAGGAAAAGAAGTTATGGATTCTGTACAGCTGCATGTGTTCAAGGAATATCACTTGGTTCTGTCCATCATAAAGGGGCAGGAAGGCTGCTTCAAATATCGTGACACAATCAGAATGTTTAAATCACCCTTCTATTATATTTGTTCCACAATAATCCTTTCAATCTGTGTAAGCAATGCCCACAAAAGAAATCTCACCTGAGTTGAATTAATCAGCATATGAACACATTGTCACCCATTAGAGTGGTTCTGCTTTTCGAGAACAAGTGTTGCTGTTATGAACAGCATGTACCTTTTAATATTTTTCTAAGAATGTAAATAACTGGAACTGGTATATTTAATATGGTTCTTATTATTCCAGATATCAGGTATCCCAAGCCATCCACTTTAATATCCCCTCATTTTGAGTGATTACGAACGTGTTTAATATCACCTATCAAATCCAGAGGAACTGAATGTGTTTAATACTGGAAAGCTCGTAGTGGTTTATTTATTTATTTATTTATTTATTGAAATGCAAACCTGTCTCTGGATACTTCTTTTTTGTATTCCGCACCCATTAACTGGGCTACTGTATAGTACATCATTGTTGTTTTATAAAACAAACAAAAACAGCCTTATAGCATCTTAAAGACTAACAAATTCTAATTGGAGTAACCTTTGGTTGGCTAAAACCCACTTCATCATACGCATTTTATGAACTGGATGACAGATCATAAAAATAAATGTTAAAAGTTTTTAAGATGCCAGAATTGTCCCCTGCAAAAGATTGCCAGATAACAACAACAACAACAACAACAACAATTTATTTGTATTCCACCCTATCTCCCTGAGGGGACTCAGGGTGGATTCCAGCATATACAGAGACACAAGGCAAACATTTAGTGCTTTGAAAGAATGAAACACAGACACACAGATTTTATTTATTTCGTGTCAAAAGCATTGCATAACAAATACATTTAAAAATGATGAAGAAAAAATATATAGAGGAAATCACAAACAACTAAATAGTTTTAGACCAGAAACGGGCAATAGCAACCGCATTGTAAAGGCTTTATCTGTGTGTCTGGGAGTGGGGCTCATCTCCATTTCTAAGCTGAAGAGCCTGCATTGTCCATAGACATATCTTGGTCATGTGGCCAGCATGACTGTATGGAGCACCATTTATCTCTCCCCCCCCAAGGCAGTATCTATTGATCTACTCACATTCGAATAGCTTGGCAGGAGCTGGGGCTAACAGCGGGAGCTCACCCCGTCCCGCATATTCGAACTACCACCCTTCCAGTCAGCAAGTTCAGCAGCACAGTGGTTTAACCCATTGTGCCAGAGTCCCCTTGCAACCTTTTTTGAAAAAAAATTTTTAAGTATTTTTCAGAAGAAATTTGTAATATGCGTATATGTTGATCATTTGTTATCTAGAATTCCAAAATCTTAAATACTCCAGATTTGTCCACATGAATGGCTGAGATAATTTAATGTATACAGATTTGGTTTATTTCACAACATTATTTAAAATATCTTTTAAACTAAGTATTTAAGGTGTATACTAAACATAAATGAAGTTTGTGTTTCAGTGTGGTTCCCAGATAGCTCATTGTGTATATATCTGCAAATACAAGCATTCCAAAACATGAGAAAATCTGAAATCCCAAACACTTCTGATCATAAGCATGTCTGGTAAGGGATACTCTTCCTGTAGTAGTGTCTACTATATATGTGCATGGGGCAATAGGTTAAGTTAGAATTACTGACATGATAGAGCTCCTCTCAGAATATGTCACTTCCAAATGGCATAGAAATTGTACTGTATGTTTGAATGCTCACCTTTATGGGGAAAATACACATATACATTTCTCCATAATTTTTTTTAAAAAAAATACTTAAAGAGAAAAATGAAAGTTCCCCCAATAAGCCAACTTTCTGTTGAACTTGCTTTAAAAAAATTGCTATGCACTGTTGCATCCTTTGATTGTTCTTGAAAGAAGTGAGAGCCAGAAGTGTTATATACTATCTAAAGCAACTTTCTGACTCTTCAAAATATTGAAATGATCCCTTAGATTTCTTGATTGATAATAGTTGAGTGACAAGTGACATTATTTTTGCAGAATAATGATTGTCATCATGGTAATAAAAACCTTATTAATCAGTGAAACCATTGAAAGAAATAGGAGAACATTATTTCTAAAGTGAGGGCTGTATTTGCAGCAACTCTCTGTTAAGCATACTGTTCCCATTTCTGGAGCTGATCCAAATTGAAGAGCATTTGATGTGTAAATTATTTAAATCATAACAAATTGGAATTGACATGTGTATAAGTTGGGTAACATGTTTGTCAGAAGCATAAATGGAAATGAATTATGGACACAATCAATAACTCTGGCCTAGAACCAATGGCTAGCATAAACCCATCAAGTCCCTTTGATTCAGCAGGTCTACTCTACTTGAAACTAACAATTGTATTTATGTATGTATACGTGATCATTTTATAACTGTGTATTTCTTGTGTTGTCTCAGTGTACTGATTTTCTGCCACACAGTGATACTTAAAGGCATTCACTCTGAAAAAGACATACATCTCACATTTAAAGGTTTATTTGACTACTCCTCTTTCTTGGGTAACTTCTTTGGTAACAAGCATTGCTTCAAGTTGGGTTTTCAGATACCATTATAAAATCTGATCCAAGTAGCAGTCATTAACATAATTGCAATTGCCCCCCGTCGGCCTCAGTTTTGTGCAAATGTACAACAATTTCAGACTTTTAAGGCTTTCAAGTGCTTGATTTATTTAACTAGCAGCATGTTTTTCTGTAAAATGTTTCCAGGTCATTGTGACTCAGTAGATCAAGTTGTTCCCAGTGTGTTAGCTCTGCACTATTATTATTTTTAAAATGTATTTTTAGAAACCAACCAAATATCACCATTTGGACAAGACGCTAAAACCACAATGTCTGTTTGTCTGTGCCATCAAACCACCTGTTGATTTATAGTAGTTCCACAAATTTTGTAGGGTTTTCTTAGACAAGGAATACTCAGCAGTAGTTTTGCCAATATCTTCCTCTGCAATATAGCCTATAGCTGCACCTGGTATTCATTGGCCATCTCCCATCTACTTAGAATAGAAACAAGTAACAATTATATGGGAGTACGGTTGACCCTACTTAGCTCCCAGTATCAGATGAGATCTAGATCCTTTATGGTATTTACTGATAAGCTTTATTCAGCACTTTACCCCCAGCCCTGACCATATAGTCTGCTTTTTGCACAAGTCCTTGCCCTGCCCTTTCTTATCTGATCATGCCCACTATATTCCAGGTTACAGGTGGCCGATGTTGGTTTTGATACATTTTTATGATGTTTTTATGCTCTACTAGTTTTAATTGTTTTAATTAGATTGTTTAAATTATATTATACAGTATGTTACTATGTTTTTAATTGTGTCTTAGTTTTGTTTGTTTATGCCAGGCTTGGTCCCCATGTTAACTGCCCCGAGTCTCTATGGGGAAATAGTGGTGGGATATAAAAATAAAATTGTTATTATTATTATTATTATTATTATTATTATTATTATTATTATTATTATTATTAAAGCTATGTTACATGTACATTTGTTCAGCTATACAATTTGAGATAAAATTCAATAACTCTCTTAGTACCCCTGTTATTACTCGGCTAATACTCAAATGTTGGATTAAGAATTATACAAAACAAAGCTTGGTTTGGGTTGACTATCCCTTATCCAAAATGTTTAGGACCAGAGGTGTTTTGGATTTTGGAATAACTGTATACACATATAGTGAGATATCTTGGAGATTGGGCCCAATTCTCAACATAGAATTCATTTATGTTCCATATACACATAGCCTGAAGGTAATTTTATGGACAATGTTTTAATGATTTAGTGCATCAAACAAAATGTATGTGCAGTTAGCCATCAAAAAATAAAAGTGTCATTATCTCAGCCACATATGTAGACAGTTTTGGTTCTTGGAGTATTTTGGATTTTGACATTCCAAATAAAAGGTGCTAAATTTGTAGATGCAAGTATTTGAAGACTTTTCCCTCTAAAAATGCAGCAAACCCTCCTTTTTTAAAAAAATGGAATATGAATGGTCATGAGTGATGGTGGAATAGGAAATAACTTTTGGGTGAAGCATCCATCCACTGCACTTTGACAGTAGTAATCTTGTTAGTGGGTTGCCTAGCCTAGAACTAGTGGAGGGTGATTTCTTTCAGTCATCCTATGGTGAAAATCACTGTGTAGTAGAGATGACAAAGGTGGATGTGGCTAACCATGCAAACACAAATGAGAAAGAGCAAGAGGATGAGTGGGAGAGAGAAAGGGGTGGGGGAGAGAGTGAGGTTTATGAAGCAGACCTGTTTCAGAAGGAAGGAAGGAAGGCTTTCCTGCTCCAGGCTTCATTGTTCTATTTTGATAACTTGCTTCACCTACATAAAAGAATGAGTGGGTCTGTTTGGACTGCTGTGGGAGGTAAGACACCAAATTTGGCTCTGTTTAGAACTGTTTTATATATTGAAAATACTGTAGCGAGATTTCATGTTTCAGAGTGTGAAGGTATTCCTGAGCAGTGTCTGATCTCATTTCATCAAAGAGAGCTGGGCAAAGGGAGTGAGTGCTGAGTTGCTCAGACTCTCTACTTCTTTGTCTGCTGTGTACTATGGGAGAACCAAACCAAAAGAGTGCCCAGTTATATTAATAAAACATGCTGAACAAAATAGGGAAAGGCCTTGAGTACCATAGAATCCCTCTGTGTTATATCCCTTTGAGCAAAGTTTTGTAAACCAATGATTAATGGGAGATAGATTTTCTTTTAAAATGTATACCAATGGAAAAGGTATTATTGTTTTCATTCTCAACAGATATGCTGCAGTGAAAATAAAATTGTTTTTCATGTCAGAATATTAATCACCTAACTAGATTATACAATGGCTGTGACAGAATGAAATTATTTCAAAGGGCCATATTGCAGCAGAATAACTGAGGGAGAGGCTACTCAGATTTCCCTTTTTTGGCTCTTCCATTTTCTTAAACAGAAGAGCGCCTGCTACAGTAAACAGAAAGTTTATATTTCATGTTAAAAGACTTTTTAAAAATAAAAAATATTAATCTATTACTGCCACTTGCATGCATGCTTCAAGAATTACACCCTGTGATGGAGATGTAAAGGCACTTAAAGAATAAATGTATTCACAAATGGCAGTTCAGTATATGACCTGAACACTACATTGGAGTAGGATCAGATAATAAAGCAAACTTAACACCACAGGTACTTTTCTCTAGCTGTGGTACTGAGTCCACTTTATAATCTGATCCTAGCTTAATTCCAAGATCATGCTATAATTTTGCTGTTTTTCAAGTTAATCTGTCCTATGGCTATTCTAAATAATTTAAAATAAAAACTAGTTCATTTGGTTGTGTATGGCCCTGCCAGACATACTGGGCCATGGCACACAACCTTAAGACATAACATTTCTTAAATTATACCTTTGACAAATTATGTGATGAGTAGGAATAAGCTTTGCATATGAAGGATTCAGAGTTGTGTGTTGTCTGCTAGGGAGAGCTGTGGCTTAGGCGTAGGGAGGATTGTCTGTTAGGCACCTTGGAAGAGTTGGCCTAAATTCACTTTGATGCTTGTGGTTATGTCAGGTTTTTTTAAAATCTGTCCTTTGTTTCCCAGCTTTCTGGAGTGGAATTTCAGCATTTTAGAGTGCAAAGAGGGCTGGAGCTAGCATGGCATAGTGGTTTGAGCATTGGAATGGGATGCTGGAGGACAGGGTTCAGCTCTGAAAACCTTCTAGATGACCTCTGGCAAGTCACACACTCTTCGCCTCAGAAAACCCAGTGATAGGTTTGCCTTAGGGTTGCCATAATTCAGAAGGTACTTGAAGGCACACAGCAACAACAGCAAAAGGCCCACAGGATGGAGACATTTGCCTTTCTCTGATTTCAACTCATAGAAGTTGCTTCTGCAAGTTCATTTATTGTTTTGAATTTTTTGATCGTGTCAGAAGCAAATTGAGAATATTCTGCAAGTTGCTTCTGGTGTGAGAGAATTGAGAGAAAGACATTGCCCAAGGGACACCCAAATGTGTTACCATCCTGTGGGAGTCTTTTCTCACATCCCTGCAGAAGCTGGGACTGACAAACGGGAGCTCACCACATCTCACGGATTCAAACCGCCGACCTTCAGGTCTTCAGATCAGTAGTTCAGCTGGTACAAGGGTTTAACCCACTGCGCCACTGTGGCTCCTGTTTTGAATGCTGGCAGAGGTTCTTTTATCTACAATCCCTAGACTCTTTCAGCCAGTACCAGCACTCTGGAGCTATTTAATAGTCTAGAAAGTAATATTTCAATTCTTTAGATTGAAAATGGTAAGGACAGAATTCCTTTGGTTTACTCATTTCCTATCCTTGCTTAAACCCAGGTTTGGTAACTTTTCTTGTAATATAACATATAGACTTGTATATCCTCATGGAGAATCATATAAGATAAATGATGTAAGCATTGATGAAATTCTGTATAGGGAAAAGCAAGCCGCAAAGACATTTGGGAGTAGGTTGTAGCTCCTTGGCTAATGCATCTTGTTTACTAAGCTGCTTAAGTAGTCATATACTCCTATCTTTCTTCTTGCAGCTGACATTGGCCCAGGGCTCTGATTCATAATAAACATCCCCATGCTTTTGCCCTGTAATGAAGAGTTGGGTAACAAATAATTCTCCAAAGATTTGTTTTAATTTTAAAAAAAACAACCCAAAAACAAACCTTATGACTCCTCTCCAGGAAAACTGACACTGGCATCCTATTAGTGAGTTACAATAATGTAAGTCCAACTTATGCAATCATAACCCACTTTTTGGTAGTAGATAGTAGACCAATTATGCAGCAACTAACATCTCTGCTCCAAAATCCACCTTTTATGTGATTTGGCCAAACCAAACGCAAGGCTCATCTACATCTACTCAAAAGTCCAAGACCAACCCAGAGGCCACATAGTTGTTTAGACACTCTGCCTTGACCCACAGCAGAGTCCAGACAGTCCAGCTGAATCAAAACAGATTTGGCCCACCTGGACTGCCACCCTTATCTTGTTCCCATTGGAGTGGCAGCTGGCAGGAGAGCTCCCACATCTTTTCCCATCGAGTATGTCAGAAGAGGTACTTAGTGATCCCCAGAAGTTATCTTGAGTTCTCCAGCTGACTGCTGTAGTGATGAGAGTGAGACAGCACTGTGCACTGTTGAGTGAAGAGAAAAGGGCTGGTTGTACCAGCTTGGGTGGACAATGGGTTGATTCACTTTGGAGCTGGTCTTCTGTCTACACTCAGCCTGAAGTACAGGGCTCTTCTGGAGTTTTGCCAAAAATTCTGGAGCATTCCTCTACTTTGCTTAATGTCCCTGGACATCATTTGGTCCCCCATATTCAATTTCTGATCCACTTGGGTTTGCCAAGCCCACAGATATTTCTGTGTCGCTGGACAGCTTGATCAGTGGAGAACCATCCAATTCTTTTCCTCTAGTTGGACATGCTGCAAGGGTGTTATCTGTGAGGTCCCCACAGATGCCTGCTACAGTGCATGCAGCTATGGGACAATAGGTGCTCTTACTGTTTAATTGATATGGGATACTTGGGATGATCTCCTTTCTTTAGGTTGTGTGACTGCTATCTGTAAATAAGAGATATTTACAGTAAATCCCAATAAATCAGGAGTGGCCCACTGTGGAAAGCAAGGAGGCTACATTACCACCACAGGAGAACTTGGAGAGCTGTGTCTCTCACTGCCAGCCCTTGTGCAGAAAAAGCCACTGCAAAACCTTTGCCCCTAATATATTTGGAGGCATAAGGACATCATTATAATGGGTTGTTGTGAGTTTTTCGGGCTGTATGGCCATGTTCTAGTAGCATTCTCTCCTGACATTTTGCTTGCATCTGTGGCAAGCCTCTCCAGAGATTAGTTCAGAGGCCTGTTGGAAATGGGGCAAGTGGGGTGTATCTGTGGAATGTCCAAGGTGGGAGAAAGTACCTTTGTATGTTTGAAGCAAGTGTGAATGTTGCAGTTAGCTAGCTTGATAAGCAGATGAATAAGTAAGAAATAATTCCTGTATGGGGTACCATTAATATAGTCAGTCAGCTAGCATTCAAAAGAAGAAGGACCAATCCTGATTACAAGAAAATCTCTCAAAGGAGACCCTGCTGAGAGATAAACAAGATGTGACAGGTGCTGTTACATTTACTGTGTCTGCCTGTTCACATAATAAAGCAGTAAGTGGAAGCCTACTATTTGCATTAAAATGGGTGTGTGAGTCATGGAGGTTGAACCAGAAATTGAGAGAAATGGACCCACAGCATGCCTTTTATGCAAACATTTGACCCCACGTATCCAGCAAATTCGTATGTCGAAACAGGTAGACACACTCTGTGTTATTCTTGAGTACAAATGGTAAGATGATTCAGCAAGAGAGAGTCTGCATTGACATTTGTTTCTGTAGAGCAGACTCTGTCATAACAATAGCCTTGTCATTCTTTGTGGACTACTTTATAGCTTCACTTACTGATGGAAGCAAAGATTTCAAAAACGTTCTGGCCACGTTTTTTTTTGGGGGGGGGGGGTGCTGTCGCTCCATCTCCCTGCTGAAGAGCTTAGTCCATAACTTCCTCCTTTTTGATTGAATTGCTGGCATTTCCTTATGGGTGTCTTAATATCTCCCCGCTTTAAAACGGTCTCTATTTATCTATTTACATTTTGCTTTCAAACCGCTAGGTATGCGGAAGCTGGGCTAAAGGTCAGGCATTCACCCTGACCAGGACTTTGAACTGTAAACCTTTCAGCCGACAAGATTTATTGCAGCTGGTGTTTAACCTGCTCTGCTAAAGCCCAGCCCCAATTATTTTTCCCAAATAATTTTTATAAACATTTACTAGCAGAGTGCGGGGGGGGGGGGGGGGGGGAGTTGGAAAAGGGAAGGAAAAAAGAAAAAAATGGAGAGAATAAATTTGTTATTGGTTAGTTGCATCTTTACAAATGTCATATATCGCAAGGAGAAAACAAAGAGGGTGGGGGTTGTTGAGGTATGGGGAATTATTTGGCAAAGTTATTGTTACAACTAAGTCTTCATCGCTATTTCTTTAACACACATTTCATAAAATATTGAAGATTCTAACAATTTTAATTTTAAGTCCATTGGTTGCATCTATTTGTGTCTTCTCACATTGTCTCCTAGTCTTCATATATTATTTTCCTGTTCTTCTTCAATGAAAATTGATCTTAATTTTTCATAACAGAATGTTTCACATTTAATCTTTTCTTAAAATATTTATTATTATTATCTACAAAGAAATGTCTACAATTTTCATTTAAATTGTTAGTTGGTTAGTATTTCTATCATTTTATCATTTTCATGCTTTCTCTCCTTTTGTATTGCATCAAATTTATGTAATTCTATATAACTAATCCATTTTATAGCCCATCATAATCTTACTAGTTAATGTCATTTCACAAAATTTCTTAAATTTTGGGTGGGTGCTTAGTACAAAATACTAAGTGTGTGTGTGTGTATTAGTAATAATATTTTCCATCTACTTCTTGTGGGACGTACTAAAATGATGGTTCAAAAAGAAATTGGTAAAATATCTGTTTCCTCTTACTGACAAATTTCTTGTTCTTTTCTGATTTTACTGTATCACACTATGTGTTTGTGGGACATATTGTGGAATTGTGGCCTTGACTTACACCTAGATTTGGATCCAGATGTAGCCATCGCTAAATGGGTTGGCAGGAGGTAGTGCTCTTCCTCACCCCCTTGGCATCTCCTGCAGCCCCTCATAATATCGCACAGATCTCTGTTGAATAAAATGGATTATGGGGAGGATGTCTTAATACTGGGCAGAGGAAAGAAGCTTCCAGGGCAGAAGGCAGACCCTGGATCCAACCTCTAGAACAGTAATTTCATGCCTTTTATCAATTCCACTTTTGCAATAATGTCTTTATTATTGGATAAGCTTTCTTTAATCTCCCATATACATTGTAGAAAAATATTCAATGAATTGAACTTCACAGTGCCTTGAATGTACACACTGGAGCTTCAAGGTTACATTGAGCTTGGCACAGTTGGTCTCTTCCATCCCATAGTGTTGCATCTGTGTCTAGTGTGTATCTGCATGTTTCCATTCAGTCTTGTTACGTCTTTCTGTCTGTCCAAGTTCTCTCTGCAGTTTTTTCTGTGTGTCTGTCTGTAGATGAAGGAGCGGAGGATGAGGTGGGACCACTTCAGAGCAGCTCATGGCATGAGCCAGCTGCCATGGGGGAGAGGTATAAATTCCTCACCCCCTCCATTTCAGTGTCTGTGCCCGATGATGATCCCTACAATTCGTATGAGGAGTATTATGAGCACCCTTTGTTCAGCACTGAATGGACTGAAGCTAGTGCATGCCCCAGTGACACAGCCCTGAGTTCTGAGGTCTTGTTAAGCCAAGAAGGTGAACAAAGCATGGTCCCTCCCTTCCTCTTCTCCTCCACCCACCTCACCTTCAATTCATCATCTATGTCCAGAGTTGCCATGTCTTAAAGGTTTAGACTACTTCTCTGGGTTTCTGAGAGAGGAATATATGGGAGAGTCATTGAAATCATTCTGCTTGGTGTGAGAGCTTGGTTATTTACTCCATAATGTTTTGGTATGGGAACCTTGTTATTTGTTCCATAATGCCCATCTACCAGGAGATTAGATGCTTCCTGCAACATGTCAGGTGCTGCTAAGTTCTGCCCTAATTTATTAGATATGAGCATCTAATTATCAGATTCTGTTCCCTAAGCCTCACAAGACTTGGCAATTCTGCTCTTTTGTTATTATTGCATTTTTTTTCCAAGACAAAAGGAAAAATTGAGATTTCTGTTTCTGTCCTTCTGTACACCATGCTACGAATCAGGAAACAATTCAGTTCGGAGGCTAAAACAAAAGGCAAATTGGTTCAGTGTTGATAGGAGTTATCATTTTTACATCTTCATATTTTCAGGCCTACACTAATGACTGCATTAGTAATGACTGAACGCTGTTTTGAGACCCACCCATGGGAGCAAAGTGGGCTATAAATAAATAAATAAATAAATAAATAAATAAATAAATAAATAAAACAGTATTTTAACCTTTCAGGAGCAACTATAAATTTTATGTATGGCACCATTTATTTTGTAAAGGAATCAAGATTATGATCCATGCAAGATATTTAAGGAACATAATATACTGAGATACAACAAATGTTATTGACATAGGGCACATAGGAAGATACATTACAAATGTCTTGTGATTTTGGCTAAACATTGTCCGTAATTGGCATTGGTTGTACTTATCTATAACTAATGCAGTCCTTACAGTGCCTCCTTAGAAGTGTTTCCTCAATACATTAAATGTGCGGCTCATTTGATGCTACATGAGATGGCACATGAAACCAGCGACTCAAACTTATCAATTCAGTATTGAGCATATTTTTACATTCATTTCCCTCTTGAGCACAGTTGTTTCTCTCTCAGTGAAGTTACTGCCCATTGACAAGGATTCAAAGAAATAACAAGACACTGCCCAGTGGGAATTTTGTCAAAACATTGTCTGGTGGGATTTTTATCATTCTCTTCTTTGGATAATATGCTTCCTTGACACATCACAAATCACCTTTAAAGTTTCCCTTGTGTTCATGATGAGCAGGGAAGGGAGCCCTTAGGGAACTACCATAGTTAAGTAATTCTTTGGATCCCAACCTGTATCATCTGCCAAAGTTTGGTCAAGTACGTGATTAAACACAGAATCTCCTTGCTATTCACATGTCTTTTAACTGAAACGACCATACAGCTGAAACTGAACTGAAATGAGTGTGTAAGCAGCACTAGTTAGACTACCCTTGATTTAATATTGTTTTACTTTTAGGAGGTGGAATATTTTTTCCTTCTTGACAATTATTCGAGACAGTTATATCAAATCTGAAATGATTTCTGGGTTGATTTTTTCTGTTTGTTTCTGCAACATCTGTGTGATGGAATATTGTTTTTTGTAACTAAGAACTACTTACATTGTTCATGTGAAAAGTAATTGAGGGGGACAAAATGTGTCAGAAATAAGGAGTAGGTTTCTAAAATGCAAATTTGAAATTAGAAAATTTCAGTTGGATTTAATTCTGCCTATCGAAAAAAAAGAATTTGCGAGATAATATTCCAAATTTTATGTGCCGTGCTATGTAGTGGTCCTACTTTGACACCACAGTGAACATACCACAGGTTGTTGTTATCTGCATGTGTTGCCACTCTCCATTTCATGTGCAAGAGGAGGAAATTAGGTAATTACCATTGTAAGAACAAATTGTGTTTTTCTACTTCCCCTGAACTTTGCAGTTGATGGTTTGTTCAAATCATATGTCATTAATGAGCTGAGACTATTAAGCCAGGACCATAAAGATTTATGGCTATAGTACAGTTATTCCCTAATTATATTTGTTCAGGTTTTGGACTTCAGCTCCCAGAGATCTCAGTTGCCTTGGTCAATGAGAGGGCATTCTGGGAGCTGGACCAGAGCTTGGGAAACAATGTTAATAGTATGTTATTATATTTGTAATGCTATTAAATAGCATCACATTCTGTATCTGTGTAAAGATGCTGCTTAAGCTTCTGCGCCCTGATCCCATGCAGAGCTCTCCATGTGCCTATAGTCAGAAGTTCATCCTCTTCATAAACTGTTTCCACATACTTTTCAATGGATTGGATAGGACTTCATTTGAATCCTGGCTTAATAGCTTCTTGGAACTGCACCATGTCCATAGAGATGAAGTTCTCAGACAGTGGAAATTTCATGATAAATATGTAACAAGTACATCTGTTCCTATTTTGGTTACCAAAAACACCTTCCTTTATTGTTCCATTGTAAGTGTGCAGTTTAAATATATTCATGATATCTTACTGAATTGAAAGGTAAGGATGTTAAGCTGTACTGTGCCACAAACAGAGCTTTAATGGTTTTATAGTTTCTACAGAGGACCAGAATTATGGTATACATATTGCCAATTGCTGGGAAAGCAGAAAGTGTGTTCCAGACATCTGTTCATTTTCTTGCTCTTACTGCTACATTACAGGGGCAATGTGCCTTGTTTTCCTCATTACCAATAGGGACATCCGAGGACATTTATTTATTCTTCCATTGTAAATATTTCTAACCCACTATTTCATCCTCCAGATCCACAATATGGATTAAAAGCAATATAAAACAATGATCAGGATTTAATTTAATGTTTACCCCCATATCTATTAGCATTGGAAGTAGAATTTTCTTCATCAGCTCCTTATTCTACAACCAAATCATTCTAAAGCACCAAATTATGCTCATTTCCCATGCTTATGGAGCAAGAGCACCCAGGGAAGTTATTTCCCAGTCTTATGAAGCAGGGGTGTCCTGGAAGGCAGAAGGGGTTGCTTATTCTGCTGAAGTAACAGGATTCAAAAGTACGACACTATTGGATCCTGGCCATTAATAATATTAGTAGAAACAATCGAGATAATCAGAAATAACATAACTATTTCTCATTCACCCCAAAAAGTTTTTCTGGCAAACCAAATTTATTTTGCCAAATGTAACTAACTCAGTAATAAAGAATTCCATTAAATTCGACATCTAAGAAATACTTGTCCTCTATAGCTACTCATGGCACATCGGGTAGCCAGTGCCAATATACAGTTCACTCAAAATCAGACACTTTATGTTAAAATACTTGTAGCCACATTCTGAACCACTCTAGAGACACTTCAATGGCAGCTCTATGTGTATCACAATACAGTAATACAAAGAAGTTTAATGTATTTTGTTGGAATACTAACACCTCTTTTTCAAAGCCATGTATCACCACCACACATTTCCATTTTCCATAGGTAATTTAGCCCAAATGTCTTCTACAGTCGTTTCCACTTTGGGAACAATATAACATTTTCAGCTCTCTTTTTCCTCTAAAATGTGCTGTCTGTCTGTCTGTCTGTCTATCTGTCTGTCTGTCTATCTATCTATCTATCTATATTGCATGAAAAGCATGAGTGTGGTTCAGTCATGTCTGAAAGCATAGTTTGCCTGTGAGCTTCCAGGTTCTTCCTTCTTCCTTGGGTTCATATATTCTTTCCCTCTTCCTTTCCTGCTTAACATTAAGCATGGTTCAGTATTATGTACAAACCTTTATTACCATAGCTCTTTGTAACCATAGTCACTTTCTAAATGGAGGTACAATCTGGTTTCAACCTCTGTTTCTAAGCTAGTTATGGTTACTCACAGCTATCTTTCTGCCAGTCCAGATGCAGCAGGGAAGGGATGTGGGAGAAATGCGTGAGCCACCAGATATGTCATAGTCACCAAATAGTGGCTTCATGCAAGGACATAAATTGTTTGGCCTTCCAGATTGTTTGGCCAAGCAGAGTCAATAGTGAGGTATGCTGGAAGCTGCAACCCAATGACAATGGGGGTTGGGATTGGGGTGGGGGTAGTGTCATTATTTCCTCCCATAGTTTAGTAACTGGGCAGCATGTCACCTGAACCTAACCCACAGTTTTCAAGACAGCCAAGAGAGCTACTTTGCTCATAATAACAATTTTTAAAAAATGCTATGCAAGGTAGCATAGCAAAATGGGTAAATCACATTCTGAGCTGAAAATGTTGCATATGGGCAACATGGTTGACATGTCACACCTTTTATTGTCTGTTAGTCGTGAAGATGTTGCTTCATTTTTCCATCCTTTCCCCTCCCTCCTGCTCCCCCCATAGAAGAGGAGGACGAAGACGAAACATCTAAAGCTCCAGTGGCTGAGGAACCCAGACCTGCTCCCCTCCTTGAGGAGGGATGTGAGGAAATGAGTGGTCCTGCTGAGCCTTTGCAACAAGCTGAAGGCTTCAGGGAGGCCCAGCAGGAACCCATTCTTGAAGATCAAGTAACTCGCAATGGGGAAAGTGTAAATATAGCTGAGGAGGCACCCTTGAAATCCAAATTGCCTTCCTTGGGCGAGGAAGGTGTGTCTTCCTTAGAGACCTGCATGTGTTGGCTGCGTATGAGCTGTTCTCCAAGCTTTTTCCACTCTACTCCATTTACTCTTCCCATTTGTTCTTCTTCTGACTAATGCTCTTGTTATTATGCTTGAAGAGTGCATAACAGGCAAGCTGATTGCTGTGTGATGACATGGTTTCCTGCCATTGCAGCTGATTCCTGACTTTGGTTCAAATAAATGTTTTTTTCTACCCATGCTGTGGTATGCTAAGCAGCCAACCAGGTGTACCGCAAAGCCTTTCATCCTTTTTCATTGCTGATGTGTTTGCCAGTCACATTGCTGATCTGTGTATATTTTGTTTCTTTTGTTTTTGGTGCAGAGGTTCATCTGCTTCTCATTTCAAAAAAAAAAACTGATTAATCCTGACTATGACATAAAGAGGCTTAACTTGCAGAAATGGTTTTGTTGGCAGTGTGCAAATGTGTTTTTGCTTGTGCTTCAGTACATTTTGGCTCAGATTCCCTCAGGCTGTTGCTTCTTATGTCATACCTTTACCATTCATTGCAGTCCACCATGACCTTCCTTTGCCATTACCAGAATTTTGAGTTGTTGTGAACTTTACCTTTCTTACAAGCTGAAGACCCACAAGGAAACCCTGCAGTGGAAAGAAAAGTTGCAAGGATACTTGGGATATTTTGGATATCATCATGATGAATATGATTTAAACAATGAGGGTGAAATCCATTCTTACTCACCTAAGCAAATCATGCTGAAAATCTTTTACATGAAAAAGAACTCCCCAGATACTTCTAAATTTGCCCTTCTGGTTATATTGCTTATTTCTAATTAATTAGGTGAGGCTGTGATCCAGAGGTCTGCCTGGGCAACTGATTTGATTTTCACCAATAAGAATTCAGTCTAACATCAAGAATCCCTCAAAATTTCACTCCAAGAATATTTGTGAAATGTTTAGTCAATGCTGAAATAGTTGAACAGCTCCTTTTCTCATCTGAAACTGTACAAATGAGTTCATCTGTCATCCTCAGCTAGCACTGTGGAAGTTGTAGTACAGCATATTTGGAGGGCACAAGGGGAAGAAAGACTGATACAGAACAAACATTGCTGCAAAAAAAATCTACTTGCTTTACCAACTATACAAAATACATGTAAGATGTTAACAAATCAGGCAAAATCAAATATGAAATATCTAAAATTGTGAAAATTATTTAATGGGAATTACATGTGGTGAATTTGGAGTTAGTACTGCAACAAAGCCTGGGTTTATTTTCCCAATAAAAAAATTCCTCTCTCCACAATTTTCACTCTGCAAAATAGCTAGTACATACTAAGGAAATTTTAGGACTTTGGACAGGAAAATTAGGAAAGAAAAGATGAATCCCATCCAGTGAAGCAGCCCAAATGCAAATTCCCCCTCTATGATTGCTGTTATATTTGGGGCAGAAATGATATGGGCTTCTATTTATTATTTGATCTCAGTCCTGACAGGCAAGTCCCACATCAGTGGGGCAGTTTATCAAAATTTTAACCTGGGCTTTAAAGGAGATCTGCAACGTGCTGAACTCTGTCCCCAAAATAAATTCAGCACCTTGGATAGCTCATTTCAAGGTAACAAAAATAACGGGCAAAATTTTTCAGATTATTTTAAACCAGGTTGCTTGCCAGTCATTCCTAGATACAATGTAAGACTAAAATTACAAATTCTTTCATTGATCAGAAACCAATTAAAAAGTAAGAGAAAAAAGGGATGAAATCACAGCTCTTAAATATGGAAGTAGATATTACCACCATTACTAAAGATCTGTGTTGGGGAACCAATATAACAAAGCATATTCATGGGTGATATTGCTTCACTTATGTAGTTACATTTTACATTGAAGGACAAAATGTGAAACAGTGCCTGGAAAAGTTATTTATTTAGATCCCCACTCCAACCACTCTCCCAGCCAGCCTGACCTGTGGGAGAACTTTTCCAAGGTCGTCTCTGAAGAATACTAAAGGAGCCTCTCCTAATGTAGTGAATGGGCAAGAAAATGGCAATGGAGGATCAGCAAAACTGCAAAATTAGGAACAGTGAGGGAAACACTTCATATATTTGCTTATACAATCTAAACTAAGTGCAACATCAAAAAAAACAATACAGAAAATGAGTAGGAAAAAATGGGCTGTGGGCCACTAAAAGTTGCTTTCTTAATTGTATTTTTTTAAAATCAAGTCTCAGGTATTTGATAGTTGTCCACAGAAAGAACTTTTTTCAGAGAATGAAAATAGAGCTGTTTTCCTCTGCAATTCACTTAAGCTTGGTCCAGAACAGTCATGGAGCAAAAGGCTTGGGACAAAATAGCAAGGCTTATTCTCCATATGTTACCTGATTACTTGAATTTACTATCACAAGATAAATTAATTGCCTTTGTGGCTTAAAAAAACATTGTACCAATTCAAAATAGATAAATTGCCCAGAAGCTGTGTGTCCATACCAGCATAGGTAAAATCAGAATCCCCATAGTGAGATACAGTGTTTTTGTGTGATATCCTGAGGAATCTGACTGGCTCTGACTGGAACTAGGATTCTGGGCTCCAAGATGTTTCTCTGCAAATACATTTATTTATTTTTAAAATGTGTACCATATGGTTTGTTCACAATATGGAACAGCTTTTTCTAATGCAAGGTTCTTGTGCCAGCAGCTTGTGTTATGTGTACAACAGCTGCTCAGCACAAGGATGCCTGCCCCCCCCCCCCCCAATTTGGAACAGGTTCTCTGGATCACAGCCCATGTTTCTTAACAGGTTTGTTTAATGGTGCTCACAATGCAATTTGTTGCTGGACTTCATAATATTTCCTAGTTTGATGAAGTAATGAGATCATTAAACACTAATGGCAGCTAGCATTTGGGCGAAATAAATCAAATGCAATGTATTACAGTCAAAATACGGGAGTGTCATTCCTGTTCTGATGAATTATCTTCCAGTTCTTATTTCTAAATTCATAACTTTACCATATATGTTGTAGCTCAGTCTTACCATGTTTCTTCAGAAAT